>NC_088201.1:63956843-64270832 GCF_037126465.1 Ornithodoros turicata | reverse complement strand
GTAGTCCTGAAGGGGGTACAGCTTTGTTTTGGGGGAGGGATATGTAGAGTTAAAAAAGTGTTACCAGGCTTAGCTGCTTGCTTGAGTGTTAGAGTGTGAAGTGGTGATGGAGTAACCTTCTGCTACTGCGTGAGCATCTTTGCAGTCATGCTTCTCAGCAAACACAGCTAACCTCAATCTCAGCAATCCATGTACAGCCACAAATTTCCCAAGCAGAAGGTGGTTGTAATAATATGGCTGGCATCATGATGTTATGAATATCTTCATTAATTTTTTTAAAAAGGAAACCATAGATATGATGCATGAATGTTTACACACTATTGTACGGTGTGACTCATTACATGTGATATATCCTTGCTGTTACTAGCAGGAACTTAGCAGGAACACTAGAGGGTTGTGGTGTCAGGGATAGGCAAAAACATGGCTCTCTGCCACGTCGGCGTGGTGTACTCACTCCCTCTCTCCTGTGGAAACAGCTACATAGGAGAGACAGGCCGTTGTATAAACAAGAGGCTCCGTGAGCACCGCAGTAAGGTGACGAAGGTCGAGACGGATTCTCAGCTGGCTGTACACGTTGGGCGATGCGGTTGCTCGCCGGAGTTTGAATCGGCTGAGATTGTTTTCAGGTCCGTTGACTGCCACGTCAGACAGGTTGTAGAGGAGTGAGTCACATATTCAAGATAGGAGAAGCTCTAGATCGACCCTGGGAACGAGGCTATGTGCCGACTGCGTTGGCATATAGTGGATCACTGGCTATTTTGTCCCCATGCCGTTCGAGAACCCTCGCTTGTTGTTTAGTCAAGTGAGCCCAGTTTTAATATTAAACAGGGTAAGTGTGTCACTTGTTCTTACCTCGTTCATCTCGTCAAGTAAGCTTCCTAGGCGTCTGGGGCAGGATTTCTGCCGATTCAGAGCAGTAGTTATTTCGCAGTGACCGATCGAAGTAGCCGTGGGTCGTAGACCAGTCTGCTCGTCTGTGCTCCAATCTTTCACATATTTATTTCTCGAATAAGGTCGATTAATTGCATTTCTTCTGTTCATCGGGTCCAAATGAAGATCTGGGGAGGGATTGGTACCATTTCGAGCAGTAGTTATTTCACAGTGATCGATCGAAGTAGCCGTGGCTCGTCGACCAGTCTGCTCGTCTGTGCTCCAATCTTTCACATATTTATTTCTCGAATAAGGTCGATTAATTGCATTTCTTCTGTTCATCGGGTCCAAATGAAGATCTGGGGAGGGATTGGTACCATTTCGAGCAGTAGTTATTTCACAGTGATCGATCGAAGTAGCCGTGGCTCGTCGACCAGTCTGCTCGTCTGTGCTCCAATCTTTCACATATTTATTTCTCGAATAAGGTCGATTAATTGCATTTCTTCTGTTCATCGGGTCCAAATGAACATCTGGGGAGGGATTGGTACCATTCCGAGCAGTAGTTATTTCACAGTGATCGATCGAAGTAGCCGTGGCTCGTCGACCAGTCTGCTCGTCTGTGCTCCAATCTTTCACATATTTATTTCTCGAATAAGGTCGATTAATTGCATTTCTTCTGTTCATCGGGTCCAAATGAACATCTGGGGAGGGATTGGTACCATTCCGAGCAGTAGTTATTTCACAGTGATCGATCGAAGTAGCCGTGGCTCGCCGACCAGTCTGCTCGTCTGTGCTCCAATCTTTCACATATTTATTTCTCGAATAAGGTCGATTAATTGCATTTCTTCTGTTCATCGGGTCCAAATGAACATCTGGGGAGGGATTGGTGCCATTCCGAGCAGTAGTTATTTCACAGTGATCGATCGAAGTAGCCGTGGCTCGTCGACCAGTCTGCTCGTCTGTGCTCCAATCTTTCACATATTTATTTCTCGAATAAGGTCGATTAATTGCATTTCTTCTGTTCATCGGGTCCAAATGAAGATCTGGGGAGGGATTGATACCATTCCGAGCAGTAGTTATTTCACAGTGATCGATCGAAGTAGCCGTGGCTCGTCGACCAGTCTGCTCGTCTGTGCTCCAATGTTTCACATATTTATTTCTCGAATAAGGTCGATTAATTGCATTTATTCTGTTCATCGGGTCCAAATGAACATCTGGGGAGGGATTGGTACCATTCCGAGCAGTAGTTATTTCACAGTGATCGATCGAAGTAGCCGTGGCTCGTCGACCAGTCTGCTCGTCTGTGCTCCAATCTTTCACATATTTATTTCTCGAATAAGGTCGATCAATTGCATTTATTCTGTTCATCGGGTCCAAATGAACATCTGGGGAGGGATTGGTACCATTCCGAGCAGTAGTTATTTCACAGTGATCGATCGAAGTAGCCGTGGCTCGCCGACCAGTCTGCTCGTCTGTGCTCCAATCTTTCACATATTTATTTCTCGAATAAGGTCGATTAATTGCATTTCTTCTGTTCATCGGGTCCAAATGAACATCTGGGGAGGGATTGGTACCATTCCGAGCAGTAGTTATTTCACAGTGATCGATCGAAGTAGCCGTGGCTCGTCGACCAGTCTGCTCGTCTGTGCTCCAATCTTTCACATATTTATTTCTCGAATAAGGTCGATTAATTGCATTTATTCTGTTCATCGGGTCCAAATGAACATCTGGGGAGGGATTGGTACCATTTCGAGCAGTAGTTATTTCACAGTGATCGATCGAAGTAGCCGTGGCTTGTCGACCAGTCTGCTCGTCTGTGCTCCAATCTTTCACATATTTATTTCTCGAATAAGGTCGATCAATTGCATTTATTCTGTTCATCGTGCCCAGATGAACTTCTGGGGAGGGATTCGTACCATTCCGAGCAGTATAGTTATTTTGTCGGGGGGTTCACCGTATTTATGTGTGGTATTTATCTTATGTTCTTTGCACCTACAAGTCATGCGTGTGGGTGTCCTTTCATGGCATCCCATAGCGTAAACACAACTATCATCTGCATAGTTTCAGGAACACTCCCTGCTTTTTAGCCTGTGCGCATGTTCCATTCTTTGGCCGACTTAAACTTTTACTCTGAATAAAAGCAATTATAAGAACATGTACTTCTTTTACAACAACCCCGAAACAAAGCTGCTATATTTAAAAAGCGATTTATTTGGGATCGCTCATTGCTTGTATTCTAAACATATGCATGACACACCTTACATTTATACTAAATGCATATTTATTTCTCGAATAAGGTTGATTAATTGCATTTATTCTGTTCATCGGGCCCAGATGAACATCTGGGGAGAAACTCGAACCATTCCGAGCACTACTTACTTCGTCGGGGGCTCACACTATATATTTATGTTAGGTATTTATCTTATGTTCTTTTGCGGGACTTACAACAGACCTTTCATGGCATCCCATATTGTAAACACAACTGTCATCTGGATGGAGTCAGGAACCCTCATTGAGCTTTTTAACAGGTGCGCATCTTCTATCCTTTGGCATTACTTAAGATTTTCCCAGAATAAATGCATGTGCATGAGCACATGTACTCTGTGTAAGAATGGCTTTTTCAACACTAAAAACAAGTATGCTTCCTTTTACAAGCGATTTATTTGCAGTGGCTCCCTGCCTGTGTTCCAAGCATACTCAAGACACATCTTACATTCAGACGAAATGCTTTCTTCACTCAATGTGAGCATGGAAAAACTAAGCTACACCTCCTGTGTTTTCTTCTGGTTGATATCGCAGAGCTTAAAAGCGAAGGCCGCGTAATTTGGCTTCCTCTTTCTATGTGCATTTCACGCCATACATCTTTCAAGGTATCCTTATAGTTGTCACCACACTGACATTTGCTAAAATATCCCGTCTTGTTATTTCAACTTCATCATCCACAGGTGAAATCGCAACATTAGGCAAGCCCTTATTCCTCTCTGAGACCTTTTCTGCCCAATAACCTCCTTTTTGAGCAACATAAGTTATGGCATCTGATTTCCCTTTGCCTCCTGATATGCTTAGCACAAATTTGGCACCAATGGTGCTAATACTTACTCCTCTGTCAAGATAAGGCGAGCCTTCTACTGGTCTCTGAGACCAGTTCCGTCCCCCTTTCCAAATCTTTTCTCTTCCTTGACTTGCTTTAGAGCCAAATTACATGTGGCATCTTATTTGCCTTTTGTCACCTGATATTAAAGGGGGCTCAGACCTCGTCAGGCTGCAGTTCTTGCAGCTTTTTGTCTGTATCCCCTCACCAAGTGTCATTGGTGAAATAAATTATTATTATTATATGCTGATCTAAATTTGGCTTCAGTCACTCATATTTACCCATCTGACAACACAAGGCTTGCTCACCTATACCCGTTTCGGAGGCCTGTTCTGTCCCCTTCGCCAAATTTTTTTATCTTAAATAACATGGTTCCTGAAAACTTGCATAATTGCTTTGACTAAGACTTTGATGATTCCAAACAATTCTGTACATGACACACTTGATCGTAGTTACTAATTACAAGGGCATTATGGAAAAATCAGAGCCCATGTACAAATCTTTCATTCACCATATGTACGCTACCCCAGTACGCACAGCATTGCACTCTTACCAAGGTACAATCCACCCAATTAATGGATGTTGCCCCCCTGATCCACCCTGTACGTGTGCATCATATCTTAGCCATTAATTGATCCTCTCGAAGTTTTCTACACTAACGTTTCAGAAAAACTGAGAGTCAGGTAAAGTACATTTTTGGCAATTTTGGTTTTTCGTGTCTCGTAAAGTGAACTGACATGGAGTGGATACCCATGTGCAATGCTTAAAATGCTTTGTATATGGAGTCCCTCTTTTTCTCTCTCTCTGCATGCTGTCCAGAGAAAAATTGATAAGTGATTCAGACCATGTTCTGAGTGGTGCTTGAAACAGCCTCCAAACTATTTTTTCTCCATTAATAATATCCTCTTCCTCGAAAGCTTCTAGCCTCTTTTTTTCTGAAGAAAAGACAGAAAAGAACACTTATTGCTGCTTGCAATACTTGCCAAGAAGTTTAACTTAAAGCTATCACTCACCACACATGTGTAACTATTTGATCCTTTTGCCAAGGTGCTCTCCATTCATTTTTACTTATTTATTTAACATATATACGTACCTGTGCCGAGGGGTCAATAGCAAATGCTAGTGGAGACACTTGCGGCAAGGGAAAAAGAAACAGAAATGATAATAGAACATCGAATTATTAGGGTACAAACAGAGCTACACAAAGGCCCAAATATATACAAATATGTAGAAGTTCTAATTATTTATATTCACGTAACTTCTTACACAGACAATTGGCACCTCTTATTTCTGTGAGCAATATATTCCAAATTTTGAGACAGAGACAGCAGGTAAACACGTACCATACACACTGTTCAGGTGGTGCAGCATAAAGTCATCGCAGGTAACACTTCCGTTGTTCTGCTGGCATTGCTGAAGCAGAGAACAGTTCAAAGGATGATTGCTAGTTACAACTGAACGGATCAACTGTACTTGTTGCTCATGTACAAGATGAGGAAAAGTCTACCTTCATCAAGAATACTGGGGACGCTTGACATCAGAGATATTTATGACAACAAAAGCTCTGATTGTTTGCTCTTACTTTTGCTCAGCACATTACAGCACAGTCCGTGGTATTTAACAATAACTAGACAGTAACCTTTCTTTTTTGCTTCTTACTTTCATATGCAATCACACATGAAATGAATCTGCTCATAATGTGCCGCGCTGTTCAAAGGCATTTTGTTTTTCGTCAAGTAAGGATTTCAGACTGATGATCTAATTAAAAGTAGTCAGGTCAAGGGCAAAATAGACGATGGTTCCAGTGAACACTGCATGTGCCCAATAATGACCGACATGCATGGCCATTTTATGTATGTGAAACTCACGTAAAAATATTTCTATTACTTGCAGGTCTTCTCTGAAAAGCAGTCCTTCCGATGCTCGAAACCGTATTTCTTTGTTACTGCAAGCCTTCACTGTCCTCGTGGTTGGTCTCTATGATGGGGACCAAGTGTGCTGATCTTTGATTTAATGAAGTCTTCACCTCTGCAGAAGCAATCTGCTGCCAAAGTCTTTCTCTCACTTAACAGGTAAAAGTTCATACACTGATCGTGCACACAACGAATGAAAATTTCTTAGGCTCAGAAATTCCTTCTAACATTCATTGTATAGATGTATATGATGAAGGTTTTTGCATATTTGGCCTCCTTGAATACTGAATGTGAGTAGCGCACCACCAACATTTTCATGAAGCCCTACGCAGTCTTTGAAATTACAGTTACGGTTTTCCGTGGAGGACAACCGCAGGCAGGGTCCTCGATCATAGTAACGCATTTTCTATGCCATAGCTGCTGACACTGTCACACACAGTATACTTTTCTCCATCTACTGTGCTTGTCTGTGATTTGCATGCCAGGCAAGGAGTGCATGAGAGTCTAATGTGAATTATTCATACTGTGTCGCACAAAAAACTACAGACTTATTTTTTAGCAGGCTGGCATATGTCACCCATTTAGGTGTGTCATCATATCCTCTCTGTGACACAGTAGGACACGTGTAGCTCATTGCTCCGTGGTCATATATTTCACTGAGCGTAAGCTGAAAACATTCAATCACAGTATCATACAACCAGACCTTACAAAACAGTTCAAAAATTCGTTTCGGGACTCTCCCTTTTTATTTTTCAGAAATTTCTGTATTTAGGGACTTCGACTCAAATGTTAGTGTCATTTTTGGAAAATGTAGAATAGCATATCCTTTGGATTCGTTGTGTAGTCCACATGTTGATACTAAAGGATATGTTGATATGTGTCTTGCCTTCTTTCTCCCATTGCCAATCCTGTATCAGTTAAGTTCCAGCTTTCTTTTGTTTGTTCTTCGGGACCACTGCTATACTCAGGACACTCAGCAGGATTATCGCTGTGTTTCACATTCATGGTAACATGCTTGCTTTTCCTAATGTTAGCAGTTAGGAGACCACCTACCGGATGTATCTGCACCAGTATATCAAGTGTGCCTGATCATCGTCACTGAGGAGTCATGCCAAGTAGGCATAATGCTTTTGCCTTGACCCTTTTGCAAGAGCCTGTCATCAATCTGCTGCATAGCTTCCTCAGACGGTCAATATGAGTATCCAGAAATAATTAATTCCAAAAGCCTGATATGTAAATGTGTTTCCAGGCGATCTGAACACAAGCACCACTTCACTAGAGGGAACTGCTGTTCTGAAGCTGGAACAACATAGAAGGGACAATCACAGACTATTCTCTAGAGAGCTGGCCTAGGATTTTCCCTCTCCCTCGCGCGCCCCGCCCACCCGGAGCGCGCCAATGGGAGGACGCGTGGGCGGAGTCGACTTTCATTGCCATCTGGGAGCAGAGGTTCGAACGTAGACGGAGACGTGCTTTTCTCGATGCTACGTCCACTGGGTCGTTCCATTCACTATAGCCCTGAGTTGGCCCGTGTTCCAGAAATGGCGCTGCTCGATCTGTGAACCGGGACGCGCGTTCCTTGGGACAACGAAAATGGTCGGCGATAAGTACTGTGTCTGAGCGATGCTCGCGTTTGTCTGTTTATTTGTTTGTTTGTTTGTTTTTGCTTTTAATGAACGTTTTATGATGGCTTGTTTTTGCTTTTAATAAACGCTTCATGATCGGCGTCCCTGAGTGCATCACACACGAATCGCATGACATGCTCAATAAAAGGAAAGGCACACGCCAAAGAACGCCCTATTATCAACCAAACACGGGCGCAACGATTCCGCGGACGTCTTATCAAGATCATTCTAACAACGCGTGTTCCATATGTTTAATAAAGCAAACAAACGCGGGCATCGCCCAAGGACGCCGATCATGAAGCGTTTATTAAAAGCAAAAACAAGCCATCATAAAACGTTCATTAAAAGCAAAAACAAACAAACAAACAAATAAACAGACAAACGCGAGCATCGCTCAGACACAGTACTTATCGCCGACCATTTTCGTTGTCCCAAGGAACGCGCGTCCCGGTTCACAGATCGAGCACCAATCACATACAAGGCCTCAAGTTGCCTAAGAAATTAACCATGAAAGATGGAAGTCACTGAAAGGTTAGCCAGCTGTAGGACTCGAACCCACATCTTCTGGATTACCGATTACCAATCCAGAAGATGTGGGTTCGAGCCCTACAGCCTGCTAACGTTTTCAGTGACTTCCATTTTTCATGCAGCATTTTTACCACTTTCCCTTGTTGTTTTTTTGCATCCTCCTCCTTTTCCAGCATCAGATGTCCATCTTCCCTGTTACGAAGGAGAGGTGTTTTTTGTGAAAGCTTACCACAGTGTACCGAGGTACTGAACCTTACAAGTGTTCTAAGCCCATAATGGCGCGTGCCATTCTTTATATGTGAAAACCTCAGCCCAGCCAACAAAGTCATCCTAAGGGAAGCCGGAATATATGCAAAGCAACACAATTTTGCATTTGTATGAGTTTGCTACGCCCCATATTTCTGAGACAGAGTGAACGAGAAAAGGTGCATCGTATCATGCACAGACGTGACCTCTCACTGCTGTAGGTCGGCCCACTCTGATGTTCTGTTCTTTTTTCATGACTAGTTTTTCTTTAGATGACATAGGTTCTGTGATCTGTGATACACACTCATCATGAATTCTTCTGAGTATCCGAAGTGCGAATAAACATTTTAACAAACTTTTAGCAATTTTTCGAACACTGGTAATGGGTAGCGTAAACACTGGTGCGGCCCCTCTTCCTAGAGGAGCCACATGTTAAAACGTGTGGCACATAGAGAACATAGAGAAACATAGAGAACAGAACATCAGAGTGGGCCGACCTACAGCAGTGAGAGGTCATGTCTGTGCATGATACGATGCACCTTATCTCGTTGCTGCACCTGTCTCAGAAAAATTGGGCGTAGCAAACTCATACAAATGCAAAATTGTGTTGCTTTGCATATATTCCGGCCTCCCTTAAGATGACTTTGTTGGCTGGGCTGAGGTTTTCACATATAAAGAATGGCACATGCTCTTCCTAGAGGAGCTGCACTATCTTTCAATGACTACATATAATATAATACAGTAGGTGATTTAAATATCAATACACTTAGTGACAACCTTGGTAGTACATACTATTGCGATACCCACAATATCTATGGGTTTGATCAACATCGCCACACACCATGGCTTAAATGTGTTCTGTTACTTTTTTGGACCACATAGTTAGTAACCCAAACAGGAAAGATATGATCTCAGGTGCAATACCTTGTGACATTACAGATTACTATCTGACTTTTATGGTGCACACTGGGGTAGAACCAAACTCTAGATTTCCTACCAAAGAGTATGTTGACCTTACTGTTCCCGAATCACACTTTTCTGTGCATGAATGTCAGTTCACGAGCTGCAAGGATATACAACAGAGAGTTCAGTGCTTTATGTCCAAACTGAGCACTAAAATTTCAAGTGCTGCTAAGAGGATAACAATGGGGTGACACAGTTCTGTGGATAACGTCAGGTCTCTTGAAGTCTTTATTAAGCACAAAAATAATTTGTATGCAAAAAGACCGGCCAACAGTAAGGAATTACATTGCCGTCCTAGAACGTACAGAAATACTTCATGTTGTTCATTGAAATCTGCCAAGGAACAGTATTACATGCAGAAGGTTATGAGCAGGGGCATGGATCAGGGGAACTTACTCAAGCAACATCCATAGTAGATTATGAAGAATAAAAATTAATTGGTAATATATTTAATGACTACTTTGCAAACATAGAGAACAGTGTGGAATTCCTAACCCTACTGAGATACGCCCAGACATAGAATCACAGCCAAACACATTTTTTCTTGCCCCTACCAATTATTAGGAAATTGAACATATTACCACTAATCTAAATTACAAAGAACAAAATAAATAACTTCTTGGTGATTACTGCCCCAGAGCCATTCCTACTTCCCCGAGTAAAATTATCGAAACCATCAGCAATTTATTCACTGACTCCCAGAATTGGTGCTTAGTAACATAGTGGAAAAAATTAAAACTAATATAGACTCGAGGTAGTTAAGTATGGGAATATTTGCAGATCTGACCGAGGCATCTGATCTTCTTAGACATGACTTACTTCTACTAAAACTAGACAAGTATGGTATTAGAGTCACACCACTCCAGCTACTTACCAGCTGTTACCAGCAGTCGTTTAAATAAACAACTGACAGCAATTCGCACAGATTAATGACAGCAGATTAAATCTCACCCCAAGCGCATTAGGATGGTTTCTTTTTCTTGTTTTTATCAACAATGTACCAAAATTCCTACATTAATAATTATATTTTATATGCCAATAATACGAACATATTTTTGGAAGGTGCAACCCCTGAGGACCTATTCTTAAAAGCAAATCTTTTACTTGAAAACTTTAAGAATTGGCTTTCTCTTAATACATTAGTTCCAAACTTCGCGAAGACAAATTACATTGTTCCATCCTCAGAACATCAGTTCTCTCATGTACATTGTTTTTCATCCACCACAGAAGAAACTAACGATAGATTCATTTGCCGTTGCATTCTGATTGCTCATTCTTCCTAGAGCGTCAGATACATATTAAGCTTCTGGGTGTGATCCTTGATGAGCGCTTCAGTTCGCATAGTCATGTTCAGCACTTGAAAAGTAAAATGACTGCATCATTATATGCCTTGTCAAAAATCAGGTTCCTTCCTGTTCCAATGATGTTGAAAGTCTATTACACCTTAGTTCACTCGCACCTTAATTGTGCAGCTGAAGTGTACGGTCTTTGTTACTGATTCCAAAGCTAGCACTACGAACAATACTTAGAATCCCAGCAGCTAATTCCATCATTTTTCCTTTCTCGTTCCTATTAGTTACACAATACAAAGTTAATTTAATGACATATAGTTTAATCTGCACTGCTGACATGCCGCATATTGTAACGGTCACTAATATTGTTTTCCCATATCTGCTACGACGGGATTTCGCTACTTCCGTCTATCCCCACCGCACGCAAAATATGGAACACACTCACTGTATTACACTGGCCCAGACTTATGGAATAGATTGCCATTTCATATACACCAGATCAATAACTATTTTCTGTTCAAGAGGAAAGGTACAGTGTATTTCCTTGCGTGCATGTACAACCCTGTTGTATGTTTGTCTTTGAGTTCACCGATTACTTTTTGCATTTTTTGCTTGGTTTGGATTTCACCCATGTTGTTCTATAACTGTGTTTTGCGTACCAAAGATAAGCTACATTTTGTAATATTACAGCATGTATCGGTCGATAATAGTAGTCTTGATCTTTCTCTTGTTTTATATCCAGGAGTTTTTTAATTTACTCAAGATGCCAAATGTTGCCTCACAAGATTATATTCGTCTACCTATACATGATGTGTTGTTACCTATGGGAGTGCGTAACAGGCTTGTCCTAGCAGTCCCATAGGTAACAACACATAATGTACAGGCAGACAAATAAACTATCAATATCTGTCTATCTTTTGGAGACCTTACACTCATTTCCCCTTGAGTCTCGGACTCTTTTGGCTCCAGTGCTTCAGCTTTTGGCTTAGCTTAGCTCCGCTTATGTTTATGATTACTTTTGAATGCCACCTGCTTTTCCATCTTTTTTTGCAGCCGGAAGCGAACGACTCTCTTCACATTGTGTATACCATTTGGAGCCCTTCCCATTACCAACGCCTTGCACTCTGCTAGCAGGGTATCTATGGCCACAGCAATCTTTTATCCACAATATCTCAAACGACTGCTGTGCCCATGTACAATCCAACTTTTCTAATTTGTCCCTTACACTCAACCACCACTCAGAAGAAAGGCAGATGGAGGATGGGAGATGGTGCATTTGTAAATTGCTGTAAATAAACAAGTGATTAAAACGTATGAGATATTTTGCTCTTACGAGACATGATAGGGACTGCAAAGATCAGACAGTATTAGTCACGCAGAAGTTTTGTTTGTTTGTTGCTCCAGCCAGCGATTTCCACCCGCAGCCCAGTATCACTAGGATCACCACTCCTCTCGTCTGTAAATACCAAGGTAAATACCAAACAGCCTGGAGGGACAGAGAGATTCTCTCTGCTGGTGATAAAAAGCTTGCCTGTGTACCAGCGAAAGTTTGTTTGTTTTGTCTTTGTAGTAGGTACCCCATTTGTGAGCCCAAAAAGCAACAACCTTTCATTTATTTATTTATTCAGTGATAATGTGACCTGCCGTTACAGGAGTGAAAAAATAAAAAACACAACACGCACAATTGAACACACTTGACACAGGACAACATAAGAACTGTTCTAGCAACAACACAATGTTTCGCATGGTACGTTCTAGCAGTCATGTAAACGGCTTGGTTAGAAAAAAATGATCGTTGAAAAGAGAAAAGGAAGAGAAGAAATAAGAGGGCAAAACTTTCCAGTGTTCCTTATCGGTACAGAAGTAGCATACCGCTCCCTGAGATATGAAGTACAAAAAACCTTTCCGTCACACCATACTAATGTACTACCACTAAAAAAAAACACACAAAGCCAACGACCACAGGTCCTTATTATTTTTATACGTGCACTTTTGCACTTGTCATTGGCTGGCAGACATGTACAAGATACCTCAAAAAGTATTTAAAACAAGATAGTAAGTACTGCCAAAAAATTTTAATTAAGATAGAGTATAAATACTTGAAAATGAAAGTAATTAAGTTAAAGTAGCAAATACTTCCGAAAGTATTTAAGATACACTTAAGATACTTCGGTAGGCGTCGTAGAAAAGTACGTGAACGTGAGTATAAGACACGTTTGAGTTTGAAACACGTGAGTTTGATGTCTTCCTGGTCGAAAGCATGTTCTTGTTGTATGCAAAGCTTGCATTTGACTGAAATATTATTATCGGTTTCCGAAACATATTCGAAAATCGTCCGAAGGTTTGGCTATGGGAGTGAACGCGCCTCTTTCGTTGGCTTCATTCTGCGAACTGACAACGCAGAATGACTTTTTTATGTCCATAAATACAAAAGCCCCAACAGGGCTTGCGGTGGTCACTGACCGATCTGTCATACATACAACGTACTACATACAAACATTACATTATATATACCTTACAAATTGAAAAAGTAGAAGCTTGTCAAGCAGGGGTGTCCTAGAAGGCTAGCAGAGTCAGAGGGAATATTTAGCAGAACTCTGCTGCAGCTACAGGGCACTCATTAACACCCTTGCTCTTCGAATTCTTATCTTCCAGAAAAAAAGAAAACATTCAGGTCAACGTACGGGGTCGGAATGGAAATTCCCGCAGAGCGAACATGCCAATGAAAAGAAAAAGAGAGAAAATGGAAAACTGAGAGGCGATCCAAAAAGTAGTTAGAGTATCGAGTAGAAGGTACCACAAAATGTATTTGAAATAGAGTACAAATACTCCCCCGAAAAAGTATTAAGATACCAAGATACCACAAATAGGGCCTTAAATACAATATACTCTAAATACGCGTCGATATTCCCGGTTGCGAAATCCCCGGCCTCAAAATTCACGTTCTCGACACAATTGGAAAATGCTCGATTGCTTCGTAAGACGATGTGCCGTGTTTAAGCACGGCATAATTCCACTCAAATTCACGGGTGTCCGGTGTCTGTCCAAGTCGTTTTAGCGAACGGAAGCCACATTTTAACGGCAGTTTGGCTTATCATGGCGGACACGGCGAAACAGCACGTTGATTAGTATGATTAGGTTAGTCCAAGTTCGGTGTTGGCAGTTTCCCGCGTGCGACTGTGCAACTTATAGTCAGGTGTAACATATGTTTGCAGTTTTTTTGTTTTTTTTTTTGCGACTGTGATTTCTATGAAAACCCGTGAATTTAATTGAATTTAAGCGATAGTGATGCATATCACCTTGCGAAACTTTTTTAAGCTTCACCACGACCAGCCGCGACAAAAATATGTAAACCGAAACCAATTAATGATTGCAACAAATGACCTACTTCGGTGGCAGATTTTTCTGTAGAAGGTGTACACTGAAGGTCTCAAAAGAGGTAGTACCCATTTTAATGCCGACGGCACCCTGCTTTAGAAGTTATATGCTTTTCACGAAACTCATTTGAATTTGTATTTAAATAATGAGCGCCTCCCGCTCATTCACACGGTGTGCAGCTTGTAAGGTGGCACCGTACGGACACAGAAAGTTCTGCGATTAGTGCATCCGTTCGCCACTTATTTAATTTAACTGAACGCGGGGATCTAACTGAAGTGATAAAAAATTCGAACTGGCGACGTACTCACAGGTGGATTGTGGGGCTTCCGGCAATACCTTCTGGAAACTTTTTAACTTTGAAAATATCCAAGCGAACCTCACTTTTTTTACAGAAATATGAAGTCCTCCACAGGCAACCGCAGACCACAGACGAAAACTTGTATCGCAAACCGCACTAAAAATGACGATTTAGCCCCGACTGCTTGATTTTCGCAAAGAAGCGTGCGCGAAATGTGCGTCTAGAGGAGGAAGTGTCTCACCTTTTGTTTTGCCTTCTTTGTGATAAGAGGTTGTCACCAGCATCAAGGTCAAAGTAGGGAAGGTGGTGGCAACACTTCCTTCTCTCTCCGCACCTCCCGTGCGCTTTTCTTTTTGACAATCAAGCAGGCGGGGCTAAATCATAATTCTTACTAATTTTTTTCGACTATTTCTGATGCTATACTGTGAATAGTTTTTGTTGGTGGGCCTGTGGTTATCCGTGATTGACTTCATATTTCTGGCAATTTTCAAAGTTTAATAAAAAAAATTCATTGTTTACAAATTGTCCAAAGCCTTGCTAAATGACAGCAAAAGTTTCCAGAAGGTAATTGCCGGAAGTACCACAATTTTCCGGCGAGCACGTCGCCACAGTTACATTTTTTTACCCTGTATATAACCGGAAAAACAAAAAATAAGTGATAATTAAATGTTGCGTACAAGGATACATTAAAGGAGCTAGGAAAGCACTTTAATCACTAGCATTTTTTTGAACCAAGCGGTTAGTAAGCTTATTAAAATGCACCATGCGAAGTAATACTATCAACAGGTGCATAAATATCGCAGAATTCGATTTTGAAAATCGCGACCATGCGCAACGATGGCAATACCCGGAACGAGCCGTCGAGCCGCTTGCGTCATTTTGACGTCAAGTGGAGCCCCTGATTGGTTTCGAAGAACGTCGTCTGCTATTTTTCACTCAGAACCCCGCTGCAACGGTGGAAGAGGTTTCTTTTGCTTTTCCTTTTGTTTATCAGATACAGTAAACGAAGATTGGTCTACAGATTGGGTTGCCACCAGGCCGGTATTATACCGGCACGGCCGGTTATTTGCTCTCTCTGCCGGTTGCCGGTAGGAAGGTGATACCAGCAGCCTTTTGCCGGTATTTGTGACACAACACCTTTCATAGGGGCTTTTGCGGGGTTTTCCTTTCAACATTCCGCTGCAGCTTGAATAAATCTGGAGCACAGACCCAACTCCGTAGTCACCAGTCGTTTTCTTAGTTATTCATTATTATTATCATTGTTGTCTTGAGCCAGTACGCTCGTTCTTTCTCTCTCTCTCTCTGTATACTGTCCACCCCTCACTTACTTTCCCTTTCCCGCGTACATTTCCCTCTATTCCACCTCCTCTCCCTCAGCCGGTATTTTTCACTACGAAAGGTGGCAACCTTGGAAGTACTGCTATACAGACCCTATCTACAGACACTGTTCGAGGTTAGGCCGTGAGAGTGTAGAGGCTAGAGGCCTCCTCATTGAACTCCCCGAACGAAGTCAACCAAAAATCGGTCAACCTCTCCCCGCTTGACCTTGCTTTCCCTAAAGCGACCTTCCGGTGGATTATGAAAATAAACTTCATGTGCCAGTTGAACGCTGTTCTGTCCCTGTTTGTGTTTTGTATGCTGTTCGTTATCGTGGTGACTGTTTCTTGTTGTGTTGTTGGTGGCAATACGTATAAACACAGTGCAGCACTAAGCGCTGCTTCAGTTTGTTTTGTCACCATATATAGTGACCGACAATATCAGCGTGCAAGCAACACGTGACTAGCGTAAATTTTAGCTTTAAACTTTAGCTTTAGCATGTTGCGCGCGGAAAACTGCCAACGGCAAACTGTGACTAACCCCAGAGCACACAACTAACCAACCAACATGCCGCCCTGCTAAGCCAAATGGCTTCTAAATGTGTCTTTCGTTCGTTAAGACGATTTGGACACATATAGAAAATTCCTGAATTTGATTGGTTAAATAGTGATGTTATGTTCTTAATCGCGGCATATCATTCTACAAAGCAGCATTTCCCCTTTTCCTTGTTTCCAGAACATGAATTTCGAGAACAGGGGTTTCACGATCAGGAATATCGAGGTCCTCCCTTATTCATCCATTGACAGGGAGAAAGGAAGGGGAAAGAAAACGGAAAGAAAGAAAAGAAAACCAGTCAGCACTGCCACTGACCCGCATAGAAGCGCGGTCGCCGCTTTCAACTTTTATTACGTCACCAATTACGCTTTTTTTTTTTTTTATTCTCCTCCTGGTTTGACACGCGGAGGAGCGAGTCGAGTGGGAACACGCGTGGCGATGTTCAAGTGTCTTTTTTTCTACGAAAAACATCGTGCACAGAGAAAATTTTCGTGTTAATCATCAAGTAAGGTTCAGGTTCGCCTAATCCCTTTTGCATCAGGGCAGGCACCACAAGGGACCTGCTTCCACAACGCGTTCGGAACGGTAAATTTTAGAGATGACTTTCAGACCTCCTTTAAGGTAATTGGTGTAATAGGAACCAGGACTGATGTTGAGGGCTTGGTGCTGGAGGGATTTGAGAAATGATTCCCTATTTTTGCGCTTCCTGTCATTTTCGAACCCACTATTCTAAGATGATAACTTACAAATCATGCTTCGGAAAGGTCGAAATGAATAGCAATTCGGCCGGGATTGGACGTTGTCGCGGATGTCGAATTTATAGCCATATAATCTCTCTCTCATTAGCGCGAAGTTTCGCCAATGTATTGCAAATTGCATTTCTTACAGGTGATCAGGTAAGAGACACTGGGTGAATTATCATGGACGGACTGGCGAATTTTCAGTACGAAATTAGATGTGGTGCTGTGCGCGACAGGTGTAGGAAAAAAAATGGTTCCGCGTGACTATATTATTCCCGCCCATACAACAAGAAATTATTTGTTCTAAAACCCGTGCGCGACAGCTTACATGTCATTGTGAACGCACATGTTTCACAGCGCGCTCCATTGCAAGGATATTCATATGTTGGCTGTGGTGTTGCAAAGTGCTTTGCGATATATATGTCGTTGCAAAAATACACTATCTTTATCCAGCTTTGGTCTAGAAGAGAACATGACGAAAGAAATGAATGAGTTCCGAGGGATAATTTCTCTGTAGAAAATCAGGACATTTGCTGGTCATGTTTAATAAACTTATTTTCTGCTGAACAAATTCTTTTAATGCTTTGCCTAACGGATATTTCTTTTCTGGTGAGTGGGGTTCGGGCTTAGTTCGAGCGCCGCTCTTTTGCACAGCTCTAGCTCATTGGTCCTCTTGCAACAGCCAATGATATCCCGTTCGCTCCACCCATTCGTCCGAAGACCCACTTCGTCTACATATGCGTACGGTTCGCACCAGCCACGGCAGGTGAACATGATGGAAAGTATTTGTTCTGAGGCTGGACCATTAGAATGGTCCAGCCTCAGAACAAATACTTTAATGGGACAAACACAATAGCGTAGCCAGAAATATATTTCGGGAGAGGTTCGGTGAGAACATTACACATAGGGAGGAGGATTTATTCACTCTCGTTTCCCTCTCCGAAATGCACTACCAAAGGTACGGTTTCGGGAGGGGAACCCCCTTCTGGCTAGGCCACTGGACAAACACAACAACAAGCCTCAAGGTGCCTGGGAGACCAGTCACCTTAGGCTTGTGTTGTGTTTTTTCCTTTATATGTTCCAGCGTCAAAACAATTATACCCATAATTGAATTTTGAGTTTGAGAAGGTACTCCCCAAAGCAATTTCCCTGAAAAAGAAAAAAAAGGAAAGAAAAAGAAATAAAGAAAAATGTTTATTGTGGTATGAGCTGTCCTGGTGTGAGGTGAGTTATGAGTTATCTGATATGAGTTGTCTTGGTGTCAGCTTGGTGCTGGCTGTCCCAAGGGCGAATGAGAACGCAGGGGGAAATGTTGAGGGAGAGAAAAACTCACATCACGAAATGGAGTTGCCTCAGGGCAGGAACCGACGATATTTCGAACAGCGAAGAGTCCCTGTTCGAAATATCGGCGGCTCCTGTCCTGAGGCAACTATCCCTTCGTACTCTACCAGTTCGCTGGATTTCTACCCGTTCACATCGCGAAAGAAGGACATATTCCATTACTCGCACGGAAGCCTCTGTTGTTTGAGGCACGAGCAGGTGTAATATGCCAATTAAATCACAATATGAGAAATTTAAAGAAAGTGTCAATACAATCTATGACTGGCGCAGGGGAGAGACAACCGAACGTGTGATCCTACACTGCAAAGGTCTTGAGCCGAAGTTGTCGCCATATTTTCCACGGTCCTGACAATTGTGCCTTATGAATTTACACGCTCCCTCTCGCCCACTTAGGTAGTGGTACCCAGAATCCCGTCCCTACTGCGCAAGGTCGAAAGATACAGGATACCACAGTGTACTTTTATGTTTCCTGAAAAAAATATTGCATAATCTCAATAAATTTTAGGTTTTTTAGGGAGGTGTAGCGCGGGTACGGATAAATCGCTGCCCTTTGGTATCATCCTGTCTTCCACAATGACCAATAATATGACCAAACCAATGATGACCAAACGTAGACACAGAATGTTCATTGGACGTGGTGGACGGTATATCATATCACATGATTACTGTTGTTAGAATGACTGTTAACCACAAAGTTGCACGTGATAGGCAGTACAGATATATGTTGCTGACTATGATAATGCAGATGGTACAGCGCAATACTACATCATCTTAATGATCTTTATAACAATATTACTGGCTTCGAAAGGTCGAGGTCACTTGATGAGATGCGGAATTCTTTCAAGAATGCATTAATTTCTGTATTAGTAAGTTTATCAAACTGAAGCGGAAAAGGACACATCGCCAGAAGCCATGGATAACATGAGATGTTCTTCACACACACACAAAAAAAGAACGGAAAGTTAACCGACTAAGAGAAAAGGGAAATATGAGGGATCTGGTATCGAAGATTCGTAAAGAGATAAAGGGCTGACTTGGGGCTGGCCAGAAAAAAAATTTTCGAGCATACATTAGTCGAGTTAATGCGCAATGCGCCACAGAAATTCTGGTGATACATTGCACCAAATAAGAAAGATTCCACATCATCACAAGAATTAACTGCAAACTATTTAATGAATATTTTGCATCTGTATTCTCTGCTGATGACACTCGACATCCGCCTTACTGCAATTACTCAGGCATATCCTCTCTTCCTGACTTCAAAATATCTGAGGCGGGCGTTCTGAATTTACTGCTGCAACTAGACGCCAAAAAGTCACCAGGGCCCGACAACATTAGCAATGCTTTTTTAAGGTGCTACGCAGTACATGTAGCACAGCTATTGGTTATATTATTCCAGAAGTCATACGAGACGGGAAACTAGCAAAAGTCATACCAGTCTACAAGTCTGGAGATAAATCAGAGTACAGTCAAACTCCTTTATAGCGAACACCTTTTTAACGAAAATACCACTACAGCAAATTTTTTTTGCGGTCCCGCTGGAGCCTACAAGTCCAATAATGGACATCCTTTTTAACGAAAATACCTTTACTGCAAATTTTTTTTGCTGTCCCCTGAGTTTCGTTGTAAAGGAGTTTGACTGTATTGCAATTATTGACCAATATCCTTAATGTCCGTATGCTAGAAAATTGTGGAACATTTGCTACGCACAAATGATGGAATTTCTTGAATCCAATAAAATATTAAGCAATGATCAGTTCGGGTTCAGAAGAGGTTCATCAATGTCACTGCAATTAATCGAGGCTATACATGATTGGACGTCATGCCTCAACAGCAGAAAGCAATGTGACGTGATATTTATTGATTTTGCCAAGGTGTATGTCGCACCCCAAACTAATATAATGAAGGTCGAAAATGTGTTGAAAAATCCAAAGTTAACTTCGTGGGTTACGGAATATCTTAGTTGCAGGCAACAATACGTATATTTCAATAACGCTTCCACAAGGGCTGTCTCATCGGGCGTTCCTCAGGGCACGGTTCTGGGACCGCTATTCTTTATTCTCTACATAAACGATTTGGTTGAATCTATACCATGCAAGATTAAGCTCTTCGCCGACGACTGTATACTGTAAGTCGATATCAACTATGGATGATCAGAGTCTTCTAAATACAGCCTTGAATTAAATATTGAATTGGTGTCAACAGTGGCAAATGTGCATTAACCCAAAAAAGTCAGTTGTGATGTTCTTAACTTTGAAGAAAGACGTAACAAACTTCGAATACATTTTAGGTGCTGTCCCATTAAAACGTGTCGGTCATCATAAATACTTGGGGGTAATTATGAACAGTAAACTTTCGTGGCATCAACATATTACTTACATCAAGGGAAGGCACTAGGAAAGCTGAATATGATCCTATGCACTTGATGATGATGATGATGATGATTGAAACAAAAAAATGGGGATTGTAGTCCTCATCACAAGGGCCGGCTACCCCAGATCACCTAAGGAAAGGAAGGCCAGACACATCCACCCACACCCACTGGAGATGTCCAGTAACGTTAAATTAACAGCTTACATTACTATGATAAGGCCAATCTTGGAACGTTGCTCGGTTGCATGGTACCTCAAAGAAGTAAAGGTATGGTACCACAAAGTGTTGAAGAAAAAGGATATTGAGATGGTAGAAAGACGGGCAATTAGATTTATTTATAACAAGTATGGTAGGCATGAGTCAACTACCCAACTTCTGAGGGATGCAAATCTCACCCCTATAGTGATTAGAGTTAAAAGACAATGCTTAAAAACGCTGTGGCTCATTATAAATAATAAGCTCAATATCAATGCAGGGGTACTTCACTTTTATTGAAAACCAAAATTCCTTCAGATGGCACAGAAATTATATACGTGAACTATCCGGCAGAACCAATGTCCACAAAAACTATTTTTTCCCACTAACAATTTCCTACTGGAATTCTCTCCCAAAGAATATAACTGAATGTGGCACCTTGTCCGACTTCTTAGGTAAAATAAACGTAGTAGTCCAATAATATATGTAACTTATATCCTGTCATTTTTGTTTGTGTGTTTTTTCATGTTCCCTGTAAGAATTATTTTGGTGATATTGCATGAGTCCCAGTGTAATACACCTTGGCTTATTAATCCATACGTTGTAATTCTGTATGCTTTGTTGTGCGAGTTTCTCTTGTACGCTCCGTTTGTTTCACTCCTACGACAGCACCCCAGGGTGCTAGTAGTATTATTAAATAAATAAATATAAACTAAGCCTATCGTACTGTTTACTCTTATCGTTGAATAATCTATCTGAATCTGACTCTGATGTACTATATGCCCCGTACAGCTCACACCGCAGTACTATTTGTTCAGCCTTACCTAATACGTAATTCGCCTAGTTTGTACATGGTTTCTCCCCTGGCTGCCTTGTCCTGCTCTTCACATATGTCAGTGCACCACCACAAAGACACGAGGGCTGTTGTGGGCACCTTACCAAAAATAAAATTGTTTCTTGGAATAAAGCGATGAAGAAGACAGACCGCCAGTCGTACAGGAAGAAATATTGTGAGGGTACACTGTCTTCTTTCGGCAAGCTCCTTCATTCGGCACTTACCATGTCAAGTTGAAATGTTCGCACAATGGGGGTCCAGATATGTGGAACCCAGCAGCACCAGACGTAAACAATGTCATTTGTGAAAATGTCCAGTCTAAGTTGCACAAAATTAAATTCAATTCAGTTTATTGATTTCAAAAATCCCCTTGGAACAAGTTACATATGGCAGGAGCAAGCCATCTGCAGGGAGATAAAGTACAAAAAAGCTGAGTGGGAGTACAGACAAACGTAAAGACAGAGCTTGTGGACTAAGTGGCCTAGGTGATTATGCAGAAAAAGGAAATAGCGACAACTCATATGAAATTGTGAAAAATAGAGGGGACAGTTGAGGTTCGGCAACTGAATGGGAAGCTATTCCGCTCTGTGAATGCTTCAGGAAAAATGACTTCATCAATGGACAAACTCAAGAAACTAGTGTGCTACCTGGACATCGAAGTTGTACCTGAGACATTAGGGCACAATATTGCCTTGGCCATAGATACACTACTAGCAGTGTGTCAGATTCTGATAACGGAGGGCACCCCACAAGGTGTACCCGAAATGAAGTGCCGCTTGCTCCGTGCTGCAAAAAAAGAAATGGAAAAGCAATTCAGTTACAGAAAAGCCCATCAAAGCAAAGGAAGAGGAAAGCACAGCATAGATCAAGCAATGGAAGAGCAAAAAGAACTGCAAAAAGCAATGGAAATTGGCATGCCCTCGTCAAGCGAAAAAGAGGTTCACTTCCTGACAGAAGAGACAAAACATCCGTCCCCACCCACACGCTAGCAATGGGGATGCCTGACAATCAGAGAAACAGGAAATCCAGGGTGGCGATGCCCGAAAGCTGCGAGCCTGCCCTTCCCTTACCTATCTGCCTTACATATGCAAGGGGAGGTAGTGATGTTGTACTTGCATTTGGAAAGCCCTCAAACATATTTATAAGGCTCGTTGATCTCAGGTCCCTCGACACTACAATCGACAGGTCTAAAGAAGCCGAGCTATGTGCGTCTGACCAGTTATTTCAGAAGGGCCACCTCTTCGACACAATAACTGAGGCATTTTTCATGTAGCTCAGCGTAAGGTTTGACAAGGTTGCAAGTACTTACACCTACTTGATGCCTCTGTTCAGAGGTGATAATGTGGCACATTTACTCGCAGAAGAACTGCTCGTCACCAAGTCCGTGGACGACAGGAACACGCTTTTCATCCCATATTACAAACGAGACAAGCAACGGGCAATGTTTGTTGCCCTCAGTGACACGGACTCAGTCCTGCTTTACGATCTCTTAACTGATTTTCTCAAGCACCTCTCCCTGGGAGGTCAGTGGAGTCCTCAAATAGTGCAACAGTGGTTGAATAGCGAAGAAGAGAGTGGTGGAATCATTGTGTGCTGGTTTGCACTAGCAGGTGGCTTCAGGCTAGTAAGGACAAAGACAAGGTGCATGTGACATAAGAAAAATGTGTCACCACATCTTTGAGAGCATTGTCAGTGGGTGCTTGAAACGCAGCTGAAGAGTGAAGCAGAAACGCTGAAGAGAAACGCAGATAAAGAGTGCTTCGGCTGTGAGAACAGAGAAGGTCACAGCAAGCAGATGCGAAGTGATACCTGCATGCAGTACCACTGTGATTGCGTATGAGGAAAATATGTAACCGTGTTAAAACGTGACACAAGACTCCAGTGCTGAGTGAATTGTTGCATATCTGGCGACACTGATGTTGCCAGACTACAGGAGCAGAATGAAACACGAAGTATTTTCTGAAGCAGGCTTGAAAAAAACTTTCTTGTTGAACTCTTCCTTGAAAGTAACTGCACATTAATCACATGCAGCATCACTTGCACACGGAAGTCCGTGCGCTGGGTGCACATGGTTGGGCGTAGCAAGAGTTGGGCCCTGGGTACCATGGGCCCCTGAAGAGGCCCAGGATGCGGGCTCCCTTCCTTCAAAGATGACTCTCCTATCTCGCCATCCCTGCTTCCATGTAACCACTGACACAGGTGTGGATGACGCTGATAGACAACAAATGAAATATGGCAATCCTGCTGTGCAGTGTTCCAGAAATACTACAATAGCACAATACAACACAGTAAAGATCAGGGAACATTCTGGAAGTCCAGAACGTCAATACATCACTAATGGCATAATAGAACACTGCACAAGTGATGACGAAATGAGCCGAGTACAGTACTCCCCCCCCTCCCCCAGAAAAAAAAAATAAAGAAAAATTTGAGCCTAATCATAGTGAGGTAGTAGTCCCCAGTTCGGACAGCAGTGACACAAGTGTCGCTAAAAGCCAGCTTGTGTGATCCTTTCGCCGTTCAGAAGGGCAATTCCGATGTATGCTATAGTGATGGAGGCAGAGAGATGACGAGAGGTGATGTGACGAAGATAGATCTAATAGATATAACAGAAGATCTAACTGATGAAGAGCCAAGCACACGCCATGCGGTAGTACAGATGCTGAATATGGCAACATCCTTGGTGTAGAAACTGAGGACAGACAGCCATGGAAAGGCAATATAGAGAATAGAGAGCCAGAGGTGGAAAGAATGCAGTTAGCTCCCATAACAAGACGCTGGACCGTCATTGCTGTAGATCTAAAGAAGTAAGAAATAATGTGCTTCGACCCACTCAAAGAATCCAGAAAGAATGTGAAGGACCACGGTGATCGTTTTTCTCTGTGTGAAATACAGAAGAAACAGAAAATGGCACGTTAGCCTCGGTATGAAACTCAAAATGGTTCGTTAACCTCCAGCACGACATGAGCAGCTGTGGTGTTTTGGAGTGCTGACGTAGAACACTTCTCAGCTTGTAGGACACTCACCCAGCAACATGTACTTGAAATGAAAAGGTGGATATGTGATAGACCTCGGAGACACTACCTTGGCCGGGACTGTTTAACACAGATGGCAAACAGATGACTAAGCTGGAGTCACTGAAGAACGATGAACATGGTGTTAAGTGCATGGCGCACAGCAGCAAGGGATGTCTTAATGCGATCATCCACAATCCATTCAACTGTTCTCCGTGAACGAGAACTCGTGGGATTCAAGATAATGCATAGGTGATTATAACAAATCATGTGGGCACAAAAAATTTGAGAGAGAGGTTATGTGTGTAATGGTACAAAGGCGGCAAAGGCCAAAGAGTGCCAGAACTATGGGGAGTGTGTGGGGGATGATGATGGGAGAGAGAGAGAGGACGATAACAAGTGAGTGTAGTTATTAAAAGCTATCTACAGTTATGAGCGATGAGATGGTCCAGGATAAGAGAGAAAGGAGGATGACGATAACAAGTGCGTGTGGCAGTTAAAAGCTATCTACAAGTATGAGCGATGAGATGATCCAGGATGAGAGATTTACATGAGGAACTGGGTGATAAAGGCTAAAAGCGGAGCAATGCTGAACTTTAACACTGGCAGGATGTCTTGGTAGGGTAGTCCTAGAGGCGACTCCTCTTGTGCCAACGCTCGCCGAGCCTTACGGTCGGCTTGTTCATTCCCTGGGATCCCAGTGTGGTTGGGGACTCAGCAGAGACAGATTGAAAAGCCTCGGGAACAAAGTTGAGTCGCAAGCGCCCGTCCTTGCTTGACGAGGTGATTCTTGGTGTCAGAGCATGAAAGCAGCACACGCACAGAGCTTAGCGAATCAGAGTAAATAACGGAGTTTTGAAGGTCATTTTGTTGAATGTGTTGCAGAGCCAGGAGAATCGCGTAAAGCTCTGTGGTGAAAACTGTGGCATTCGTGTTCAAGTGTGCCATTATAATAGAATCGCCTTCAAGGGCAACAGCCGCCACGCCATTGCTTCCTTTGGTCCCATCAGGGTAGATAGCATGGTGGTCCCCAAAGTCATGGTGAATCTCCAGGAATTCCAGGAGAATGACAGTGTGTGCAGTGGATTGTTTGTCAAACTGTGTCAAAATTAGCCATATTATCCATTACTTTGTCGAGCAAGGTAGAATACACCAAGCACTATCCTATGTGCGCACCATATATGAGAGCAGCAATTTTGAAACACCTGCAAAAAGCAGAGACAGGCGATTTTTTCCACCACTGTCCACTGTCCTTTTTCGAAAACTACTGGCAAGAATATGGCAGCAAAGCAAGTTGTTATGGACGCCACAAGCTCAGCAAGTGAGTGCTCTGGGATGCGTGCAAAGATGCCATCGAGAGCCGTCACAGATGCTCGGATGGGATGAAGATGGGCTTCTCGACGGTACAGGGTCATCTGGTTGAACAGAAAACCTGTAAGTGGAAAACTTGTTATGGCAGCACCACATAGAATACTCAAGGCAATCAACATAAACCAAATTGCACTTTTTGTTCCTTCTTGACTGCAAGCAGATCAAGCAATGAGAAGTCTATGCTGCAGAATACAAAATGCTTTTAACATGCTCTGCATGGCACCATAAGCAAGACTGCCGCATTCCTGCTTACGCATGTAGAGGTAGAGCACATGCAAAAAAGTAATCTGTCCGCCTGATAAGTATGTTAGCATGTGATAGGGAGCAAAAGTGACTCATGGGGTCTCTTACTTGCTCCCTAATTGTGTAAAATTCTAGGATTCCCAACATTTCGTAATTTCCTGTTCTTGCCAACCATTGTGGGATCGTGTTGAGTGTTACCCAGACACAAGACCAAGCACAGCAACAGCTGCGGGTTTTAGCAAGAAACAAGACTGCAGAACGTGCAACTGCACAAACTAACTTATCTATTTACAGTCACGTCTCGCTTATCCGGAGTGCAGATATCCGAAAAACTCGTTATCCGGACTACATTACAGGAAATGAACCTGCTACCATTGGATTTTGTCTCGCTTATCTGGCATTCATTATCCGTATCTGGGCAGCAAGTACGGGGACTAAACTTCCAGGGCCTAGGTCATTCTGATTCACTTATCTGGAAAAGTTAATGTCCTTGGTCCCTGGCATGTATTGCTGTGTCCGCATTGTTCTGGAAAAGGGTCACATCCTACCGGAGCATTCTGTACTGTTTGACTCTCCTTTCTTCAGGAGTCACTCCCTTCAGACCTCCCCCCCCACACACACGCAATAGAGATGGCAGGCGATAAGTGAAAGAGGTGCCCTATATGCACCGGGCGCAACAAGTTCACATGTGAACGTCAAAGTCCAGGACGTCCAAAAGAACCACCTGTCTATTGGCCTATGCCAAAGAAATTTGCAAAAAGACAAAAACGTGTGTGCAGGACATTACCCTTCTTTGAACAGCAGGGTGACGCAGCAGGTGCCGTGGCTGTGACCACAATTCTGTCACATGCATGCCTACTACTTTTAAGCAGCTCACTTCGTAGCAATTTTGGAAGTAACTACCTTTTCTTGGTTTAATTTTCTGGAGCTATGAAGAGGTCTCCCAAATTTTCGGTTTTCCCGGGAAGTTTGCTTGGTTTGTCTATCCGGAAATTTGTTATCCGGACGAAAAGGGAGGACTCCCGAGGTGTCCGGATAATTGAGACATGACTGTCTTTATATATTAATCTATTTATCATGATTACTAGTAGCACTATAGTAAGTGTCATTCTGTGCACATGGTAAAGGTTACAAGGAAAGCAATGCGGGCTTGTTTGTGCGTCAAGGAGATGGAAAGAAGTTAGAAGACAGTTCGGTCATGTTTCTCGTTCCTTTACAACAAGCCCGCAAGGTGAAAGAATTTGAAAAATGACTGAGAACATTGAGAAACTCACGCACAACAAAAATTATGGTGCAAAGCTAGACTTATGAGGTTATAAAAAGGAGTGGTGTGGGGCTAAGCAAATATGTTGGGTCAAATTGTGGCGTCGGTTTGAATTAACATAGCAAGTTCCAGAATGGGGAAAGGAGATGTAAAAAGGTTGTGGATATTAATCAAGGTTGTGGATATTAATCAAGAACAAATAGGGCAACATCAGAGGGTAGGGTCTTTCCTGTCTGGAAGTTACAAAGCCCTATATAAAAGCAGTATACTGATGTAGTTGCCTCACATGACATGCCAGTGCAAAAGGTGTGTCAAGCGCATGCGTACCAAATACATGCATGTGGACTGCTCCAGTCACACCTCCCTGAACTGCTGGGGGAAGCCGCTGCCATGTTGCAAATTGTAGTTAGGGTCGTCAATCAGGATATCCCGAATTCCGGCCAATTTTTGATGTCCCAAAGTCCTGGGATTCCTTCTGGAAAATCCCAGGATTTTGCGAGATCAAATATGACAGGAAAATCAAACACCTGTGGGACGTCAGGCACAGACTCCTTTGTAAGGAAATGGCACTTGACTGGAGGTGGCAGAGGACCGCTGCTTACACGTGCGTACAGACATTTGCTGACTGTCGTTTCTTCTAGTGCAGATGCTGGACGGACCTTCAGTTCAGCAGCCAGTATTTGCACAAAGTTTGCTCCGAACTGGGGGACACCACCGTAAACGCTCCGTGCTTTCTCACGTTGGGTTTTAATCATTGTACAATGTGATAAGCACGCAGCGACAGCATTGTAAACTGTTTAGTGCTTCGTTCCTTTCTATTCGTTCTTTTTTTTTTTTTTGTTGTTGCTGCTGCTCTTCATTCAAGTGGACCATTCCACCATTTGACGAAATATTTAGTTAAAGTTAATAATTTAATTAAATAAAGTTAATATTTCCTGTTACTTTAAGTGTAGCGGGCCTCACCTTTTTTCAATGACAACGGTGAAATGGTGATGAATAAAAAATGAGTCGCATTATCATAGGAGAAAAATAAATAAATAAATAAATATACAAAATGTAAGAATTTTGCCATCACTATTTTACCAATTTGGTTACATTGCAAATTTTTGAATGCAAATTTTCCTTTAGGAAAAGGTAAAACTGAGCAAGCACACATGAACTGTGCACAACACGCTGATATAGGCACATGAGTTAAATGGATTTGGAAGTGGGGTCCTGCATGGCCCGCGGGTGACCTACACGTTGTCGCAGGTGACCGGTCCAGGTTTTCGGAGTCGTGCGGGTAGAAGGTCGGGTGCGGTAGACATATTTTACCAACACACCATTAGAAAGTACACCAATTCGCTCAACTTCTCATGTGTATGTACTGCAGTCACTCGAAATATGACGTGAAATGTCGTTGACAAGGGCGTAACAAATGCTCACAACGTTAGGAAGCAACAGCGACTGTGTGTCCTGTGTCTATGTCGTGTTTCGTATCATCATGCCTCAAGTCACAAACCAACATCCATTTGCACTTTTTTTGCCTCCAGCGCTGATGTCATACAAGAAACCATGCACAAAGACACATCTAGTTACAAGGCACAGACCAGGGAGTTCGTGAGTTCGTCAGCGTTCATCGTGTTGCAGGTCAGGTGAGCTTTTGGAAAAAATATGCGGGAGGATGCTGGTCTCAATTTGTAAGGGGACGTGGGTTGCGCGTCAGGTGCAGATTTTAACCTGCGGGCACGTGTTGGATGCGCGTAAGATAATTTTGATCCACGCAGGAATATATTTGGAAACACCACCTGAACCCAACACAATCCCGAAATCCCGGGATTGTAAAAATAGCCCAGGATTGACAACCCTAATTGTAGTGCAAAATGGATAGGTTACCCACTTTAAGGCAACTGTCAATGTACGGAAGAAAATGCCCTCAAAGATTTGCAACATATTACTTCTACTTTCAGGACCAACAGGAACAGCCTAGGAATGTAAAAAAAAAAGAACATGGAAAAAAAAAATGTAATCCATAGGCCAGTAAGTTGTAGGACAGGTTATCCTATTTGAGCACTTTATTTGTGACTGGTGACTTCGACTAACTGCAGACTGATAATGACATTTAATATGGTTGTCGGTGTGCACTGTTCACGTTCACTGCACCATATTCACGTTGAGGTCACCCCAAAACGTTTTCTTTTGTGAGCTTATGCAACTGGTAGCGTGCAATAAGCAGGTCACGAGCTATAGCAACATTGTGATACTGGTCCTTAATAAGATGGTTCACTCGGACTGTGCACGCAACGAGATCAAACAGCTGCAAGTTGCATCAGCAAGGCATGTGTGTAGGCAACCTTCAGCTATGGAAATTGGCGTTGTGTGCCTGGTGGAGGGTGCATGGTATCACCCGTCCAGGATAGCTTCCACTAAGCCGGAAAGTCACTGCGAAGAGTGAATGCTTACTGTTAGGAGCTGGCAGAGTCGAAGAAGCACCCAGCACTGGGCAATTGTAAAGGTGGGCTGCACGGAGATAATGACTGCCCATGGGCAGCAAAGAGGACCTGCAAGAAGTTAGAGAACTGAGAATATTTCCTACTCACCATGTTTACTCATATGGTGTAAAAAAAATTAGGCTAAGACTGAAAAGCAAACCTGTAGAATTAGATTTTGGATTGTGTTAGATGTTGTTGTTGTGTTGTCATTGTTGTAGTCTATGTTGTTCTGTATAAGCCTGTTCTTAACTTTGTAATTCCACATAGGTGCATGCATATTTCATAAGGTGATCTGACACATTAGCATGCAAGCTTCAGACATTTGTCATAGTTGCAAATAAGTTCCAATGAAAACGAAAGGAAAGTTAGGTAGCAAGCGAGCTGGTAGTGACGATCCATGACTTGAAAACCCGAGACTAGGTAGGGACGATAAAGGACAAACACAAACACGGTCTCAAACTCAGCTCTGTTTTTGTCCCTACCTCGTCTCGGGTTTTCAAGTCATGGTTCCAATGAAAGTTTACTGATGTCCTTTTTGTGAAGTTGCCAAGTGTCCCTTGCTGCCAGAAGGTCATATACGGATGAAAGAATTGGCTCACCCCAATGTTGGGTACACTTTTGTAAATATTTGTATAAAATTTTGCACTTAGCATAGAAAAGAACTTAAAAAGTACAAGAACGGCGGGTGCTCTACCATTCCTTGTGTATCTGCTAGTTGTATTTGTAGTGTATTTATTGTGTACCGTAATTTCATGCGTATCAGCACAGCTCGGCGTGATTCTTTTTTCGCACAGGCGCTCTGCGGCTTGTCGACCGGTGTGGCTTATCTCATAACTATTTTCCCCTGGTATTTTCCCCATACCGTGTTGTTAACGAAAGGGCTGACACCGCACGAGACATTTCTGGCACAGCACCGCCCTGTCAATGCACGAACAATGCGAAATGGGCGCGTCCACATTCGAGTAGACTGACCCTCCTGGTACTTTCCCCCAAGCAGCTTTAACGAAAGTGGTGACAGTGATTCATGTCTTCTGGAAGGCCACTAACACATCGATCCATGAAAGACATGCAACAAGGCCACAGTCTGATTTGGTAGAACACTACAACTGACCTCCTTTGTCGTACACCATACCAAACCCAGAGTATGGATCACAGGATTTACGGCCTTCTCTATGGTTTCCTTTGTTGTACAAATCAGCCATGTCGTATTGCCTGCGGCTTATCTGCGAATGCAGCTTCTCTGCCAGAAAATTTTCAAAATGTTCCTGAAAACAGGTCCTGTGGGTTAAATGCAGTACAGCTTATAGACATGAAATTACGGTATATGTTTTATTGTATTTCTCTAACATAATACAAGGGTGAAAAAAAAAAGTACAGTGTGGTAAAACCTCTCGAGTACAAACAGTTCAGGACTGATGTTCCATAAAAGATGCGAGATGCAAATACTTGGCCATTGCTGTAGTCCTGCCAAATGGAGTGGTTTCACTGTACACATTGGGGGAATAGCTCGGGTATTGAGAAAAAGAAGAAAAAAATTATGCACAAAAATTGAGGACTGTAAATGTTTTTCTTTGTTGCCAGGATACTGTGTAATCCATTTGTATCATCCATGCCTGAAACGCGGTATGCTGCTGCAATGGTAGTCAGCATTTTGGTGACATTAGATGTTGTATGTTACACCTGTGTTCTTGTTGGGCAAAGCTGTGATGTTGTTGCTATGACAAAGCTTTAAAAAAAGTTACAGTACTTGCATGACAAAAATTACTTTGAGTGACAGAAAATGATGAAGCTCAAAATTTCTCATCGTGACTACATCGTGAAGACAGTGTAACTCTACAAAGTGAATACTATGTGAGGCACGTAAAAGAGATCTCTCAAGGCCTGCATAGAAATGGCCGCAAGAGGCTATATTGAAACGGAACAAGACAGAGAAGTTATGACAGCCTTCAAGCCCATGCAGTTACAAGATTGCACATCCTGAATTTTCCTTGGTACAGTGGGGCACGCCATTACTGTGAAAGATTTTCACCAAAATGAAAAGGCTGGGAATGTGCTGTCACAGAGCAGAAATGGAAACCAAGTGTTTGCAATCAAAGTTGGCAAGTACATTGGCTTGGGCACCCTACTAAGTGTGCATGATTTACCTTTTGCTACCTTTTAGTCCGATGCTACCTTTTAGTCGGAATGAATGGTGCAAGCCTGCAAGACAGAAACAGTGGCCCCTAGTGTGGCGTAGAGCCCCAGAACAAGCCATCATGTACAGTTTCCCAGAATCAGCAGATTGTGAATGACAGCTAAGCTCCAGTGAAGCCTCCATTACCACACGACAGAGCAGCGTCTGTGGTGGCCAGCAGCCACAGAGGCTAATGCTCTTGGATTCCTTGAGAAAGAAGGGCCACCGTCAACACTGAGATGCACACAAGCCAGCACATCATTCACTTTTGCCTTTTTCTGCGTGTGTGTCTGTGTGAAAGAGTGGCCCCTGCCAGGATTAGCTTCCTGCAGCCAGTGAAAGTGAAAGAAGGGCAACTGCAGCGACGATATCCCAGAAGTTGTGTATGAATGAGGCTAACTTACATTATTTTTGTGGCGGGACAAAGTCGAGTGGGAGAGATCCTCAAGTACAGAACAAGACTGGATGCTGGATGAATGGAAATACACAGCTATAAAATCTTGTATTGAATGAGTGAATCAATGAAAACGAATGTAGAAAACAAATTGGCTTCAAGGTCTGTAAAACCTACACAGCTGAACAAAAGGTACCTGTGACGCAACATCATCTGGGCTGACGGCATGAAAGGGTCAGACAGACGAAAAGACTTGAAATGAAGGGAAGACAGCGTGTTTACACTGTGTCATACCACGAATGCTCAAAACCGGGAGCTGAACTGTGTGGTCGTGTTAGGGGAAGCCCATGAGAGACCCAGGAAACCAAGCATTTAAGTGCAAGTGTTGTGTTGCATAAATATAAAGAGAGCTTCCTGCAGAATTCTCCTCATACCAGCAGGGGCTCTGTGCTCTTAAGTGCAGACGTAGTGTCTGGAGACTTAAATGACACAAAGGTTGCAAGGAGGAGAAACAAAGGGTGTCATGCACCCCCATTGAAAGACAAGATGCGAGGAAGCACAACGTTCCACGACAAACACAAAAAGCCCTGTCTACACCTCTGACGATCCTCGGACAACGTGTGCAAATGAGTTATGATGCGATTTCACCTGTGGAAGATGAAAGTTAGAATAACAAGGCTGTATATTCCAGCAAATGTAAGCGTAGTGACAACTTCATGTAGCTTCAAAGATTGTGTAAGATGCAAATAGGAAGAGGAAGCCTAAATTATGTGGGCTTTGTTTTCAAGCTCTGCCATACCAACCACAACAAAACACAGTACATTTAGCTTAGTTGTTCTATGCCCACACTGTGTGAAGAAAGCATTTAGTATAAATGTAAGGTGTGTCATGCATATGTTTAGAATACAAGCAATGAGCGATCCCAAATAAATCGCTTTTTAAATATAGCAGCTTTGTTTTTGGACGATGAACGAATGTTTTTGGGTTGTTGTAAAGGAAGTACATGTTCTTATAATTGCTTTTATTCGGAGTAAAAGTTATTTAAGTCGGCCAAAGAATGGAACATACGCACAGGCTAAAAAGCAGGGAGTGTTCCTGAAACTATGCAGATGATAGTTGTGTTTACGATATGGGATGCCATGAAAGGACACCCACACGCATGACTTGTAGGTACAAAGAACATAAGATAAATACCACACATAAATACGGTGAACCCCCCGACAAAATAACTATACTGCTCGGAATGGTACGAATCCCTCCTCAGATTTTCATCTTGGCCCGATGAACAGAAGAAATGCAATTAATCGCCCCTATTCGGGAAATAAATATGCGAAAGATGGAGCACAGACGAGCAGACTGGTCGGCGAGCCACGGCTACTTCGATCGATCACTGTGAAATAACTACTGCTCGGAATGGTACCAATCCCTCCCCAGATGTTCATTTGGACCCGATGAACAGAAGAAATGCAATTAATCGACCTTATTCGAGAAATAAATATGTGAAAGATTGGAGCACAGACGAACAGACTGGTCGGCGAGCCACGGCTACTTCGATCGATCACTGTGAAATAACTACTGCTCGGAATGGTACCAATCCCTCCCCAGATGTTCATTTGGATCCGATGAACAGAAGAAATGCAATTAATCGACCTTATTCGAGAAATAAATATGTGAAAGATTGGAGCACAGACGAGCAGACTGGTCGACGAGCCACGGCTACTTCGATCGATCACTGTGAAATAACTACTGCTCGGAATGGTACCAATCCCTCCCCAGATGTTCATTTGGATCCGATGAACAGAAGAAATGCAATTAATCGACCTTATTCGAGAAATAAATATGTGAAAGATTGGAGCACAGACGAGCAGACTGGTCGACGAGCCACGGCTACTTCGATCGATCACTGTGAAATAACTACTGCTCGGAAAGGTACCAATCCCTCCCCAGATGTTCATTTGGATCCGATGAACAGAATAAATGCAATTAATCGACCTTATTCGAGAAATAAATATGTGAAAGATTGGAGCACAGACGAGCAGACTGGTCGACGAGCCACGGCTACTTCGATCGATCACTGTGAAATAACTACTGCTCGGAATGGTACCAATCTCTCCCCAGATGTTCATTTGGACCCGATGAACAGAAGAAATGCAATTAATCGACCTTATTCGAGAAATAAATATGTGAAAGATTGGAGCACAGACGAGCAGACTGGTCGGCGAGCCACGGCTATTTCGATCGATCACTGTGAAATAACTACTGCTCGGAATGGTACCAATCCCTCCCCAGATGTTCATTTGGATCCGATGAACAGAAGAAATGCAATTAATCGACCTTATTCGAGAAATAAATATCTAAAAGATTGGAGCACAGACGAGCAGACTGGTCGACGAGCCACGGCTACTTCGATCGATCACTGTGAAATAACTACTGCTCGGAATGGTACCAATCACTCCCCAGATGTTCATTTGGATCCGATGAACAGAAGAAATGCAATTAATCGACCTTATTCGAGAAATAAATATGTGAAAGATTGGAGCACAGACGAGCAGACTGGTCGACGAGCCACGGCTACTTCGATCGATCACTGTGAAATAACTACTGCTCGGAAAGGTACCAATCCCTCCCCAGATGTTCATTTGGATCCGATGAACAGAATAAATGCAATTAATCGACCTTATTCGAGAAATAAATATGTGAAAGATTGGAGCACAGACGAGCAGACTGGTCGACGAGCCACGGCTACTTCGATCGATCACTGTGAAATAACTACTGCTCGGAATGGTACCAATCTCTCCCCAGATGTTCATTTGGACCCGATGAACAGAAGAAATGCAATTAATCGACCTTATTCGAGAAATAAATATGTGAAAGATTGGAGCACAGACGAACAGACTGGTCGGCGAGCCACGGCTACTTCGATCGATCACTGTGAAATAACTACTGCTCGGAATGGTACCAATCCCTCCCCAGATGTTCATTTGGACCCGATGAACAGAAGAAATGCAATTAATCGACCTTATTCGAGAAATAAATATGTGAAAGATTGGAGCACAGACGAACAGACTGGTCGGCGAGCCACGGCTACTTCAATCGATCACTGTGAAATAACTACTGCTCGGAATGGTACCAATCCCTCCCCAGATGTTCATTTGGATCCGATGAACAGAATAAATGCAATTAATCGACCTTATTCGAGAAATAAATATGTGAAAGATTGGAGCACAGACGAGCAGACTGGTCGACGAGCCACGGCTACTTCGATCGATCACTGTGAAATAACTACTGCTCGGAATGGTACCAATCCCTCCCCAGATGTTCATTTGGACCCGATGAACAGAAGAAATGCAATTAATCGACCTTATTCGAGAAATAAATATGTGAAAGATTGGAGCACAGACGAACAGACTGGTCGGCGAGCCACGGCTACTTCGATCGATCACTGTGAAATAACTACTGCTCGGAATGGTACCAATCCCTCCCCAGATGTTCATTTGGATCCGATGAACAGAATAAATGCAATTAATCGACCTTATTCGAGAAATAAATATGTGAAAGATTGGAGCACAGACGAGCAGACTGGTCGGCGAGCCACGGCTACTTCGATCGATCACTGCGAAATAACTACTGCTCTGAATAGGCAGAAATCCTGCCCCAGAAGCTTAGGAAGCTTACTTGACGAGATGAACGAGGTAAGAACAAGTGACACACTTACCCTGTTTAATATTAAAACTGGGCTCACTTGACTTCATCAACAAGCGATGCTTCTCAAACGGCACGGGGACAGAATAGCCAGTGATTCACTATATGCCAACGCAATCGGCACATAGCCTCGCTCCCAGGGTCAAACTAAAGCTTCTCCTATCTTGAATATGTGTGATTTCCGGTTGTAGAGACGTCCCAAATAGATAAAAGACAAGACGCTAGATCCTGAGGGGTATCATTGCCGCGTCACTCACTCTTCTAGGTGCTTCCGCGCAAAAATGTAGCTCCTACTTCTCATTGGCTGCTGCGTGGGACGCCTTGCATTCTAGTTGCCTCCGCGAGAAAAATGAAACCATTATTTCAATTTCATCTATTTTTGTTGTACTGTTTATTAATAGCCCTGTTCTTTCACACGAATGTTGCACGGACGATCTTTTTCGCGTTGTTGAAATGCTGGGAACTTTTTGCCTGCTTTGTAGTGTGTTGGGTTTGTGTGTTGAAGGTTGAAGTCGTTGAAGCCGGTTGAAGCCGTCATGGCTTAGAAGCCCGCTCATATTCGAAACTTTGAAAGTGTATCTGAAGCATGCGAAGCACTTTGTAATTTGTCAGTTTGCACTGCGTATCACCGCTATGTTTATCATGGGTCATCATGAGGCACCTCACGCCAGTGATATGGATTTGATGGAACAAATCGGATTCAAGTCAAGTCTTTATTTTCGAGAAGAAATGAAGTCATTATGTATCCAGAATTATAGCTTTTTTATTCTGTATTTATTTATTTCTGCTACGCAACAACGTCTTACGACATTATACTGTGGCGGGGATACATACAAATAAAAGTAAGCAATAAGTACAGCATACAAAAAGAAAAATTGAAAAGCACACATTTATAGACAACAGGTACTCAGGTCCCGAAAACATAAGCTCTATACATCCATGATAGGCAAGCCTGAGCGATGGGCAAGACACGTAAACAAACACGAACACGAAACGTGTTTACGTGTCTTGCCCATCGCTCAGGCTTGCCTATCATGGAATTTATCCAGCAGCTAGCCTGCATTTACGCCATTCTGTCAATAAGCTCTATACATCCCTTAGGCTTAATTTTCCTCTAATGATAAATCTCGATATGTACGATGGAGGTTCCTTTGTCATATACTAATTTTATCATGAATAATATTATCTGAAAATTGCAAACGTAACTGTTGTCTCCTTGTCGACAAACTATCTCAACCTAATCTTGACTTTATCTCGCTTATATTAACATCCATGCAACTCATCTGGCCGCAATATTCTGAACCCTCTCCTGAATTAAAAGCATTTCGTGCGGATCCCATACTGATAATGTACAGGCACGCAACGCTTCGGAACCGGTTCTGCAGTAAAAAGTTAAAGGTATCAAGAATATATATGAGGAATACTTCAGATTTCGAAGAATACAAGTTGACACGGGTGTGGAAACAGTCCGGGTGCAATATGTCACGAGGAGCTTTTACAATTTCGCTGCAATACCACACTACTATATTGAAAACAATGATTATGTATGAACAAATTAATATAGTGCAAGAGAACTGATGTACTCTATAACATTTTTTTAGTTCGTATTTGAGTCTTGTATCGTCCTCGTCGTCTTCTGTGTTCTTCAAACTCAAGGAAATGTTACATCTTTCAATAGCCTTGTGTCCAGCTAGACACAATTGCCGAAAATCTGCCGGAGATCGGTATTTGGTTCGCACAAGTCGCTGCAACTTGGGCTGACGTCGTCATAATGTCACCTGCGAAGGCAGTTCGAAAACTGCGTTAGGCTCAAAGCAGTGGCCTAGCCCAAAAATATTTATGGAGGAGTTCTATGGGGACTTTACATGGGTGAGGAGGATTTCATTATCATCTCCCTCTTCCAAATGCACTAACCAAACTTACAATTTGGGGGGGGGGGGGCATATAAATGCGGCCCAATATTGGCCCAGCGTTGAGAGGAGACTCCAAAACAGCTGCTGCTGCTCGAAACAACAAAGCAACGATGCTAGTCTATGTAGTTCAATTCGATGTATACAAGTCCATTTCTACATTTTTTTCTTCAGCTTGCAAAATTATTTTCAGACAAGGTGAAAACCAGCTTCATACATTGAGCCATAGTGACACGGACAGCATTACTTAAACGAGTAGGAATTTCCATTTCCTACTCGTTTGTAATGTGTATAACTTTGACAATAACAGCTGTCGAGCAGGTTGGTACGTATACATATCTGTTCCAATATCGGCAAAACGATGGTAAGACAGGCCACACACGACCAGCAGCAGCACTTTCAACCTTTGGATTTTATTTTTGCAATACTATATACACACCTGCCAGATACAGTTGTAGGGCACACTGGTGTTATAGAATAGAATATCGCGTAGAGGGGTGCAGAAGATGCATGGGATACCTCATAACCATGGTTGGTTGAGAATCGTATTAGATTTGGACCATACTTGGCCCATCATTGCTGGTGCCACATGGGACGCTATCTAGCCATCTAATGCCCGACTAGAAACCAAGCTTGGTTCTACAATGGCCCCAACGGCAATGCATGCTGGTCCCCGTGTTTGTTAGGACGGTCTGTCACATACTGGCCCAAAGTTCGCGGTATTCAGTTGGCTCGAGTAAGGCCGATGTCAATCAAAGCTCTGGCCGAACCTTCTTTTTCGCAAGCTCGGCCCAACTAGGCCGAACAACGTTTAGGTATAGGAATGTCGTTTTTCTCCATGGGAAGCACATTGCTCTGCTTACTGTTAACAGATTTTTCGTCCCGCTCTGGTTCACAAATTTGGTGCCCCGCGTGTTTCTTTTCTTTCATTTTTGTTTTCTTTTACATACAGACAGGCAAGCTGTGCTGACGGCATGTATATAGTTTCCCTTCAGTTGACAATTGAACCCCTGTATGCAAGAAGGGGATAAGTCGAAAAATCCCAAACCGAGAAAACTTCAAGTGAGTATTTGGTAAAGTAATTGCAGCCGGGTTACCTCGACTAATGCAATGGAAAATGTGTAACATATATGTTTGTGTTTTTTGGGTCTGTGACTTACCAGAAATTGTCCGTGAGCATGATATATCATTTTTCAATGTAACATCGCATGCACACAGGGTTATCGCGCAAATACAAGCAGCTTTCACAAGTCGTACTTTGATTGCTGAAGAACCAGGTAGGGTGAAGCAGGGGCGGATTTAGGAGGGGGGGGGGGTCCGGATGTCCTAACCCCCCCTCAATTCCAGACTTGAACATAGGGTTCAATGGACCAATCCCAGCATGCACCTGGCACTTGTCCATAGCGGACCCCCTCCCCCCTCGAAAAAATCCTAGATTCGCCCCTGGGGTGAAGTCACCTGTGCGTTGCAGAGCAGCATGGGTCGTATCGCGCTGCTAAACGAGCACAATCTTGAAAATAATATCGTAGGTGACCAGCATAATATGACTTACTAGCTTAGTGCTCACGTTTTTTTTTTTTTTTTTTCGATTACAACGCTCAGTATCACTGCCGACACAGTCGTGTTAGTTAGGAAGAACGTGTTTTTCGAGTGGAAGCCGCAGTTCAATTTAAGCTATCATTTGTATGCGTGTGTAGAAAAGGGGCAAGATCTGACTGCCCATCCCATTGACACACATACATTTCTCGTTTCTTACCCTCCTGTAACAGGTAAATAAATTGCAATACGGTCCTAAATTTTCTATGGCAGGTACATGCTGGTATGTGGATGTCATTGCAGCAAAAATACACGAAAGGGGATTGCATTACGTGCATGGATTGCTTACTGCATACAGAGGTTCAATTACTTTATATATGGTTATCTCTAAATTAAAAACCGGAGACTGGGGGACAAAAAACGACAAACACAGACAAGCTTGTCTGTGTTATGGATCTATACCACCAGCTCGCTTGCTACCTCTCTATCCTCTCGGTACTGTGTATATATTTTTGTCATTTTCTTTGGGGACTGTGTTGCACGATTTGCCCTAAACATACCCGACCATCGTGATCATTTTGTGACCTTAGTATCAATAAAGAAGTATTCTTGAGCGAAGACAATTTGTCGCCTTCTCTTATGTTTTTGGCATTTTTATCTGCCTCTCTTCCTTTCTACTTAATCTGCATATCAACATACTTTGGTTATGGACACTTCACTTTTTGTAACCAGTTGGAAGGAGAAGTGGTCACGAGATAAGGGTATTTCGAGGCTGTCGGGATCCGGGGCTCAAGAGCAGTGGCAATCATATAAAGGCCAAAAATCATGAGACCGAACTATCAGAAAGCTGGAAAGTCGGGAGACAGAACTATCGAAAAACCGAACAAAGAGAGCCCTAAGATATGAAAAGCATTAAAATTAGAATTACTACATAAAGTATACTTTCCCTAAGTCGATGTTATATGTGAATTGCTGTAGCAAATGAATCATAAAAAAAAAGAAAAAAAAAAGGACAGAAATCACGGGACCTGCGGTGCTGGATATACGTATATAAACTCAATAAACTGCAAACTAAATTTTGAACATATCTCACAGAAATTCTAGAAAACTCTTGGGGGCGACACATGATTCACATTTACCACCTGCACTTGTGTCTGTTTTCCCACGGTGGAGGTTCCTCGGAAAAACTCGTTCATGTCTTTGGAAGACCTTTTTTTTTTTTTTTTTTTTTGGGGGGGGGGGGGGGGGTAGCAGAATTCGCATGCGCGAATTCAACCTCCTCTTGTTGTTTTACCAACCACCAACCAACCAACCTGCTTTGTACATGAGCTATGGTGCTTCTGCGCAGATATAAGACAGCGTTACTTTTCTGATTATTGTTGTTTAGTTTCGAAAGCGATTGCCCTATCAACAGGGATCTCAAACACGCGGCCTCTTGGCCGCCAAAGAGAACGAAGCTACCCTCTCGAAAAATTTAAAGACGAATTAGGAGAACAGATTTTCAGGCATTGTTTTCAGCCTGGCCCGCCGCACTGCTGCTGCGCTGTCCATGTTAGGTAGAATACACTGCATGCGAGCAGTTCTTGTGGCTCTCGAACCTCACAAAATTACGGACACGGCAACCTGGTATTCGCGTGCGGTATGGTACACTAGCATACCGTAGCTAATGCGAGGATTGAGTCGATCTTCTGTCTATCCTAATCCATACACTAAATCAAATAGTGACATTAAAACTCGGCTTTTGAAAGAACTCAGCTAAAAAAAAAAAAAGCAAACTGTCAGTTCGAAAGAGTTGTCCAGTTGTACTACTGAAGCTTCTATTTGTCGGATGGATAAGGAACTTGAATTTTTATTAAAATCATAGGAATTTTTTTCACTTGTGTCACCCCTTATCACTAGGGTGGTTTTGTTTGCACATGCCTAAAAATGTCATTTTTAGGGTCTTGTCTGACATACTTGTACAGACTTCTTGACTACGGAGCTATGGCAGACAAGGATAGCAGGAAAAGATCACCACTAGGTGTAAAGTTCCTTTTTAATCAGGTCGTCTCAAAACTCCCAATCCCAACGTTCAACCTTCCTTTTCTGTTTTTCCAGAAATAAACCAGTTGATTGTGGAGTGGTGTTGTCCTTGCCTGCCACAGCTCCATAGTCTAAGATGTCATACAAACAAGCCCATTCTACATTGTTAATCAGTTTTATACTTGTAAAGTGCTGGACAAAAGTTTATGGAACATACCCTGGCGCACTCCTCCCTCTGAGTGACAAGCTGGCAGCGAATGGTATCGTACGGACTTGCATACAGGTGACTGGGCTACCTATACGCACATGTCTAAGTCTGAACGGTCCCATTCACTGTCACACTAAGGAAGGAATGCGCCGGAGCCTGTTCTCTAACATTTGTCTAGCACTGTACTCGTTGTTTTGACATGGTGGGATAGCAATGCACCTGCGCACATGACTGCGTCGGATTTCCTATCATTATAGTTTAGTTGTAAGCAGCTCTGTCTCTCCATTGTCCCGTCTGTATGCTCTTATTCCTTTTTGCAGTTATGTACCAACTGGCCCAAATTTCTGCACTTTTCATTAAACACAACATAGCAAACCCAAAGCCATGACCCACTGTGAATATGCCAGCTAGCTCTTTCTCTTTGATTTTCCATACTTATTTTTCCAACTGTGAGCTAAGGCAGCAAGTAAATGGATAATTTGGAGTGCTCCTGAACATTCTCCTAAACCTTTGTGAAGGTTGAATAGTTTTTCATACTTTCAGCACTCGACTTGAAAGGCCGCCCATTTATTGGCGTTAGCCTAGTAAGCCCGTTAATGTTTTGTGTTATCAGTGGAGTAGGATAGTGATCCTACTCCACAATAACTATGTCAGTCCTGTTTTTGTGTACAATGTTATGTATGATATACCGAAGTTTTATGGTAACTACAGTCATTTCTTTTCCTTGTGGCCCTCCATGATGTGGTCTAAAGTCAATGTGCCCTGTGGCTCCAATGGCGTTCTTCGGACCCAAATATACTGTCTCGTAAAGTTTTGTCCTCAGTGCCACGGGGGTTCAATGATATAGACTGGCATACAATTATGTCAAGTACACCCAAAGACCTTTTTTCTAATTCTCGTATTATTGGACTACACAAAAAGAACTACCTTTATAGTACGGAGAGAAAGGGGAAAAATGGAGGCACCCAGTACATTCTCCATGTCACTTCTGTCGAGAAACGGTGATAGCTTTGCAAAAGACATAGTACAGGTCTCTCGCAACAACCTCGACATTTTCTGCTTCATATTTTCTGTGCGAATGAATAACAGGAGTTATAGTCGGTTCCACATAATGTTCACCTTAGCAATATGTTCTGTGATGCATACTTTGACCATCCAAAAAGTGGCAGAACATGACTCCTTCAACTCTAAATATTACTGTCATCAAAAATATAGTGCTTAACGAAATGTATGGCATTTGCAACTGCAATGATTGCTTTCCATCAGCACTGTTGTAGCCATCGTGCTTGAGTTATGGTTAGTTCAGTGATCTTCTATCACCATCAGGGTTTGTTCTATCAGCAGAACGCTAGCCATTGTGGCAGACATATGGTGGCCCTGATAAGGGCCGTTTGTTTACTTCGTCCAGGTCTGCTGTTTCTTCTCCCGTGCACCATGACGCTACTGAAGAATTCCTTAGCATGTCCACAGTCCATCTTCTAGTGTCCATAGCTCCCTACGGGAGCAGGCTGTTGGCATAAGACAATCCGTGGGGTGGGGCATCGTCACGCAGCTGGTGCCTGTGAGATGCCCTGGACAGCATTCAGGCATGAATGCAAAAGGCCAATGCAATAATCCAGTGGGAGTGGCACACTTGATTACAGTATGCCACCAGAGGCCTTCCGCCGGGTCAGCTCTGTTTGAAGACCTTGAACTGAAAGTAAAACATAATTGTGAGTAGTGTGAAATTACTGAGAATTATAAGTAAACAGTGTCAGTTACAAATCTGTCAACTCAGCACGAGAACAATTGTGTGCCTGCTTTGGTTGGCCTAGTGAGGACTACCATAAGCAGGGGTATTCAAATTCTCCAATAGAATCCCAATACTTCTCTCTCTATCCCATACCCAATTCATGTATGGCATCTGACAGTCCTGGCCTTTCTGGTCAGCTACAGGGGTTCCACCTGGAAACAACAGGGTGAAATGTATTTAGGCAACAAAAAGCTTCAAGTTTGCAGCTTTTAACATGCTGGATAGCATTTTACTCTCCGTAATCATCATTTGCAAGCCTTAAATTTTGGCAGTGTCATTTATAAAATCCTCTACAATTTTTGAAAATAAAACCATCTGATCACTCACTGTGGCATTTCTATGCTATCAAAGGCCATATGAGGACAGGAAAATGTTGTTTGGTTGTTCAAACCAGGTCGGAGCTTAAAACCTGAGCGGTATCACTCGACACCGCTGCTTGATTGCAGATTTCTGAGCCTTAAATTCGGACTGTATCACACGTTAAATCACTCACTGAGGGTTTTATAAGCTATCGAAAGCTGCACGAGAACAGGAAAACGCCGTTCGGTTGTTGCAACTTGATCGGAGCTTAAAACCTGAGGGGTATCATTTGTAACTGCTGCTTGACTGCAGGGTTTTGAGCGCTAAATTCTAAGTGTATTACACGTTAAATCACTCACTGAGGCTTTTATAAGCTATCGGAAGCTGTACGAGAACAGGAAAACGTCGTACGGTTGTTGCAACTTGATCGGAGCTTAAAACCTGAGGGGTATCATTTGTAACTGCTGCTTGACTGCAGGGTTTTGAGCGCTAAATTCTAAGTTTATTACACGGTAAATCACTCGCTGAGGCTTTTATAAGCTATCGGAAGCTGTACGAGAACAGGAAAACGTCGTACGGTTGTTGCAACTTGATCGGAGCTTAAAACCTGAGGGGTATCATTTGTAACTGCTGCTTGACTGCAGGGTTTTGAGCGCTAAATTCTAAGTGTATTACACGTTAAATCACTCACTGAGGCTTTTATAAGCTATCGAAAGCTGTACGAGAACAGGAAAACGTCGTACGGTTGTTGCAACTTGATCGGAGCTTAAAACCTGAGGGGTATCATTCGTAACTGCTGCTTGACGGCAGGGTTTTGAGCGCTAAATTCTAAGTGTATTACACGTTAAATCACTCACTGAGGCTTGTATAAGCTATAGAAACTTGCACGAGAACAGGAAAACGTCGTTCGGCTGTTGTAATTTGGTCGGCGCTTAAAACCTGAGGGGTATCATTCGTAACTGCTACTTCACTGCAGGGGTTTGAGCCCTAAATTCTAACTGTATCACACGTTAAATCACTCACTGAGGCTATTTATAAGCTATCGAAGACTATATCAGAACAGATATACGTTTTTTGATTGTCCAAATTTGATCGGAGTATCATTCGGCACTGTTGCCTGTAAATCTTCCGAAATTGAACTTATTTAACGGATTTCACCACAGCTGAAACAGGGCGCGAATGTTTCACTAAAAATTCGGGAGTACAAACATCAAGGAACTAAAATTACTTACCTCCATGTGGTAATTAGCATGAAACAAGAAGCACAACACACACACGTCCACCTACGACAGCGCGAAACCGACGACTAAGAACAATTGATGTCTTCATGCGCTGACCAGGGCACTACATTCATAGCCACCGCCGCCGAGGCGTACGAACACAACGAATGATACCCCTCAGGATCTAGCGCCTCCCGATAAAAGCACGGTAGCTCGTGTATTAGTACAGCCACGGCGATGTTATCGCACAAGCAGAGAGCTTTCGTAGATAAGGGTGTGTCTTTCGGGTGAGTGATATGGTTTGTCACTTTCTAGTTCCCGCTAGGATCCATAGTTGTAATCTGCTCTTTTGGTGTGTTTTCCACTCAGTGTCATTAAAGGTTGAAAGTTCGACGTTCCTTGTCCGTCTCCATGTTTTTTCGTTGTCTTTGTTGATAACATGTACCAACCGGCCCCATTTGTTTTGTTACTAGCAGGAGTTAGCGTTATCCTTCCAATTTTACTTTTGCAACAAGGAGACGTGAAAAAAAAGTATTTGATGTTAATGTATTTGAAGGTTTCTATTGACTATGTGCAAATACAGAATGCAGTAGTAATTTGTATTTAAAGCAAACTGTTGTAAAAAAACCTTCACAGGTGATACCAGAAAGTCGCAACACTAACAAAAGTGAGGCAACAATTTAGTGAAGTGAAAGAAATTCACATTGATTGTGCAAGATTAAAGCCAAAGGCAAATAAATTAATATATATTTTTTTTCCGTTGTATAACAGTCAATGGATGCCACCGACTTGCTTAATCTCATTTTGAAAGTTGTTATTTCTGGCGTGCACACCGCATTTCTATGTGTGTCTCGGACCAGACGGCGAGATTGTATTTTTCTGGCAAATGGGGTACAGAAATCCTCAATGACCTTTCTGCTGTTGAGTATCTTGCATTGTGATGTCAGCGGTCTTCATCATAGACCGATATAGAAGTTTATTGCACTTTGTTGTACACTGGTGTAGCTCACTTTTTACACATAGAATTTTGTTGTGTGATGTCTTTTTAGCCAACTGTGTTCACGGATGTAATATGCTTGTAATATATGTATTCACTTGCCTGCTGCTGTTATTATTTTCCCTTGCTAAAGTATAATTAAAGTGCACCACTTTTGGTCAGATGATGGGTGTGAACAGTGCCTGGTCATTGGTAGGGAGCAGCTTTTGTTGCTCACCCTCCATATGATTGAAAAATGTCATAGAGAAATTTGTGAAATAGGAAAAAAAAAAAAAAGCAAGCCCAAGCTTGTGCCATCCATTTTTTCTGTAATCACGACTAGGACTTCATTGCAATGTTTATGGTTTCATCTACGTATACTGTAGAAGTGGTTTTTTCCGCGTGGAAAATATTTTCGCGTTTTCGAGCAGAGCTGCTTTGAGGATTGATTCGCGAGAACTTAAATTGGCGACACAGGTTTCCGGGAGTGCTTTGCTCTTGCATATCCTGCCGCCGTCAATACTCGGGCATATTTCGGCACGTACTAAGACATCCGTTGTTCACGTGGATTGCGGCATTCTAGATCTATTCCTTTCTTCTCCTCACAGAGATAGCAGGAAAGGTCCTGTCAAATGACCTTGTAGGAGGCCGGAGTACTGGCCGTGTGCAAGTTACCAGTTTATTTTAGCAGTTCTTATTAATTATCATTCGGGGCACTGACCAGCTTGGTTGAGATGTGGTACTATCATTCAAGCTGGTTTTGATAATGCGGGGAAAGGCATGTTCTGGCTTCGTGGTATAGTGGTATATTGCATGTATAGTGGAAAGCGTTTATAGGAGTAACAAAAGCATGATGAATTTTCATTTCTTTTCATCTTGCCTGATGGGATAAAACAATCTTCTGCGCTTGCTTAAACTGCCTATGCTACATGGAGTGGAAAGGGTCAGGTAGTCGCGGTATAGCGTCGAACGCTGAACGATTTTCGCCCTCATATGGCCAGAGTTATTCGCGGGAACTTAAATTCGCGATTTTGGAGGTGTGCGCGAAAAACGCGAAAAATAATTCCGCGCGAAAAAAAGCACTTCTACAGTAACCTTCAACAGAGAACTGAGAAGGCAGGACATCTTTTCAGAACGGTCCTAATTTCGGTGGCTGTTGTATGTTGTTGGATGACAATGTTCGTGTTGTGGAGAAATGTAGTTTGCCTCCATTGCCTTCGTGCGCATGTCTTGCGCTAACGTCAGACTGGTGTACAACCTGTTGAATATGGCGCCACACAGCGCGGTGTGGGGGGAAAACCTGAACCTGAACCTGAACCTGAAGGAGAGCAGGACACGCACTTCTGGTGCGTTTTTACGCGTTGTGGAATAAATCAGTTGTTCCTAGGACGGCAATGAGCCGGGTCAGCCTGCTTTTCCGTCCTCAACGTTTCATGGTGCCGAAAACCCGGGAGAAGGCTGGAAAAGTTTCGACGAAGTTCGAACCGTATAGGGTCCGGGGCCTCGTCAAGCTGCTCTGAGCTGCTTTTTGTTCCGTGGACCCGCACTGTATGTCATGTACAGTCTGGTTGGGACCTTGACGGTGTAAATGTGGGAAGAAGTGGAAGAGAGTGAACTCACAGCCCCACTCCTCCATCGAATACGTTACAAACTCAGCCTACTCGTACACGGCAACAACTAACATGCCCTTAGTGGCTTAGTGCCATCAACACAATAGAGGCCATTCTTTTGCAATGTCCTCCACACTGTCAAGGGGGATGTAAACATGATGAGGTAAAACACGACGCAAAAGGCAAAGGGACGGAGGAGCAGACAGGACGAGCGTCCGCTCCTCTCTACCTTTGTTTTTTGCGTCGTGTTTTACTTCATCATGCCTTCACACCAACTAGCCCAATTGCTCGTCGGGATGTAAACATCTCGACGCCATCATCGTCAGCGGCTGGCAAGTACCCCCTTGTAAATGACATCATTTTTAACGACCAAAGCAAGCAGAAAGGCGCTATCACCCCTCAAAGTTTGTTTCTTTCCTTAGGGTACAATTCCCCTATGTTGTCTTTAAGAAGGTATCACAACAGCCCATTCTCCACCTTCCTCCAATCTTTTTTTTTTTGCCTGGATTTCCTCCGTCGCAAATGCGAAACTATACTTCTATTTTCGCAGCTCATAGCCACAGCTGCCTCGCGGCGCTCACACGAAAAAAAAAAAAAAAACATTTTCCTGGCTCTGCGTTAGTGATGACGTTGCTCGCCTTGCGACACGAACTACGGCAGGCGGTCTCACTATCGCCGCAGCAAATACTTTATTATAACTCTCGATCTCGCACCGCGATTCATATTAGCCCAGACAGAACCAAGCACATCGAGCGAATACTTCTTCACTTTCGTTGAGAAAGTTACTGCCAAGAGGTGTATTCAACAGGTATGGAATACCCAGTAGCCTTCACCAAGAAGGACAAAGTGCTAAGGTTCACGGTACCACCAAAGTACTTCGCCGAACAATATATCGAACGACGAACCAGGGACTAATAGTCTTGCCGAGAGCCAGCCGTAAATTCCTGCTAGTGCTACGGAGATACATCAACGAAGACATTGATCACTGAGGTCACTCCCGTGTGACGGTTTGGGGATTTGCTTCTGGGAGAGGTGAAATGGCTTTCCCGGGGGAGGCAACTGTAACACGATACGACCCGCCTTGCGCGAAGTTGCAGTGCCAAGGGGGCCATGAGGACTCGTCCGGCAAACGTTCGGCCACATGTTTTCGGGTGCTCCCGGTGTCCGGTTTCGACACAGCGTCCGCGAAGAGTGTCTAAAAATAAAGAGCAAAAAGAAAAGCCCGCGAAAACGAAGGAAGTGGCAGTGGGCGGTTGGTTCGGACACGAAAAGGAAGCATAGAGAACGCTGCGACTGATCGCCAGAACCGAGGTTCAGCGGCCAGTAAGTTGCTGTAGTTTTCTCCTGAATCGGCCACCGCCCCGTAATTCGAAGGACGTCATAACCCAGGACTGAGAATTCTTGGAGAAGCATCTCATCTTTTGTCGACGCCGGGATCCTCGCTTCAGCCAGTCATCGGCCCCTACGCTTCGGACGTGAATCTCGCCCCAAATCCAGGATTCATCGCTGTGTGACGAGAGACGACGCACTCGGTGAGAGCACTGACTTTGTCACCGTGCCGAGGTCCTCTTTAGGTTAGGGAACACCATAGTAGATCTGTGTGAGCATTTTTATCGTCTGTATCGTGTATCGCATTTGCCACATTAAATGTTTGTTGTTTCTTTTGTGCTGAGTCTCTCTGCCTCTGCGGGTGCCCACGTTAGCGTTTCCCATCCCGTTGTGCTCCGTCTGCTTCAAAACCGGGAGGCGTCACAATTGGTGGCAGCGGTGGGATCGCTCTTGTGAGTCCGCAGAGGTTACCGTTCGAGACCTATCTTGCCCTCGAACGGGAGAGGGGTCGGCGCGGGAGACCAACATGGCAACGCAGGCAGGCGCAATGGCAAACTCAGTAGGACCGGGCGTGTTAGCATTGGGGGGAATGGTTCCTTCATTTACGGGTGATGGCAACGGAGTCAGTGTTAAGGACTTCTTTATTGTGTTGGAGCAAGTGGGCAAAATGGGTGCCTGGAAAGACGAGCAGCTGATCGGCATTGCACGATGCAAGATGGTGGGAGCCGCGTATAGTTTTGCGTGGCATGATGAGGATGTACAGAACGCTACTACGTACAAACGTTTCAGGGAATTGAGTCTAGCTCGTTTCGACACAGAACCCCAGCACGTGAAGATGGAACGATTTTACAGTGCGCGACAAGAGCCTAGTGAGGATGTGCGGGCATTCTCTTCGCGAATTCGGAAATTAGGAAACGATACGTTGGGCACATTTGAGGGCGAGCGCGCCGACGAAAGGAGAGACGTAGCTAATGAGATCGTCAAGCAACAGCTTCGGACACAGTTTCTCAACGGTCTGCGGGACCCTGTACGGCGATTCGCTTTATCTCATGATCCCAAAACGTTTGAGGAGGCTGTGGAGGTGGCCGTTAGAGAAGAGAGCAATGAGAGACTTATCGGAGAAAAGCAGGCTGTGCGAGGGGTTTGCTCGGAAAGGGATGAAAAGTCCGACATGGCTTGAACGCTTAGAGACCTTGTTGGCCAGGACGCTTTCCCTGCAGGAGGAACGTAGTCAGTACCCTCCCAGTGGACGTCGCGAGAGCAGACAACTGACTTGTTACAACTGTGGTAGACCGGGCCATATCGCGAGAATCTGCCGATCACACGTCAGAAATAGGTACGAAGAGCCCCGCATGAACACTGAACGTAGGGCAGAACCGCGCACCCCGCGCAACACGCAATCAGTGAACCAGGGAAACTAGATATACCCCCCGTCGACGACCACGGCGAGGGGGATACAGAGGTCTGCGTCGTTCGAGCTGGGGGAGAGTGCTGCCCGATGGTAGAGTGCACGATTGCCGGTTGTCCTGCGCGATTCCTCATCGACACAGGTTCTAAGGTCAGTTTGATAAAAGAGGGTTTTCTAAACAGAGTGAAGCCTGGATGGCGAGATTTGTACATAAAGAATGGGTCAAGCGTTAGGTTGGTAGGTATAACGGGAAGTCCACTTGAGCATAGCGGCTGCTACAATGTCCCCTTCGTGCTAGGTTCAACGCAGTTCGAACGCCCGTGTTATATTTGTCGGAATGGCGCGTTATTTCCCACTGACGGCATAATCGGGCAAGACACATTGAGGGCTGCGGCGATCGATCTTATCACTAGTCGAGGCGTTCTAACGATACAAGACAAAGAAGTACCCATTATAAACTGGCAAGGAACGTTACCGAAGTGCGGTTGTGACCGGCCTACCGAAGATCGCACGCCAGTTAGGTTGGCGGACTGTTACAAACTCCCCCCACTTTCAGAAAGTATCTGCGTGGGTGTCCTGTCGGAGAGCATACAGGAGGGTGGATTAGCCGTACTTGAGGTGGACAGGTTAGAGGTGAACGGATTGACCGGGGCGAGTGCCCTAATACGCGTGCACGCAAGCCGTGACGTACCGGTTCGAATCGCGAATTTGACATTACAAGAAATAACCCTTCCTAAGAATAAGGTTGTCGCTTCACTAGTTCATGCTGAGGTGTCCGAACCGTTACCTGATTCAGGCGAAGTTCCTGTGCGAGGAATCGAAGTTGTAGATGTCGAGAAGATGTTCCAGTTAGGTCACATCGAAAGTGTTAAACGAGACAGCCTTACCGCCTTAATCACAAAGTACAGTGACGCGTTCGCGCTTGATAATCTGGACTTGGGACGTTGTGGTGTTATTAAGCACCGTGTCCCGACACAGGACGCTGCGCCGGTGTACCGTAGGGCGTACAGGATACCATATTCGAAAAGAGAAGAGATGGAACGTCAGGTCAGCGAGCTGATGGACAAAGGAATCATAGAACATTCCACGTCACCATGGGGCGCTCCGGCATTGTTGGTAGAAAAACCAGATGGATCGTATCGTTTCGTTGTCGACTATCGGGACCTCAACAAGGTCACCAGAGTTGATCCATATCCTCTTCCGAACATTCAAGAAACACTGTCACTTTTAGGGGGTTCTCAGTATTTTTCGGTCGTGGACATGGCTTCGGGTTATTGGCAGATTCAGCTAGACGAACGGGACAAGGAAAAGACGGCGTTTAACACTCCGACAGGGCATTATCAATGGACAAGAATGCCGATGGGACTTGCAAATAGTGCTGCCGTGTGGCAGAGAACAGCCGATGTTGTTTTGGCTGGACTGCTTGGAAAGTCATGCCACGTTTACCTGGATGATATAATTATTTTCAGTAACAGTTTTGAGGACCACATCGAGCACATAGAGAAAGTTCTGGTTAGATTGAGGGAAGCGGGGCTCAAACTGAAGCCGTCCAAATGTCAATTTCTGAAATCGGAAGTCAAATACCTTGGACATATAATTTCAAAGGATGGAGTCAGGCCAGATCCGGGAAAAGTGCAATGTGTCGAAGAGTTCCCTAGACCAAGCAACGTTAAGGAGGTTCGCCAATTCTTGGGGTTGGTCGGTTATTATCGTCGCCACATTCCCGATTTCGCAAAGCTAGCTAGACCCCTCACTCGCCTTACGTCCAAGACAGTTCGATTTTGCTGGGACGGTATGGCCGAAGACGCATTCACTGTGCTCAAAGAGAAGCTTGTCACGGCCCCGGTTTTGAGATTCCCAGATTTCACCCGCCCCTTCACGCTCACGACCGACGCATCGAAGCACGCTATAGGCGCGATACTGTCTCAGACATTTGATGGTCAAGAACACCCGGTGGCGTACGCAAGTAGGCAGCTTAATAAAGCAGAACGAAACTACGGCGCCACTGAGCAGGAGTGTTTGGGAGTAGTGTGGGGCATACGTCATTTCAGGTGTTACTTGTACGGCAGGCGCTTCCAGGTAATAACTGACTGCAGATCGCTAAAGTGGCTCATGAACACCCGAGACCCCAGCTCGCGTCTAGCTCGGTGGAACTTGCTCTTACAGGAGTACGACATGGAAATCACACATAAGGCAGGGAAGGTGAATCAGAACGCTGATGCGCTCAGTCGAACGGCTGTGAGATCGGTGCATTTCCTCCCTGTCATTGAGGACTCCGAAATTCACCGAATGCAAAGGGAAGACGATAAGCTAAAGAAGGTTATGGCGGGGTGCGAAGCGACAGCTGAACAGAAAAACGGGCAGTTCTTTCTGGACTCTGATGGACTCCTTAAACATAGGTCAAGTACAAAGTCCCCCCCGGAGGGCATGCTAACGCGCGTTGTCGTTCCACGAGCGCTGGTGTCCAGCGTTATTAAATCATTCCATGATGCGCCGTATGCAGGGCACTTGGGGGCTCGCAAGACAAGGGCACGGATAAGGGCCTTGTATTTCTGGGAAGGAATGATAAACGACATCAAAGAGTATTGCGCGAAATGTGTGTCGTGCTGCCTCATGAAAAGCCCTAAGAATGTGGAGCGGGCGCCGCTTCAGGTATTCCAGGAGGTGGGGACCCCTTTCGAACGCACCGCCATGGATATAATGGGACCGTTACCCACGAGTGGTGGCGGCAACCGCTATATCCTTATGTTTATTGACCACTTATCACGCTACGCTGAGGCGATTCCCATGCCGAATCAAAAAGCGGAAACAGTAGCTCGTGCATTCGTGGAAAATATAGTCCTTCGTCACAGCGTACCGCAACAACTGCTTACCGATCGCGGAGCGAATTTCACGTCACAGTTGATGCGAGAGATATATAGTCTTTTGGGTGTCAAAAAGCTACAGACGACGGCTTACCATCCCCAGTGCAACGGTGCAGTAGAAAGGCTAAACCATACCATCAGCACCATAATATCTCACTATGTGGCTCATGATCAGCGGGACTGGGATCAATGGCTTCCGTACGCATTGTTCGCGTACAATACGGCGGTACACGAGGGAACTAAGGAAACTCCGTTCTACCTTCTCTACGGCCGCAGCCCAACCATCCCAAGCGTCGCTGTATCCTCGCCAACAATGAACTACGGAACTCTGGAAAACTACAGAGTAGAACTGGAACAGCGCTTGGCGATGGCACATGAAATAGCACGAAAGGCGCTGAGTTCGGCTGCTCACGCACGACGAGAGCGTCAGGGAGTAAAGACCCGCGACAGGCCATACAAAGTAGGGGATGCCGTATACCTTAGAACATTTGCAGCGCGAACGGGTCTCGCTAAGAAATTGTCGCCGAAGTGGAGGGGTCCGTTTGAAGTTGTCGAAATTTTATCGGATGTCACTCTAAGATTAAAAGGAATCAGATTGAGAGATGACAAGATTGTTCATATCGACAAGCTGAAGTTGGCCCCAGGGTCGGTCGAATTTACCTCCAGCGTAAATGCGAGAACTCGAATGCGATCTGGAAAGGAAGTTGACGGCCATGCAAACGATGCAACCGACGTCGAGGTGCCGCACACGCTGACCGAAATGACGATGATGGACGCGGCGCTCGCCGAGGCATCAGCACCGTCATGCGAGGAAAATCAGTTAAGCCCGCTGCCACCGAGCAGTGTCAATGCTATGCCTGATGCTGTACCGGTGCACTCATACGCCCTCAGAAGTAGAGGTCCGGTTGACTCCGTTGCAGCACTGTACCTGGAGGCGAAGACATGTAACTAGGCGGGCAAAACTCCTCTGGATTAATTGTCCCTATAACATGCAGCTTTTGGCATGCTACCGTTGCGTCTGTCTGCAGTCGCGCTAAGTTAATGTGGTGCTTGTGGTGTTTTTCAATCCAGCTTTCAGTGCCTTGTTGTATTTTATTGTTGTCTGGAGACAATTTTGTAATAGATATCATTTGACTGTGTTGTTTAGGTTAGGTTTTTGAAGTTGTACGAGGACTTTGGGCGGTTACGGGGTTAGTTGTTCTTACTGGGGAACGCATGCAGCGCAGTGCAGTGAACATTGTTTCAACATGTGTGTCTGCAACTGCGTCTCGAGTGAAATAACTTTCAAGAACATCCAGTGAATGAGGACAATGTGATTGTGTGGGCTGCAGTTCGTGTTGTCGTATTTGAATTTTCGTTTTTGTAGAAAATTCCTGTTGTAGGGAGGGCGAGTGTGACGGTTTGGGGATTTGCTTCTGGGAGAGGTGAAATGGCTTTCCCGGGGGAGGCAACTGTAACACGATACGACCCGCCTTGCGCGAAGTTGCAGTGCCAAGGGGGCCATGAGGACTCGTCCGGCAAACGTTCGGCCACATGTTTTCGGGTGCTCCCGGTGTCCGGTTTCGACACAGCGTCCGCGAAGAGTGTCTAAAAATAAAGAGCAAAAAGAAAAGCCCGCGAAAACGAAGGAAGTGGCAGTGGGCGGTTGGTTCGGACACGAAAAGGAAGCATAGAGAACGCTGCGACTGATCGCCAGAACCGAGGTTCAGCGGCCAGTAAGTTGCTGTAGTTTTCTCCTGAATCGGCCACCGCCCCGTAATTCGAAGGACGTCATAACCCAGGACTGAGAATTCTTGGAGAAGCATCTCATCTTTTGTCGACGCCGGGATCCTCGCTTCAGCCAGTCATCGGCCCCTACGCTTCGGACGTGAATCTCGCCCCAAATCCAGGATTCATCGCTGTGTGACGAGAGACGACGCACTCGGTGAGAGCACTGACTTTGTCACCGTGCCGAGGTCCTCTTTAGGTTAGGGAACACCATAGTAGATCTGTGTGAGCATTTTTATCGTCTGTATCGTGTATCGCATTTGCCACATTAAATGTTTGTTGTTTCTTTTGTGCTGAGTCTCTCTGCCTCTGCGGGTGCCCACGTTAGCGTTTCCCATCCCGTTGTGCTCCGTCTGCTCCAAAACCGGGAGGCGTCACACCCGGTCGCATCCGCAAACCCATCTATGAGACCGATACCACTATGTTCGGCATCGGCCGACAATCTACTTGGCTATTACTTTCTTTTTTCATTCCGAAAAGTGCTTAGATATGAAATAAACGAATTTGAAAGATCAGCCCTGCTTCCGCAGCTGCAGAGGCTCCAGTGGCGTGACGTCACTCCCTAAGCGGAGGAGTGAGAGCGCGGTGCTCAGAGAAGGAAAGGCGCCGTCCAGACCACGACCTACTAGATTATAACGACCACGTCACAATCAGAAAACCCTATGAGGAGCCTGTCCGCACGATCCGCCAGGGGCGCTACTGATCGGCATAACACGATTGGACGATGGAAATTTGAATTCTGAACGCGCAGAAGCGTGTGTACGACTACCGTAGCAGACGACAGCGATAGCCCCTATGAAAACGCGTAAAATGATGGTGATAATCAACCTCAGAATGAAACATCTGTGGAACGTCCACCGCTTGTACAGAAATACTAACGTAAGCTGAAGTACAAAGTATTGTAGAAGTTGAGGAAGCAATAACTGGGACGATCAGAAGCGCCACCGCTACCTTCCAAAAATGCGGCGCATAGAAGGGGTGCGCCTGACATGGTCGTTATAAAGCGCATTCTTTTCACTTGCACTGGACTGCACTACCTTGGACTCCACGCAAGACGGGTTTTCGGGAGCTGCACTTTCCAGCTGAAAGGAACTTTATTAGTAATGCTTTCTTTTCAACAGGAAAGTGCAGCACGCGAATAATCCAGTTCAGATCTGGTGCAGGAGGTGCAAGCGAAAAGAACGCACCTATAATCTAGTAGGTCGTGGTCCAGACGCCCCGTAACCAGTGTTGCCACACGTAAAAAACAATTATCTGTAGATTCGAGTCCGAAAAATCTGTAGATCGAGCTAAAAATCTGTAGCCACTCAAAACTCAGTCTCTTAAACGTTTTGCCTTCAAATCTGGAATATCTGCTTGCGTCTCTAAATTAGTGGAAGAGCAGGGGATTATTTTGTTCCACTGCTGAAGACCACAGCCGGAATTTATTGCTGCGGCGCTCTAGCATTACGCGTTGGAACTTTCGGTTTCGTTTTGCTATGTCCCGTTTTTTATGATGGTAGCAGACTTAGGTGTCCGCTACACTCACAATAAAAAAGTGTCACTGCACGTAGACTTTAATACTTTGACACGTGTATTCACATCAGCAATGCCGCTCTAATACATGAATAACGCATCGCATGTAGTAGGAACATTTCTCTCGCTCGTTCCACCATCACAGTGAGCGAGGATCACAATGGACCACAAAAACAATAAAGCTCGATATATTATTTCCACAGACGTAATGAAAGCGTACATGCGTGACGTGAACTATAAATGTTGTGGTTTCACTTCAAAGCCAGTCAAGTCAAGTCTGCGAGGCAAACTGGTAACGCGCACACAAACACTCAAGAAAACTGATTTTGCGTTGACGCTCCCCAATGGTTCAGTCGCCATAGACGTCCTTCTCCTCCGGCGAGCCCCGCCAGTTTTGTGATCGACGGATCAAATCCTTGTCAACGGCGAAGGCGAAGCAGCTTGACCCAACAGCATGCGTTTCGTGTGCAGAAGGCCAGTTATAGTCTTTTCTTCGTTTTCATCAAATTAACGCCGGAAAATATTCTAAAAAATAGTCGGTAAAACACTCACTCCCGCGTTCTGCTGACATTTTTCATCGTGGTCGTTTTGTGAACTGATGCGAAACATTGTGTTGAGTGATCCATTCCTTGGAGCAAAAAATCATGAGATTTCAAGAGATCTCTGTAGATTTTTCAAAAAGTAGGTAGATCTCATGATAAATCTGTAGGTGTGGCAACACTGCCCATAACTCTGTGAGACTAGAGTCACTAAATAGGGAGCAGAGTAGCGACACTGAGCCACGCCGGCGAGCGAGACCGCCATATTGGGTCCGGTGCAGCTGCGTCGCACAGCAATGGGACGCCAATCTCCCCAGCCCCAGGGCCCAGTCGAGCCAGCTCGCAACCGAGGAAACCGCTTCTGGATGGAGAGGACCCAACATGGACGGCGCGTTCTTGGAAGGAGAAACCACGTGACACGATCGGACTCAATCGGCGACACCGAACGGCGGCTCCGGCACGGAAAAGGCTTGGAAAAGGTATCCGATATCCTGTACCCCTATTTAGTGACTCTATGTGAGACGGCCACGGCATTCCTTTTCTCAAGGTCGTGCCCTCGTTTTTTCTCAGAGAATAGACCTCTCCCTATTTGTAAACAAATGACGTCATAGTGTTTGACAGCGCCACCAATTTGGTAGAGTTGAACTACGCTCAAAGCTAGAGGCGACCAAGGTCGCGCCCGAAAGCGACGATGTTGAGGGGATTACGATGGTCCATGAAAGGGACGCGACCTTCGGTCCTACTTTTCTTTCAATAGGAGGCAGCGAACAAGCGCCCATTCGTCAGCCCTCCCCTTCTAGCAACGTCATGATGACGTTTCTCCGGTAGAGGTCTATTCGGGAATACTCTCAACATCCTACGTCTGCTCTTATCATGTATTCCGTCGAGCAACAGTCAGACTGCGCTACTGTTTTGCGTGATATTTTCGATACCGTGGTCAGTGGTCCAGGAGGAATAAAATGACACCATAGTTTCGAAATCGACTGGAACGGATGCGACCGTCACTTGAAACGCCCAGCTTTCCAAGTGAACATCGCTGATGATGCAAACTAGGAACATCTCCATTCCAAGTGCTCATGACAATGGAAGGGCTCGAAAAAAAAAAAAAAAAAGCCTGGAAGAATATAAATTGGGATTCCAAGCCCTGGGACACATATTCGCACAAAAAGTACGAGTGCAGCGCGCAGCTCGGTGGTGGTGCTGGTCTGACTTTGTCGTGACTTAAATCCCCATTTTTTTCTTTTTCTATCACATCACATCACCTGGTGTGCAAGAGAGCTTTCAGTCTCGCAGGTCAGAAAAGCCTCCTCCCTCGGCTGCCAGTGTGCGACGTCATCTCATCCGCCCAATAGTGAGGCGCGCACCTCCTTTTTTTCTTTCTTTCTTTTTGCAGTTGTATTTAGCGCCGCCTGTCCCCCGTCTGACACAGAGTAGTCGACCGATGAAAGAGGTGACTTTCTTTCTTTCATAAGTAATTTCTTAGGCACTTGAGGCTTTGTATGTATGTGTCCTTTCTACGTGTTCCAGCCTCAGAACATCAATTCCCATCATGTTCGACTGATCGCCTTACTCCTTCGCCGTAGCAGACGATTCTCGGCAGCCAATAAAAGTACGTGATGGTCTGACGTCAGAACACGCCAGAAGAAGCTGTGAGAGGTCACCGTCGCTGCACGCACACTTGTAGACTAGTTTTCTGAGGAAATACGCGCTTCCCGAAGGAAACATTGTGCGTGACAGTTCTTAAAGGGGCACTAAAATGCAAAAACAACTTGCTCTCAAATGAAAGTCAGCGTTTCAATTAGTATAATACAAGCCAAATTAGTTCACACAGCGCTACCGTTTAGAAGAAAAACGCAGTGAAAACAGAGCCGTCTTTGGCGGCAACGAATCGGATCCCCAGGAAGCAAAGATTGGCGGTATCCAACCAGACTGCAGGACAAAGGCGCGCTTACCTATCGTGGCCGTGAGGATTTGGAACGGGTCCGATCGCAGTGTTCCGAATATGCGCGGCATGATGCGCACTGCTTCATTTTTCAATACCGATTCACTGAATTGTAGCCTACAACAGTTCTCTCGAATGTTCCACTGACAACATTTATTTTCACGTCCTTCGGACAGCGGCGCCAGTCCGCTTCGCAACGCGCACTATGTTATTCACCGGGACTGCTCCATGGCGTGGCACGCGCGTGTACGCGCAGCATGGGCTAAAAACACCGATGGACGAGCTGAAACGACGTTCACTGCTTAGCGCCGAAGCAAGAAAGAGCCCGGTATAATTTTGATTGTAGCTCCGTAACGGAATCAAAGTTTTGAATGACGATGACAAGTACGAAATTAACATAGCGTGGAACGTGATTTGAAGTGAACTTGTTTTTTGCATTTTAGTGCCCCTTTAAAGGTGCGCATGCTGCGTTTTCAGCGAATCACACTGTCAAAACAGGCCTTCGCCGCATATTACTCTCCTATCCCGAATGACATCGTTCTGTCTCCTGTTTTCTACAAATCCGGAGACAGAATCATATCATTCGGAATGGTGGTCGCTGCTATAGGGGCGTGTTATGTGGTGAAGTTCTGATCTAAACTGAAGTGTTGAAGCTGAAGTAGACCCGCAGGCGCATCACAGAAGACATGCGAACTTCCTGAAGCGGCCTTCATTAGGGAGCTCGCTGTACCACGGGTATATAGACGCCGGGATACCTGGCGGTAGCTTCGGGTACTCGCGGGTTTGGTACCCTAAGAGGTATACCAAACCCGCGAGTAAAAATTAAAGTAGTGCTCGAATATATGACGAGTAACCTACCGCAAGGTGCGCAGGAAACTTCGTTCGAGGGGGGGGGGGGGGTAACGTTGGGTAGACGAGCGGTCCGCCTGCCTAGGCTTGCGGCACGTTGCTCGGGGAAACTTCGTTCGCGAAATTGATACGTGCATTGCGCGTGCATATTTACGCTTGGCCGTTTAGGTGTGCGCTACATCCGATACAGTGGAGCAATCCGCGCCGCCGCCCCTGTTACTCACTTATTCAACCCGCAAGCAAGTAAACTGCTTATTAGATGGAGAAAGCTACTGCTCTCACGCAACACGCATGATAGGGCATAAAAGAGAAAAACACATCTACTCGAGAAGGAGGCGATTCTATTTTTAGTTTCAGCGCGATGGACTCCCCCGCTAATTTTGGCCAGCAGCCACCTCCTTGCCCTCTTTTCATGAACCTCCTCTGTATCGCCTCCTGGGAAAGTTAAAAGAACCACGCCCTGACTAACCCTTCGAACCTTCTGACTTGTTCGGGGGTTCCGATTCGCGGCGCAGTGCTTTGCGTGTTTGTAACACCTTGTCAACTGCAGCATCCTGACATCGGTGGCAGCCACGATGCCGACGACAACAACTGTTCGACAAACTACGGTAGTCACTCAACCGGGTAGTACGACCTTTTCTTCGATATCCGTACAGAGAGGGTTCATTTCGACCGTCACGGGAATGCTGACAATTGTCGAGCTGGTAAGTTGATTGAAGCATTCATTACGTGATTATTTCGTACGGGTTTTTGTCTTTTAGAACATGGCACGAAGATGCATTTCGCAGTTTCGGTTTCTAAGGCGTGTTGTGGAACCGCGTCTTCTGTGGGTATTGCCTCCGATGAAATTTTCGAAACACTTTAGAATTCTGGAGAGGAGTATGTTGAGCGGAGCATTGATTGGTGGAATGAACTACAAGCGCCAATCACGGTGTTGCACTGCAGACTCATCTCCTGTACTAGTTGAGCTGTTTGGGAGCGCAATATATCCGCGGTTTCGGTTTTTAACACGTTTGGGTGTAGTACATGCGCTTGTACACATGAAGCAGAGAGATTGTTGAATGGTGTGAATAACGGTATTCATGTGGCGAGAATTTCGTCCGTTCTGTAGAAAGTTGTTTCTCTACAGAACAGCAACGAAAACCTGAATTTTTCTTTTATTTACTTTTTCTAGTTGCTATGTTCAGTGCCATTTGTGGAAAGTTTATGTTTCTACACAATGGCGACGAAAGACTGAATGTATTTTTTTCTCTCGTTCGTTCCCAGTTTTCTAAGAGCTGCAGTGTTCAGTGACATTGGTGTAATTCTCCCTAAACAATTCCTAATTTGTGTTCGAAGTGTTTAAGGATAACGTGCTGTACCCAAATACCAAATACCCCGTGTACACCCCCAAAACAGAACTTCACCGCGCAACACGTACGTTCCTAGCCAACCGTCATCCCGCTCATTCCCCTGACTGGTTGAAAACCCGGGAGGCGTACGCCTTTTTGTGACACTTGTGCAGTAATATTGATGTCACAAAAAAGGGCGCGCGCCCTGCGCTTACCACGAATCAGGTGTGGCAACGGAATCATTCTGTGATTCAGGAAGCGCATGTTCCGAAACATAGCACAGTCGTTTTTATTTTATTTTACCGGATTGTAACTCCCCACACAATGAAACAAAGGCAAACAATCTGTAATGTACGTCCTTCGGACAAGTGGCCCGGCCCCGAAGGCGGAATGCGGTAACACGAAATAAACGGAGCAGGAGGGTCATGGGATCAATGCACCTCCATTTCGGGCTCCCTTTACATGAGCTCGCTAAAGAACACACTTGTCAGGGATGAAAGATGGCTTCGCCCAACGCCGACGGAATTGCTGCCGCACTTTCCAACTGCTCCACCTCAGTCAATCAGTTCGCAATGATTGCCTACTGGAAAATTTAGGGACAAATGACAGAGCAAATGACTCGAGCGTCGTTTCTAGGAAAATAAGGACAGTCGACTCGAACGACTGTTGACTACAGAATTAGTTCGTTTTCAGAAGTGATTTACTTTTGCGCAACACATGGAAGCACATATTACCGGTGTAAGATTCGAAAGAAACGGTATCTGTAAACATGAAGTATTTTTTCACTGAAGGATATACTACCTTTCACATTTGCCGTATGCACTGCAGTCACGCCAAGTCACTGCAGTCACATCGAGACTGGGAGGTACCCGTGTTCGAATCCGAATTGGTATTTCAGGATAGACACATGCCCCCATTCAGTACAACAACGAAGGTGATATAGCAGGTGTACTATACCGGACTGTGCTTGGTTCGATCTTTAGTGTGTAACCCTATATTAAAATACGGAAATTGCTAGTCAGCGCTTGTTCTCCGTGTCTCATGTATTTGTCTGGATACAAGGAAACAGCGCACCAGAACGACGACAGACGCAAGGCGCACACACCACACGACAAGACTGACGATATATCGTCACTCTTCGCCATCGCTCCCCGTCCCTTCCTCCTCACGGTTTAAAGGTGGCACAACAGCTTGAGGAGCCGTTTTCGTGTAGAAGATATTGGGATGTATCTCTGGAAATTGCCAAGGGAAAAACTACAAGTGTCACATGCAAGTCGTAATAAGTCACCGTGTTCTGACATATGCAGATGTAAAATGCGCTATACTACGATAAAAAATAACAATATATGAAAGAAACTGTGTGGTAGGTTCACAGGTCAACGGGGCTTCCCAAAATTAATAGATAATTAAAACATACGATCCCAGTGTTATAATTTAGGGTTCCGAGTGTTCGGAGAGTTCTACCACATCAATCGACAAAGCGTTGACTATGCTGGCAATTTGATCTTTCCAGGAAAAGGGTTTATGAAATTTTATTCGCATGCGGCACCTGAGATAACACATTGGCGCCTCACCTCCATCGGAATTTTGCGCCCCCTTCACAAATTCAAGGGGCCTACAGTAACACCTGTAACCCCCCTTCTGCCGCCCCTGCCTGGCATTGTGGGTTACTATAGCAGTGATTACCAGCCCCCGCGACATGGAACGGTAGCCCTATTGACCCAATAGGGCAGCAGTCTTCCACTCGCACCTCGACATTGATGCAACCATTGCCTTTGCTTTGCCATATGGCTTTGGACCTGCATGCTTTCCCTCATCCCTCTACAAAGTGAACAAGGGAGCGCAGATGACGTCCAAATCCTCTTCTTGGAAGGTACAGCTAATTGTTGTAACGCAGACAGTGGGATGGGATGGGAATCATGTCATGGAATATCCGGATATCGAGATGTTCACGTGGCCAGGTGATTGTGATACATATGTCGTTGCCTGCGAGTTCTGCCTCGTAACAGGAAGCGTTCTTGCGAGGCAGCTTCTCATTCCCTTTGTGAGTATGTCGTTTCACAACTGTCAAGTTTTCTCCGAATGTCGAACATTAACTCACTTATACAAAGTAAACGGCGAAAAACTTGGAATTATCGGGAAATAGTAAACCCCGAAGAACACCATCAGAGTGTAACAAAAGAATTAATTCCGAAGACTTGGAATTTAATCGACTGGAAATACGACAGTACTTATCATCAAGTCAAGCGGTCTGCCGTCGACAGAGAAGGACGAGACGGACAAAAGTGCTCGCTTTGAGGAAGCGCCCTTCTTCTTTTCTTTACATCGCAGGCTGCATCGCAACACAAACATGTTAAACACAAATGTGTACACAAATATGTGTATGTGTACATAAATATGTTGTGTACACATATTTTTAGATGTATATTTCAAGATACAGTGGACAGTCCACTGTATCTTGAAGATGGGTTCCATAAGATGAATATGCACACGATTCTTTTCACTTTCCCTTCTATCATGCAGGCTTCTAGCATGCTTCTATCTTGGACATGCATGATGGAAGCCGAAACCTAACGAGAACAAAGAATATGAACATTGGACGCAGTGGTGTAGCCAGAAAAATATTTCGGGACGGGTTCTATGGGGACTTTACATGGGGGAGGAGGATTTCACCCTAGTTTCCCTCTCCCAAATGTACTGCCAAAGGTACGATTATGGGGCACGGGTTTGAACGCCGCAAGCCCCCTCCGCTGGCTACGCCATCGATTGAACAGAACAGAAGCAGAAATCCAAAACACCACGTAGCCTTCCCTTGCAGTGGACTCACTCTATTTCCTTATATCAGTTCGAGTGTCAGATACACACAGTTAAAACGAAACTACGGACAGCACATTTCCTGTACCAGGTCAGGTAAAAATGGTCAGGACACAAGACAGAACACGATGTACACAAGGACAAGTCTTTTCCCCAAGTCTGTGTTACCTAATTCGCCTCTACGCCGTGGAGCTTGTTGCTTGCATTACACATTCATGTTCAACGCACACTTCTTTCTGTCTTTTGCTCCTTTAAGGTACTGGGCATCATCACATTCAGCTTGGCCGTGAGCTACCTGGACACCAGGTCCACTCTCTTTCTAGTCCTCGTGTCCTTCACGTACTGGATCATCACATTCATGATATTGGCGTCAGCGTTGCTCTCTGCTTCGGGAACTGTTCTGCCAACCACACAATTTGTAAGTACCAGAGAACGAAAGCATATTGCCCATAACAGGATTCTCAGCATTCAGCCACTGTTTCTGCAGGCTACGGAAAAACGTTTATCGAACAAGGGATAAGAAAAAACAGATTAATGACAGTCGTCCGAGACTATATACTCTACACTAAGACTCTGTTCGCACTTCTGCTCAGAAGCAGTCTGTCTTCCTGTGGGCTATGAATTTCCTGTTGTTAGCACAAGCATTAACTTTGCAGGATCAACTGCTCCCTTTGTAGTAAAGCTGTATCGTGAAGTGTTTCATTTTTGTTAGGGCGTCAACTTGGAAATGGTATTTGTCTAACCGACAAATCCCGATGAACGTAGAATACGCGTGCTTGGTCTTGGAGACTTCTGGGCGTACTTTTGTTGATGAGAAATTGTTCGTAATTGAACACCAAGACTGATTTTACGTTTATTGGCACGAGGGGAGGAACCCCAGACATTGAGAAAGATTAACGGCACGCCTCCCCGCGCAAATGTCGCCGTGCACATGTTTCGAGAGACGGAGGAGGACACCGCCGACAACAGGAAAGCGCAGGTCTTGCTGCACATGTTGCGCTCTTTGGCGGAGACGCTTGATATCCCGTTTCCGCTTTCCGTAACACTTCCGTGAAGCACGCACGGAGCTTGGAGCACGGAGCTGCTAAGCGGAACCTCAAGAACATATTCTACGCTAAAACAGAAAATATTGCCACAATGTATCGACGCAAACTCGGACATTGCAGGACACATGCTAGATCTTAGCCACCAGCTCTCACGTCAGAATGAACGCTCCTGTTCGCTTCCTTAGTTAAGCTGAGCCCTTCCACATGTGACGCCTAGGGCAATGTAGATGCCATAGGAGAGATAATCAGTTGGCCGCAGGTTACGAGACGTTCGGCAGCGACTTGCGTGCGGGTAAGCACAGGGCATTGCCGGCAATTCAATTTTCAAAGATGCCCAGGAGATTAGTTACGCACGCTGTGTCTGCCTCGATTCTCTATTTGTCCGGTGTGCTGGTCAGCTTCAAAGACGTCAGCAACGAAAGAGCATCTTTGATGCCTGTGAAGGCCCTCTGGCGAGCTGCAAACTCGAGCATTAGCGCCATTACACATCTACGGCTGCTCCAACTTGCATATTGACAACAATTTTCAATCGAAGAAGCAAAACTTAAAGGTCAGCTCGGGGGAAATGCATTGCCCGCGGATCACAGCCAAAACGAACAAACACAGGAGTAGCAAACCAGCCCGGACTTGGTTAATCTCACAATCAACAAGAACAATAGCTAGTGCATGCATATTTGCATACTGACTGTACTAGAAGACATTCTGCTTTCACAAGTACTTGGACTTCCTATATGGCACATTAGCGCTGCATTTTATGTACTATACTCTTTCAGCAAGTAACAATAATGTGTCAATGTTTCCATACGTTTCAGTACCTTACGTTTCACGCTTTCGGGTTCCTCTTCTACACCTGTGGAGGCTTGTCCTGCGCGGTTCAGGCCTTTTGGGCGGCCAACATCGCCAGTGGTGTAAGTTCTTACTCGACTTGTGACTGCTGTTCACAGAAACTGGGAGACAGCAAACATTATAGACATGCCAGATCATTGGACGTAACCTCAGAGCGCCGCAATGCTCAAGACGAGTAATACCCCGTGTCACACGCTTCAACGATGATTGAAACCAATGGCCATTGAACATGTGTGTAGCGCCACCAAGCGTATAACGTGTCAACTTCTCAAAGAGCATTGGATGCAATGCTCCCTGACAGTTTGACATCTTACACGCTTGGTGGCGCTACACGCAAGTTCAATGGCTATTGGTTTCAATCATCATTGAAGACTGCCCGTGTGAAAGGGGTATAAAGACAAGCAAGCGTGGACCTACCCCTCTATTTCGACGGCTCGCACTCGGTGGTTTTCATTGGACATTTCAACGATAGTTAATGATGCTTTAAGGTCCCCCCCCCCTCTCTGCGATAATCGTGACGTTACCCGCCTGAGCGTGGTCGTGCTTGCCGCAGTCAGTGTGGCTGACTCCGGCAAGCAGTTCCATCATCCCCACCACCACCACCACCACCATCACGACCATCACCACCAACACCATCATTCATGGTCCCAATAGTCATTAGGTTCAGTTGAGCTGGATTCGAGTGGAGATCGCAAGGCGCCTTCTTGCTCCTGCAATGCTATTCCCGTTTATCAAATGATTGTGCCCCCCCCCCCCCCATAACGCATACTTTTAGACACTCCAGCACGATAGTAGAGTACATGCGGATAACATATAACGTTCATTTCCTCTTGGTGCTGGAAAATGTGTGAGGCATTTCGTCGGCGCATCTACCATGCGGTCAGGTGTGCGTTTTCTTAGACCTGTGTTTTGCGCAAAGCCCGTTACGCAGTTCCACGGGTCAAAAGATGAACCGTTTGGACTGGGCTGAAATGTACAACTGTGACTTCCATATTCTGAAATAGGCGAATTCGATGATATTTTTCTAGATGCGTATTCATTCAAATTGTTTTCTTCTTACTCTTTGTCTTGCTTATTTGTGAAGATTGTCGAAACCACTTTTTTTTTTTTAAATCATTGTCTGGCGACGTAAGATCAGGAACTATTGTTACTTTCACATTTCGTCTGACAGGAAGGGTTGCGTGAATAGTTATGTATCAGCACGCAAATTTCCCTGAATCGTTTTGTCGTACATGATCGTTATCTAAACGGAAACATTCAGAAAAGCAAACTCAACTGTATGGTATCCAGGGTTCGTACACGGGAGACAATATTATTAGCTGAATATATATAAGCTGCTTATACAGGGTGTTTCTGTTAAATCCCCGGGCTAAATAATTCGTGAACGGGTGCACCAATAGAAGAACTTTCTTTTTTACAAGTATCTGTCCGATACCACCTACAAGCTGCGCACCGTGTGAGTGAGTGGGGGGCGCTCATTATTTAAATAAAAATTCAAATGAGCTTGGTGAAAAAACGTAACTTCTAAAGCAGGGCGCTATCGGCATTAAATGGGTACTACCCCTTTTGGGACCTTCAGTGGACACCTTTTAGAGAAAAATCTGCCACCGAAGCGGGTCACTTGTTGCAGTAATTAGTTTGTTTCGGTTTACATATTTTCATCGCGGCTGGTCGCGGCGAAGCGCAAAAGGACGTAATTCATTGGTGTAATTCATTGGTGTAAGGACGTAATTCATTGGTAGATAAGGGAGTGAAAGAGTGTCCTTTTGATTGTGCCCCCCCTAACTAATTACTGCAACAAACGACCGCTTCGGTGGCAGATTTTTCTCTGAAAGGTGTCCACTGAAGGTCCCAAAAGGGGTAGTACCCATTTTAATGCCGACAGTGCCCTGCTTTAGAAGTTTTGTTTTTTTGCGAAACTCATTTGAATTTTTATTTAAATAATGAACGCCTCCCACTCATTCACACGCTGCGCAGCTTGTATGCGGTATCGGATAGATACTTGTAAAAAAGAAAGGTATTCGATTGGTGCACCCGTTCGCGAATTATTTAGCCCGGAGATTTAACTGAAACACCCGGTATAATATATAAGCTGACGTCATTTTGTGGCGACGAGAGAAGCGCCAATCAGGTGGCTCGTGCTGCGATGTTAACCGGCCTTGCCGAAGTCATGGAGGTATATACACTCTAAAAACAGAGCTTCACGGCATAGCACGCTGTGCGCCAACCATTGCCACGAATGATAGGGTTATCGCCTCTGACTCGAGGAGAGAGGTGGGCGTACGCCTTTTTGTGGCAATTACCATATATCCAAATTGCCACAAAAAGGCGTACGCCTCCCTCTCTCCTTGAGTCACAAACGATAACCCTATCATTCGCGGCAATGGTTGGCGCACTGCATGCTATGCGGTGAAGTTCTGTTTTTAGAGCGTAGGAAACTAAGGAGATGCACTCTTCTCAGCGGGTACGAGCGTGCGTGCAGTGTTAAAACAGAACTTCTCCACATAGCACGCTCGCAGCCAACCCTCATTCCGAATGATATCATTCTGTGTCTTTATTTGCTGAAAATGGGAGGAGGCGCCGATCTGGGACACATTATGCTTGTCCCAGATAGGCTCCTCCCCCTGTTTTGAACGAATCATGACACAGAATGATATCGTTCGGTATGGTGGTTGGCAAGGAGCGTGCTATGTGGTAAAGTTCTATTTTAACAGTGTGTGTTGGTCAGACGACGCAATGCTTTCTGATATACGTAACTGCACTCTAAAACAGGAACTTCACCGCGTACACTCTAAAAACAGAGCTTCACCGCATAGCACGCTCCTGGCCAGCCATCATCCCGAATGACAACGTTCTCTCCCTTGATTTGTTGAAAACGGGCGGCGTACGCCATTTTTGTGGCAATTATGAACCGCACAATGCCACAAAAATGGCGTACGCCCACCGTTTTTGGCAAATCACGGGAAAGAACGATATCACTCGGGATAATGGTTGGCTAGGAGCGTGCTATGAGGTGAAGTTCATTTTTAAGAGTATAGCACGCTGAAGGCACTGTACAGTGTGATACCGTTATTACTCCTGATTTGCGGAAAACACGAGGCGTACGCCTTTGTGTGACAATTACCATAACTCCATAAGTGTCACAAAAGAGTGTACGCCACCCGTTTTCAACAAACCAAGCGAGAAAACGATGCCATTGGTGATGAAGTTCTGTTTTCTGGGAGGCTAAGTTCTTTCAGTGTAGAGATAACTTGATGCGTCAAGAAAAACAATTGGAACGCGTCTATTGGACAGCGGAGAGCATCGTCCTTAACGCTGTCCAACAGGCGCGTTCCGATTACTTATCTCGACGCATCAAGTACCTCGACAATCAGTGAGCATAGACTCCCTGTTCTGAAGTTCTGTGCAGGGTATTTGCACTTGCGAATACACGTGGTCACAGAAACATGGCGATTCTGTGCCCCATTGCTGGCGCTAATGTGGTGAAATGGAATAATGAGTGACCTCACACTGATGACCGCAGTCCTACACTCTTAAAAATGAACTTCACCACATAGCGCGCTCCTAGCCAACCACCATCCCGAATGACAACGTTCTCGCCCCTGATCTGTTGAAAACGGGAGGAGGAGCCTATTTTGTGCCATTATGCACGGCACAAAATAGGCTCCTCCTCCCGTTTTCAACTAATCAGGGGCGAGAACGTTGTCATTCGGGATGGTGGTTGGCTAGGAGCGCGCTATGTGGTGAAGTTCATTTTTAAGAGTGTAGGACTGCGGTCATCAGTGTGAGGTCACTCATTATTCCATTTCACCACATTAGCGCCAGCAATGGGGCACAGAATCGCCATGTTTCTTGCCGTTGTCGGCCCCACATACGTGAGGCCGACAACGGCAAGCCCTATCGCCATCACCACCACCACCACCACCACCACCACCATCATTTTTAAGAGTGTACGTTGTCCAAAAGGTTTAGAAGTGCTTTTTAGGGCAGAGAGTTGCTGGGCTGGATTTGGCCGTGGGCCAAGCAATTTTGACATAGTGAGACGGCGAAAGTCCAGCTGATTTTCCCACCGGTCGATCGTAGTGATGCGTGCACTTTTACCGGATTTTTTTACAGCGCTCGCTGGTCCCAAGAATGCGCTTCATAAGTAAATTTTGTGAACCGAGGGGACGCATTCTCGTATCGAAAAGCCATGCCTAGTCGAAGGTTCGTTGCAGAATTGCATTGGATTCACCCTGCTAACCGTGGTGTTCGCTATGCGAACGCAGGGTTTAGAAGGGGATTCAAATGGCGAGACCAGTGGAATGTGAGAGCGCTTGAAGCATACTAACTGTCAGCACATAGATAGGCGATGGTCGTCACGATAGAGAGGCAACGTCGACGATACACAGACTGATAGCGGAGTATTTTTTTGCCTTGTGCAGGCTCAGACAAATGCTATACGGCGTTTCTCACATTTACCCGGGTAAATGTGAGAAACATATAATTTAATTTAAACTAAAATATAATTTTCCAAAGTGAAAATAAAGTGGCAGTTGTGCGGACACTTGCTGGAGGCAGCTGAAACTAACAGCCGGTCACGTGATAGACCTAACAGCCGGTCAAGTAATGGCCAATTTGACACGAGCGACCGCCAGAGGTAAAGCCGTCGCCACACTTAACCGTAACGCGCGGTCGCGTGGCCCGCAGAGACGCCAGCGACGCCACGCGTTGAAGCTGGGTTCAAGACATTGGGCCCCTGCGCCTAATGCCTCGCACCCAGCGTCAACGCTAGGCGGCGCTGACGCCTCTGCGGGCCACGCGATCGCGCGTTACGGCGACGACGGTGACGGCGGCTTTACATCATATGACTTGAGGGGTCCCACGGTATTCGGTGTTTAATGCCATCTCCTTAGTTTCCTACTTCCGCCGAAGCGGCTTGAGTATTGGTCAGCTCCGCGCCGTGCCTGTAGCAGCATGCATTTTCAATGTCACAAGAGAGCTCGTCCTCTCTCCATCACCACAACGATACCGGCCGCGCCTTCAGGTTTCGCCGCTTCGCGCGTGGCTGCTTTTCCAGGGTGTTTTTTTTTTGTAAATTCAATTGCGCAGCAATTAAATTGTTGCAATTGCTGCACTTCAAATGCATCGTTCCGCGAAAATATCTAGCATGGTGGCAGCTGACAGACTACATTATGAATTAAAAGGGCACTAAAATGCAAATACCACCTCGCGTGGTGCAGTGGTCAGGATGATCACCTTGTACGCCGAACTGGGAGGCAGAGCCGGCCCGAGGCGAATATCCGCTTGGGGCAGAACAAGCGTGAAGCCTTCCCCCTCGCCGCGCCCCCGCTTTCCACACTCTTAAAAATGAACTTCACCGCATAGCACCTTCCTAGCCAACCATCATCTCGAACGATATCGTATCTGCCTTGATTTGTTGAGAACAGGAGGCGTACGCCTTTTTTGTGACACTTATGCTGTTCATAATTGTCACAGAAAAGGCGTACGCCTCCCGTTTTCAACAAATCAGGGCATATAACGATATCATTCGAGATTATGTTGGCTAGGAGCGTGCTATGCGGTGAAGTTCATTTCTAGGAGTGCAGGGAGACTGTCTAAAAAAATGTTACAATACCCCCGAAAAAGTTTACCTTCAGAGCTCACCAAAATCCCTTGGGGCTTGCTTTATTGCACAATGTAGAGCAGATCGTGTTTCCCCTACATGAGTCCTGACCGGCGATGATGTAATGTCCAAGCGGGCAGATGTTCGCGCCTTCACGCTTGGATGGTAGTACACTCTTAAAAATGAACTTCACCTCATAGCACGTTCCTAGCCCACCATAATCTCGAATGATATCGTTATCTGCCCTGATTTGTTGAAAACGGGAGGCGTACGCCTTTTCTGTGACAATTATGAACAGCATAAGTGTCACAGAAAAGGCGTACACCTCCCGCTTTCAACAAATCAGGGCAGAAAACGATATCATTCGAGATGATGGTTGGCTAGGAGCGTGCTATGCGGTGAAGTTCCTTTTTAAGAGTGTAGAACTGGCTGGAAGGCGCAATTGCGCCCCCTCCCCCCCCCCCCCCCCCCCCGGAACGGCTCTGCTATAGGAGGAGACGCGGGTTCGAATCCCAGCACCGGCTGTGCTCTCTGACGCTTTCCGGCAGACTTTCCAGACCAATATTGGCACAGTTCCCCTGAAGTTTGCCCAGGACGCATACTAACCCCCTGTCTCCTACTCCTTCCTACTGTCCTCTCTCCGTCTGTCCACGTCTGTGCACCGCTCATAGATTTAAGCCGTTCGTGATTTATGTCCGGAGGAAACCGCAGTTTACGCTTTCCCTATCTTCTCTCCTTCTCAAGAGGCGCGACAATGCGGTGCGGCCTCTCAACGATTTGCACCGCCGCGCGTGCCTCCTGAGAAGGAGAGAAGAGGGAAAGTGCAAATTGCGCTTTCCTTTGCGCATAAATTACGAACGACGCAACTGACGAATCCTGTTTCTTTCGTATTGCCGTCAAGGGAACGGCGTCTTTCATTTCGTCAGGAGTTTTGCAGTTTAGTGCCCCTTTAAGCAGGGTTGCGAGCATTCGTGAATGCCATTTCCTTGCTCTTTTAAAAGGACCGTCACATCCTTTTCGAAACCATGGTATCGTTTTATTCCTCGTTGACCACCTGACCACGGTACGAAAATCTCACGCGAAATGGTGGTGTAGCTGCTATTCGACGGAATACATGACAAGAGCAGACACCGGCTGTTGAGAATATGCCGGAATTCCCTCTTTGGAAAAAGGTGAAAATCCCATTCCCTATACCAGCAATCATAGCACGGCCTTGAGAGATGAAAGAGATGTCGCGGCTGTGCGGGCGTCTGGACGCCGCCTTTCTCCCTTGAGCGCAGCCCTCTCACTCCTCCCGTCAGGGAGTGACGTCACGTCGATGTCGTTGCCGCCGGAGCCTCCGCAGCTGCGGAAGCAGCGCTGATCTTTGAAATTCGTTTATTTAATATCTATGCGCCTTTCGGACGAAAAAACAACAACAAAAAACAGCCAAGTACGTTCTCAAACAGCCACGTTCTCAAAACGAGAACGTGTTATGTGTGTTCCTTTTTGCTCCTTGTCTCAGGTTTTTCGTCGTTGTACAATGTACCAGCTCGCCTGCACCCTTGCACTTTTACATGCCGACCATAGGGGTATAGGTTTCATAGATTCCGGATGCGACTGTCCCTTTAATGCACCCGTCAAAGATACGTGCGATTGTGTTTCCTTGCAAGTCTCTAGTTGAGTGTCGTGAACTTTCGGCTCGTTTCGCTGTTGCTGACCGTACATTTTGCTTGTGACAGGTTATGGGGCTCTTGGCTGGTATCTGTCACTTGGTCCACGTGGTGTTCGCCTACAAAAAGAAGATTTGAAGACAGCCTCCATCCAGTCATCCTCAATGCCGAAGATGATATGACTATGGCTCATGTATGCCACCGGCTCGCTCACGTGTGCCTGGTTTTCTGAGCTCTCGTGTCAGTTGGCTTCAGGCAAAAGTTGAAGCAGATATAAGTATATTGTGAGAGGTGACAGTGTTTTTTTTTCTATATGTTATTTATTTAACACGGTTTTAAGCAACAATGCTAGTCCTAGAACGACTGCCATAACACGAGACAATTCATAAAAGAGAAGCTATCAGTCCACCCAAAAGTAGCCAGGTACACTCATATTCCCTCCAAAACTTCGGGGTATGTTCTGACATTGCGATATTGCTTTTGTGGAAAGTTAACGAACATTCAGATTGCGAAGTAAAGTATGCTAATTTACTCTTTCCCTCTTCTTTCCTTCCCAAGAAGGGCGGCAGTGCGGATCGGCCTCTCATTGGTCTATCCTCATATCCTCAAACGATTTGCCCAACCATCGCGGGAGGTCGTTTGAGGGGACCAATGACAGGCCGCTCCACATTGACACTCTTCTTGAGAAGGCGAGAAGACGGAAGGCGTAAAGTGCGGTTGCGTTCGCGCATAAATCGCGAACTATTCATCGGATAAATCCCCGTTCCTTTTGTATTCCTGTCAAGGTAACGGCACCTTTCATTCCGCGAGGAGAACTTTTTGCACTGTAGTGCCCGTTTAAATAACCTAACGCCTGCTAACTATCACAGGAATTCGCTGTCAACTACATTTTGACCAGGTGGTCCGGCGGCGGTCCAGTGACATGATCGGGTTCTCTCTTCTAGATGATCTAGTGTGCTCAATGGTGTACGCCGATACTTCTGATTTCGTATGTACCAGCGAAAAGCACGCGATAACAAAAGTGCCATTTGAGTTAAACGAGTTGTGACACATTGGTATTTTGTGGTTCGTTGTATTCTGCACACATTGCGCTGCACGAGTCAGAGTGCTGAGAAAAAAATTATTCATAAAAACTATTTGACAAAACTTAATTTAAAATTATTTTTCTAGGTGTCGTAGTTGGCGAGTCACAAACGCGAGAACACCCTTCTGCGCCCAGTAATGACGTACGAGGAGGGCAAGCCTTGGCCATTCCTATTGGTTCTCGTGAGCACGTGACTGCCACACTGGGGCGGAGTTGCCTGTCGTGATATCAAAGCCGGATGAGTTTCGGTTTCCTTACAGAGGATCGTCGCACTCACGTCACAGCGGTGCGGAGCCTGCGGGAGCTGGAGCAATTCAGTATAGAATCACATGGTCACAAGGTGTCACAACCCCTTTAATAACAACAGTTACGTGTGTACTGGTCAACAGTTTAGTTGTTTATGTGTCACGAATAAATATGCTTATAAAATACTTACTCAAATGTGAAAATTTACCTGTCGAAGCAGGTTCGGAGAAGCTCGATAATATACAGGGTGCCTCACCTGATGTATACAAATTATTATAAAAAACAACTACTTGGTACGTTGGTGCGCAGTGCAGAACACCACATATGTTTAATATAATAATAACTAGGTCTCGGGATTTTATCCACAAGAATATTTCAAAATGTACACGCAAATATGCGTATATTATGATGCCGGGAATGTGGCTCCGGAAGCTTTTGCGTAGCTTGCACTCTTAAAAATGAACTTCACCGCATAGCATGCTCCTAGCCAACCATCAACTCGAATGATATCGCTATGTGCCCTGATTTGTTCAAAACGGTAGGCGTACGCCTTTTTTGTGACACTTATGCTGTTCATAATTGTCACAAAAATGGCGTACGCCCCCAGTTTTCAGCAAATCAGGGCAGATAACGATATCATTCGAGATGATAGTTGGCTAGGAGCGTGCTATGTGGTGAAGTTCATTTTTAAGAGTGTGGGGCTGTATAAATATGTCTACGCCAAAAAATCTACGCCATGTGCAGACAGCAATTCGTTGTGCTGTTCATTGCCTTCGAGGACGGCCGCTCACAGACTACAGTACTCTGAGTCCTTTTTTTTTTTTTTTATCAAGCAGAACTTTAGCATCTCCATGAGACAAGTTTCCAGACTCCAGGTTTTTATGCAAGTAGGAAGAAATTAGAAAGTAGCACGTACGACTGGTCGCAAAATAATTTTTCATGTCAATGTCTTCAAAAAGGGGACGTAAGGGTGCTTCCGGCATCTTGTTTTGTTTCAACTCGCTGATTCCTTGTCTGTTTTGAGAAGCTCGTTCTGTGTGCTAGTCGAATCCACTGATTGCGCAGCACGAATACGCAGCCTAAAAGCAGCGTAATAGCTTAGATGTGTGGCTCGAACACGGGTTCTGGGCGCATGACCTCCCTTTTCAAATAACGTTAGCAGTTGCCAAAAAAGAAAAGAAAAAGGGTACGGCAAACGTTAAAAAATGATTCAAATCACTCCGAAATATGACATCATATGCAACCGTCATATTATATGACAATCAGGCAGAAATATGTTGCATTATGCAATTATATGACACATTGTATATTTATGTCGTTGTGATTGGTAAAGTTAGATACGCTAGCATATCCATTAGAACACATTCTAATTCATTCCCAGGCCCTAATAATAACGCATTATGACACATTTAATTACATTACACGCATAGAAAGGTAAATGCAGCAGCGTTGTGACTAAACTAAAACAGGGGTCAGGAACCTTTCCCCACATTCCCCCCTTCGAAGACTATTTTCCAGGGGCCGCAAAGGATATTTGAGCGCATTCTAATATAAGTAAGAATTAGCCTGCCGAATTTATTAATAAGTGCAACTGTACTCAAAAGCTTGCATTTTCGATGGCTTGTTGGGTTCACAAAGTTATGGTAAGAGAATACGACAAACACCCTTTGTGAATTTCATAAAGAGCGGGAAAGGCAATACAGAGAGCGCGCTTTTGCCTGAAGAATTCGCCCAGAAACGGCTTTGAATGCGCCTGCCGTGCCGCGCCCCCTGCCAGTCAGGTAAGCACCAGGATTTTTGTCGCGCTTCGTCTGCGCTGGGCCGCAACTGCAGCGCAGCTTGCGTATGGTGAGCTAGCGTGCGGCCCGCAGGTTCCCAACGCTTGGACTAAAGGATGCCAATTTGATGCCAATAAGGGATTTGATGCCAATACACTGGACTAAAGGAAAAGAGGCCGTATTTCTCTCTTTATCCATGCTCCCATCAAGGGGGGGGGGGGGGGCTAGTCGTTTTCCGCTTTTGGTCATGAGCATTCGATGATCGTGGTAATTTTTCTTCACCTGTTCATTAGCATCAAACGCCCAGAACTACCAAACTATATGTTTCAGTGGTAGCGACGATAATTATTACAAAAAGAAAAAAAGTTTGGAGGTTTCGGTTGTAACGTTGGTTCGGTGGTAATGGGCGTTCTGTGATGGGCACTCGGTGATGCTGATGTCGGCGAAAAAAATAATAGGGAGAGATTAAATTCGTCACACGACAAATTCGGCTGCTCCTATCAACAGACGCACTCAGTGATTTTGAGAAGTGGCATTTATGGGTTGCAGCCATTTATCCCTCCAAACAGTATTTCCAAATCCTGGCCAAGAATTTTTTTAGCCTAGTGCTCTTACGTTTACGTCACTATTAAGAACCCGAAGTTCTCACCTTGCAACTTTGCAAGCAGATAACACATGCATTTATCGCTTCTAGCAGAGCTTACCTTTTTTTTTTCTTTATTTCGTATATACACTTCTGAGACACACTGGCCAGGGAAGATATTAGCTTGACCTAAATAGTTTCTCACTTGCTCATTCGTGTGCTGCAAGGTTTTCGCCCTGCATCTATAGTACAACAGCTCCACTTGAGCTCTACGCATCACTTTCCGCTCAGCTTGCTAACGATGATCACGCTGTTCTTTCAATTCCAGGGAGTGTTTAAAAAAAGGATGCCAGCAACATAAAGGACGACGGCTTCATTTTTAGAGTTTTCTTTCTAATACACTGTTGAAGCAGAACTTCGCCGCATGGCACCGCTCGGAGTCGACCATCATCCCGATTGGCGTCGTCCCTGATTTATTGAAAACAGCAGGTGTACGCCGTTTTGCGTATCATTCTGTGCAATGGTTGGCATGCAGCGTGTTAAGTTCTATTTCTAGAGCACAGCACGCGCCTTGCATTAGCTGACGCATCGCATTCGGAAAAGATAGTGATATGATTATAGTGAGTACATACGAGATTATTCATGATTCACCGAGACGTGCACACTTTTTGCGATGTCAGAATTCCTGAACACTTTTTCTGTATTCTATCTCTGTGTTCTATTCTGTACAACTTTTAGATTTTTCGTGAACCATCCTTGGTCTTACGGATGTACCGTAGCACCGACTCGTGCACTTTGCTCCCTGCCGTGTGACTGCACAAACTGCACACAGTGTGTTTTTTATGGCCATTCGATTCATGTGAGGGCCTTATCGGGAGCTGTCGTGATTGACGGCTCCCTGAGTGAGTACACTTGCGATGGTTGTTTGTTGTCCCGATATCTTTAGCCTTACGGTGGAGACTCCACGTCGGCTACACGTATTTTTCCACATTCTTGAGCTGCATGGCAAACGCTATCGGTCCTTACCTTCGGAATTAAAGAGAAACGTACCCTTTTGAGGTATTTAACTTGCTGCCTGGCGGAAAGATGTGTACATCGCGGTGATGTGAAAGTCAAATACACCTCCTATTAAAGTTTATACCAAGAAAAGTTTGTACGGCGCGCACTCTGATGTCTTTGGTGTAGAATGAATTAGGCTACTCTCGCATCCAATGTACGACATCTTCGTGCAGTGCTTCATCTGTCTTGACTTTCTTCCCTCTCAGATGCTCTTTAAGGGGCCGAAACAAAGAATAATAACTGGAGGGCTGGCTCCGGGCTGTAAGGCGCATGGGACAAAACTTCCCAGCACATTTCGGTCACGTCACTGTCAAATTGCCCTTGTGGGGCCGGGCATTGCCACAAAGAAGAATGACGTTTTCAAACAAATCTCAGCTTTCTTTTCTCGTGAATGGCCTATCGTACAGCATTCTTCATCAGTGTGCAGTAACACTGGGCATTAATTGTGACCCCATTCTTAAAAAAAAAAAAAAATCGTGCATAACACCTTGTATGTTCCAGAAGACAGTGCCCATGTTCTCATCTCGGAGACGGCTGCGCTTTGCTTTGCTTGCGCTGCGGGGGAACCTTATGATGATGATGATAGGAGGAAAAAAATTGGAGATGTATGGAGAAAAAAGAAACCTTATATCACCACTCCATGCTGCCTCTTTTGCTCTCTGGGGTGAAACGGTCAAAGGTAGGTGAAAAGGTGAAATTGACGTCAAGGGTTCGTCAGCGACATCGAAGCCCAACGTCTTAAGTTGTCTTGACAAATCGTTATACAGCATCGGAAGCCTGTTCGAGCACATCTGATCATATTCTATTGCCTCGATCGTCACACGGTGAAGAGAAAACTGATCACGTAACGTAACCTCAACGCAACGGTATGTAGTGCAGCTTGGAACGCAGTTTCCGAGAGTATGAATCTGCAAGGTTTCAGTCGGTAAAGGTAAGTATCCAAGCTGAGTCGAAATATCTTTGGGAACAAAGCTGCGTTGTCTTCCTCCGCCCAATAGTACTCGTACCAACTGTCGCTGTCCGTTCACACCTTGAATTCATACGTTCGCAGTTTGTAGGAAGCTATCTGGACAGCTCTGCGCTTTGAGTACATTCGGAGCGGCAGAAGACACAGTTGTGATTATGTCCTGAGTAACCACTTGTGCAGGCGGAGAAGATGGCGTTCCCAGACACAGCTGCGTAAGGTGTCTCCTGTCGATAAAACGGCATATATGCAGGCAAACTGGTAGACAAACTGCATGATAAGTAAGCCTGAACAATGGGCGAACACTGAAGTCGTGTCGTCTTCAATGGTGGTGCTCAGGCTTATTTGCTATGAAGTGTCTCCCGTCATACTTTCTTGCATCGAAGCCGGTAGCGCACTCGGCAGTCCTTCACTCTTAAAAATGAACTTCACCGTATAGCACGCTCCTATAGCCAATCATTATCTCGAATGATATTGTTGTCTGCCCTGATTTGTTGAAAACGGGAGGCGTACTCCTTTTTTGTGACACTTATGCTGTCCATAACTCTCACAAAAAAGGCGTACGCCTCCAGTTTTCAACAAATCAGGGCAGATAACGATATCATTCGAGATAATGGTTGGCTATAGGAGCGTGCTATGCGGTGAAGTTCATTTTTAAGAGCGTTATATGCCCAGCAATTCGGGACAAAACGTAAAGCAGGCTTCACCTCATACTTCTACCATAGAAGCCATGTATTAGGAATAGCAAATCGCGTGCAGCACGCTCCGTTGTTGCCGCTTTGCATTCGTTCTCTAGTGGGACGTTGCCTGTGTCATAGCGAAACATTTAGTGCAAGTTTCGTTAACGAATATTGGGTTCTTCGAGGTTCCATTTTGGTTCCAAATTTCCGACCTGTAAAGGAGGCTTCACGAGATACACTGAAGCTTTGGTTGAGGCCCTCAACCAGGTGAGTTAACGCAAATACACCACGCATTTTGCAAGAAACGCGTGAGTTGAATACTCTGTACGGCATCTCAAACACCCTACAAGACAGATAAGTTCGCAGAATTTGTTGCGCACGCAAAAATAAAACAAATCCCTCGCTGTCTCGAGACTCTTGCTTCGATGCACGGAGCTTGGGAGGGGATCTGAGGCCAGTGGCGTGCCAAGCAAGGAATATTTGTTATATAAGCGATGGTAAACTAGCCCAGAGGCCGATATCAGAGCACTCAGTTGACTCGTTTCGCCTCGTAAAGCAGGCAACATCTACCTATCGTCGAGGGATGCGCGTATTGAAAATCGAAGGGCGCGTGTTGTGCGTTGTTGTTCTTATGGCAATGCCTTTAAATGCTGGTTTGTGGGTGAATATTGTTAGGTTCCTTTAAGGTTCCAAACTTTTCCGCTCGGTTTGTTTGGGAGCCCCATTTGATGGGGGGTCCTCTGCACACTTCCGTATAAACTTCGCGTGGTCCAAATGCCGCTTGCATGAATTGGAAATATGGAACTGGTCCAGCTCCTCCTATAACCCGAAGTCCTGAATAGGCTGTAAAAAGGACAACGAAAAGCAGGTGAGAAGACGTTGATATTCAAAGGGTATTGGTAACATCCCAGCAACGAACATCTGTTTCCAAAGTCCCGAACGTACAGAATCATCCTCGCCTAGCTCCTTTAATCTTCTTTATGCCATCTCTCTTCAAACAGCCATCATTGCGTGTGGATGACTTTGGTTGGGCTACTCTCATACGCGCGTTTCGGATCATTTTTTTCCTCTGTTTGGTTGGTAACAGGTATTACCCAACATTTATTTATGTATAATTTGTGTCCATCTTCCCGTCTCATCCCTACAAGCCTGACATCATGCTGCTGCACAAAAAAAAAAGAAAAAAAGAAAGAAGGAAAGCTTTGCAGACATAGTATGTGCGCAATTGGTAGAAGCGGAAGACCAGCTGTCCAGCACCGGACCAGACTCCGTAAAAGTCAAGCACAACTCCATTTGTTGAGTATACGGTCAGTGTAGTGCAGCGCACATTTCAAGCAATTTTCGTTGAAACATTTATTTGCATAAAGGTGACATCATGCGCTTTTACAGCACCCTGCTGTGTGTGATCAAGAAGCTCCAAGTGCGCATACAACGTGTTGTGATAGATCTTTAGTTCACCAGCAAAATATCAATGAGAAAACAAACAATGCCCTCGTACAGTTATCGCTTATCGGAACTTCAGAGACACGTAAGAGGGAAGCAACGATGCCTCTGATGCCCTCGAATCGCACAATATCATTTTTTCTCTCTCTTCAGGTTGAAGCAACCACATTTCCGTGAACTCCATGACGCACGCTGAAGTGCACACGGATGTACGATGTAAAAAAGTGACCTTTACTTGGCAAATTTCCGCATTCACTTCGCAAAAACTTACATAATGAAACTTACGTTACACAACATTCACATCAGGAGGTGACAAAACCTAGTTAGAACAAATGTCGTTGATCGCATGATTCTAGGTGGTGTAATTTTTTAAATTACAATTCAATTGCACGTTTTCTGGGAAACCCTGTATGTCTTCCGCATAACACCAACAACAATTTACCTGCCGAAGCGTGATGTAGAGTACAATTATGACTTTTCGTTTTTATTTCTTTTTTACGTGCGGGTCATCTGAAGCGCCGCACTATTGAGGCGCCTCAGTATACAATTTGGGTTGATTTGGTAGGAAAAACACTGAAATTTCCATTGCGCAGGCAATGGATATTTCAGTGCGACTCCAAAGCCGGCCTTGAAGCTATATCTCATCGTTCTTGGAAAAAGGCCGTACGGCGTCAACAGTATACGAGACATCCTGTTAGCGTATCGCAAGTGCACAGACATTCTTCAGTGGATACCTGGCCATATTGGCATAAGTGGTAACAAGAAGGCGGACGAAATGGCGAATATCGCACACCTGTCATCGACAGAACATCTAGTCACGTTTTCTAAGCAGGACATCAAATCTCTCCTTTAAATCTATAACTGATGACATCCGCAGGACAAAATGGCACCAAGCCGACAGTGGTCCGTCACTGCTGCACACGCTAGACCCGGAGCTGAATTTTACCATTCAAGAACGCCCAGACACATAGAAACTCTCCTGCATCGTCTACGCCTGAATGTGCCCTATGGTCACCAGTTTTTTCATAAAGTCCGCAAGGTGGACTCGCCCAACTGTTTACTGTGCGGGGCAGTGGAAAACACTGAACATATCATCGTGTATTTTCCAAAACATGCTGCACAAAGAGGCATCTTGAGGCGGACCCTTGGCCATCTCGACAACAGGGACCTCAGCATAGAGAAAGTCCTAGGCGTATGGGACGCTAAACACAGGGACGCGGCCTTCAATGCTCTTGTCAATTTCACTGTGAAATCTGGACTAGAAACCCTATACTAGACGGTGCGTGGACATTACTATGATCCTTGAGGTGAACGGCGCGCTCCGTCCTGCGTGGTCACGGTAGTGACGCTCTCCGCGGTGAACTGTTGCGGGTGTGCTCGCACCTTGTGTGGTGCGATCGTACCGTTTCTTTTCTTTCGTGGGCGGGGGGGGGGGTTGCAACCTCCCCTTGTTATTTAAACAGCCAGCATCAACAACACTGAAATTTCAGTACGCAAAGGAAGCTAAGACAGAAAATCACAAAAAGATTAAACAAGAAATGTAGCTGGGGCTGCGTTGTTGCGATGTACGTTGAGGAACAGCCCTTGGGCTGTTGCTCAACGTACATCCGTGCGCACTTCAGCGTGCGTCATGGAGTTCACGGAAATGTGGTTGCTTCAACCTGAAGAGAGAAAAAAAATGATATTGTGCGATTCGAAGGCATCAGAGGCATCGTTGCTTCCCTCTTACGTGTCTCTGAAGTTCCGATAAGCGATGACTGTACGAGGGCATCGTTTGTTTTCTCATCGATATTGTACTGGACACGGTTCCATCTCAACACGTGGTATAGACTCGTCAAGCTTCTTCATCGCATACAGCAGGGTTCAGTAAAAGCGTCTCGATGTCACCTTTATGTGAGGAGATGCTTAAACGAAAATTGTTAGAAGTGTGCGCTGCACTACGGTGACCGTAAATACACAACAAATGGAGTTGTGCTTGACTTTTACGGATTCAACTCTGCTGCTGGACAGTTGGTCCTCCGCTTGATGTACTGCTTGGGACAAAAGTTTACGCAACACCATGGTGTCCTTCTCAACTCGAGCGACAGCTGTGCAGCAAACAGGAGCGGACACACACACTGACATGGATAGAATATAGCTGGTTACTCGTTTCTTATTCGATCTCTTCCTGATAGTTAACAGAGGGCCGCTTCGACGAAGAAATACGTCAGCGCCGTGTTCCGAAACGGTTAGCAAAAGCTGCACCAATTGCTCGTGTACTATGTCTGAAATGCTTTCTTCTTTCTTTTCTTTTGCGTGCAGAGCAGCAGGGTGTGCGGCTTGACAAAGTGAGACGTGATGATGGACATTGGATGAGGAAGGACACATAATCAATTGTTTGATTTTTTTTGTGTGTTAGTTCCGTGTTAGCGCCGCGAAGCAACTGTGGCTATGAGCGGAGTACAGACATGGCAGATGGAGAGAGGACAGCAGGAAGTAGCGGGGGGTTTGTTCAGCTTCGGACCTGAGTCAGCTTCAGAGGGAATTATGCCGACATTCGTATGGAAAGTCTGTCGGAAAACCCAGGGAGAACCTCGGACATTACAGCCGGTAACAGGATTCGAACCCGCGGAAATCCCACTCACAATGTCACGGTAGTTGGCACATAAATAAATATTGGTTAATACACGTTACCAACCAAAGAGAGGCAAAATGACCCGAAACGCGCGTATAGTCAAGTAGCGCAAACAAAAATTCATCCATACGCAAATATATGGCTGCATAAATCGGTTGTTTCAAGGACGAATCATAAAGGACAAAGGTGGCGAGGCCGGCTCTGTAGTTTGGGGACATTGGAAACAGATGTTCGTAACTGGGATGTTACCATTACCGTTTCAATAGCGAGCATTATTTGTGCATTAGCGTTATTAGCGGTATTTGGAGCACGCGAAGTTGATGCGTAAGTGTGCAGAGGAACGATCCACGTTGGGGCTCCCAAGTGGAGCTCCCTCAACCAGCCCTGCTGAAAAGTTTGGAACCTCGAAGGAACCTGACAATATTCACCCATAAATCTACGTTTAAAAGCATCGCCATAAGAAAAACAACAAACTACACGCGCTCTTCGATTTTCAATGCGCGCATCCCGCGGCGGTAGGTAGATGATGCCTACTTTACGAGGCGAAAGGAATCAACTTAGTGCTGTAATATCGGCCTCTGTGATAGTTTACCATCGCTCATATCACGATATTCCTTGCCTTCGCGCCACTGACCTCAGACCTCATCCCAAGCTCCGTGCATCGAAGTAAAGAACAAATGCCATTGACCGCATGATTCTAGGTGGCGTAGTTTTTTTTTTTTTTTTTATTATAATCCAATGACACGTTTTCTGGGACACCCTGTATACTTCTGGAGCTGTTTGTAATCGAATCAGCCAACACTTCGGCTTTAAAAAAACATCACTTTATGCTCTTTTTTTTTCATTTTGCTGCTTAACTTTTCGCTATCATTCATTCAATCGCCAATGTTAAGAGGATTTACCGGAGTTTCAAACAGCGAGCTTTAGTGCAAAGTACGCTATCGCCTTTGCGTACGTAAGTGATAGCATGATCGTTCTGCGCACTGTGCGAAGCTCTCTTTATGAACGCGTTCATGGAGTAGTTGGTACATATTCGATACATAAGATACACAGCCAGAGACAAGGGTTGGCAGACTTCACGCAACAGTTGCTAGCCAACAACTGATAGAATTAAATGCCACCGAAAATAAGGAAAATACAAGGTGAAGTGACAGGTAAAACTTGCTTGTTAGTCGTTGTCTTACTGTTCGGTGGTCAATTCACTTATCGCCACAAGAGATTAGCTACCTGTGCGACTCGCGCTGTTAGACCACCGAACAGGAATATATTGAATAACAAGTCAGTTTTTTTCCTGTCACTTCCCCTTGTGTTCCCCTTGTTTTCTGTTGCATTAGATTAATTCAGTTATTAGTAAGGCAGTTGTTGCGTGTCTGTCGTCCCTTGTCTCTGACTGCGTATCTTCTGTAGCTCTCTTTATGTTTTATGCACTACTTGCACTTATGCACTCAAACTCTCTAGTAGTGAGCTTTAGTGCATACGTTGCGTACGTAAAAGTCCTTTTACGAACGCAAAGGAGATAGCGTACGATGGACTAAAGCGTTGTTGGTTCTGTGCTCTGCGCGCGCGCAAAAACATAGAGAGCTTCGCGCATTGCGCAGGACCACAACGCTATCCCTTACGTCCCTTAAGGAAGATATCAAATCCACAAGCTTAGCAATGTGATGTCACCCGTTTCAAAGAAGCAGTGCGATTGGCTTATCATGTAATATGTATCTCTGAAGTCCCGGCCGCTCTTGTTGCCCACATACGTGAGGCCGACAACGGCAAGCCCTTTCAACATCACCACCACCACCACCACCCGGCCGCTCTTCGTAGAGAGCTTAAAATAAACCTTTACATGCTATTATCACGATGCTGATACACAGACCGCAGGTGTTGTACAGCAGGTGCTCACATATTACATTTCTTGATACCCGTGTGCTTCAATGTGAAGATAAAAAATAAGATATTGTGTGATTTGGAAGTGTCAGAAGAAACGTTACTTCCCTCTTAGGTGTCTCTGAAGTAGCGATAATGTGATAACTGTACGAGGGCGTTGTATGTTTTCTCATTGATATTTTGCTGGTGAACTAAAGATCTATCACAACACGTTGTATGCGCACTTGGAGCTTCTTGATCACACACAGCAGGGTGCTGTAAAAGCGCCTGATGTCACCTTTATGCAAATAAATGTTTCAATGAAAATTGCTTGAAATGTGCGCTGCACTACACTGACCGTATATTCAACAAATGGAGTTGTGCTTGACTTTTACGGAGTCTGGTCCGGTGCTGGACAGCTGGTCTTCCGCTTCTACCAATTGCGCACATACTATGTCTGCAAAGCTTTCCTTCTTTCTTTTTTTCTTTTTTTTTTGTGCAGCAGCATGATGTCAGGCTTGTAGGGATGAGACGGGAAGATGGACACAAATTATACATAAATAAATGTTGGGTAATACCTGTTACCAACCAAACAGAGGAAAAAAATGATCCGAAACGCACGTATGAGAGTAGCCCAACCAAAGTCATCCACACGCAATGATGGCTGTTTGAAGAGAGATGGCATAAAGAAGATTAAAGGAGCTAGGCGAGGATGATTCTGTACGTTCGGGACTTTGGAAACAGATGTTCGTTGCTGGGATGTTACCAATACCCTTTGAATATCAACGTCTTCTCACCTGATTTTCGTTGTCCTTTTTACAGCCTATTCAGGACTTCGGGTTATAGGAGGAGCTGGACCAGTTCCATATTTCCAATTCATGCAAGCGGCATTTGGACCACGCGAAGTTTATGCGGAAGTGTGCAGAGGACCCCCCATCAAATGGGGCTCCCAAACAAACCGAGCGGAAAAGTTTGGAACCTTAAAGGAACCTAATAATATTCACCCACAAACCAGCATTTAAAGGCATTGCCATAAGAACAACAACGCACAACACGCGCCCTTCGATTTTCAATACGCGCATCCCTCGGCGATAGGTAGATGTTGCCTGCTTTACGAGGCGAAACGAGTCAACTGAGTGCTCTGATATCGGCCTCTGTGCTAGTTTACCATCGCTTATATAACGATATTCCTTGCTTGGCACGCCACTGGCCTCAGATCCCCTCACAAGCTCCGTGCATCGAAGCAAGAGTCTCGAGACAGCGAGGGATTTGTTTTATTTTTGCGTGCGCAACAAATTCTACGACCTTATCTGTCTTGTAGGGTGTTTGAGATGCCGTACAGAGCATTCAACTCACGCGTTTCTTGCAAAATGCGTGGTGTATTTGCGTTAACTCACCTGGTTGAGGGCCTCAACCAAAGCTTCAGTGTATCTCGTGAAGCCTCCTTTACAGGTCGGAAATTTGGAACCAAAATGGAACCCCGAAGAACCCAATATTCGTTAACGAAACTTGCACTAAATGTTTCGCTATGACACAGGCAACGTCCCACTAGAGAACGAATGCAAAGCGGCAACAACGGAGCGTGCTGCACGCGATTTGCTATTCCTAATACATGGCTTCTATGGTAGCAGTATGAGGTGAAGCCCGAATTGCTGGGCATGGGATAGATGCGATCGCCTGCCGCCTAAAGAAGCAACGCCCGTCGCGACGCAAGATGGCCCTTTTCTCCTCATAGCAGAATGGCGCTGTGTAGGATTCCAACAAATGTTCTGCTGAGTTGCAGAGTATGCAGACAGTTTCCGTAGCGCCGCTTGCTGTTAAAGACGCCGCATACGGGCAAAGGGAGGTTCTCCGGCGGTTGTTGTGGTTGTCATTTGCCACTTCGAACTCGGTCCCGACACTCGGTCTCCTTTTCCAAGAAGTCCAAGAGGCATGACAAGTCATAGGCTGCAGAGTCACTTCCCTTCACACAGTAATACTCAAGCTCAAGTGCGGGAGGGATCTTCCTACTAACTGCCCTATGAACGGTAATCGCGTACTGGTTCCGCGGTATGCCCAAGCTCTTTTTGGTTGAATCGTACAAGGCGCAGATACATCTAACTCAAGACAAGCAAGTGAAATTGGAGAAATAGAGCCATGCAGATTGGAAAGCAATCTCGGAGTCTTCAGTGAAGACTCGGAACTGCAAGCGTTTTTGGAACTTGAACATCTGGGCATCATCAACTGCGAACTTAGATGCGAACTTCAAGCATTTTCGCTCCACATCCAAACAAGAAGACGGGAAATATGTGGTTCGGTTGCCATGTAATTTGGAGAAATTCCCCGTGTTGGTTGACAACAATGCACACTCAACGACTCAGAAATATCACGAAGAAGTTGTTTCCAGATGACTCTCTAATGCAGGAATATGACCAGACGATACGGGAGTACCCAAAAATGACCACGCGGAACGCTTAAATGATCCTGAAGTAGTTTCGGGACCGTCATACTACATGCCGCATCATGCAGCCATTCGGAGGGATCGTGAGACCTCCGAGGTGCGGATTGCTTTTGATGTTTCATCAAAGGCGTCTGGGTGTGTCTATTAGCGACACCCTGCATTGCGGACCTATCTAACTTGAACCCGGGCGTGCTGGAGCTATTTCTGTGGTTCCGCACTTACGCAGTCGCACTTACAGCCGACGTCGAGAAGGCGTTTCTAGAAACTGTACTGGACGAATCAGACCGTGATTCTTAATGATTTCTGTGGTACTCGACAACTCCAAAGTACGACGAACAGTTACCACCTGTAAAGACATGGCGGGCACTCTCCCGAAAGCTTGGTTGCATGTATAGCACTCATGGTGTGAGGAAGCGCAAACACTATTGCGCATTTCGTTGCCACGACGATTGGTTGGTTCCATGACCTTCTATGAAACAGCTAAGACCTTGCACGTATTCAGTGAAATGCCAATACACAAGCTTATGATGCTGCCGTCTACTTGGTCGCTGAATACGCCGACGGACATTCAGCTTTCATCTATCCCGATTTGACAGCCACCATCCCCAGAAGCCTGGAAAGACCACTGTTGAGAGCCATCCACCGGAATCTGCCTAGGTCAGCTCTACTCACGGCCAACAACACTCTGGAGAACGAGGCTCACAGCAACTTCGCCATGCAACAACACTTGCAAGACGCCGGAAGACACGCTTCACATAATCATGCAGTGTCCATGTTGCAAGACTCACAGATAACGACTTCAAGCCGTGCTCGACAATCTTGACTCCAGAGCTTACAGCTTCTGCAAGCCGAAACGACTGCAAGCCGCAAACGGCTGTCCAGTGCTGGTGTGACGACGTTTGGAACTTGTATACACACGTTCTACGTGCATCCGGCTGGCCGGCATCAGCCCCATCTCATCATCGTATCTTTATGTGTGTGTGTGTGTGTCGGCTACCTCCCCGCTCCCTCTATATGTACTTCACTGGCTTTGCACTGGGCTTTCAGTGGTGAGTCTCTCACCCTTACGGGAGGATATCACGTTCCACGTGACCTTCTGACGCCACCCACTCAAACGTTGCATGGGGTAACTTTGCTAATAATCCTGGTGGGTACCGTGGTACAGGGAGCATCCCAATGAAGACTACTAAGGGACGCTCGCATGTTTTCTGTGGTGAGTAGTTCTACTGGACTACCCAAATCCCAGAGGCAGAGATCTAGCACACCCCTCCCTCTCCTGTGCCACCATCCTATCTCCCCTCTTCTCTCTCCACTGGGTGCACCGAGCCGCCACTCCAGATCAGGCTGACCGCACCTTCCCCCTACATCACCCAACCCATCCACCCACCCACCCAAGTTCAGCGGGAGTCCGATTACATTACCCACATAGACCCCGACTCAAAAGCAGTCATCCCAGAGGACATCGGCCGAAGCCTCGAGAGTGCTCACCGGATCCGGTGAGCTCTCTCGAGGCTTCGGCCGATGGTGTCTGGGTGCTCTGGGACGGCGTCTGGGTGCTCTGGGATGGCGTCTGGGTGCTCTGTATACCGCGATCACGAAGCACACAGACTAGACATTGTGGCGTCGAACCTCTGCAGCAGATGCAAGGTGCCAGAGGACACACAGAGGACACCAGCAAGATCTCGACTGCATGACAGATCTTTAGGACAGAGTCCAACCCAAGTGAGACGGAGCTGTACAGACGCCCGTATAGTGGGAACCCAAGCTCCAAGCCTGTGTGTTCCAAGCCTGTTTCTCGCCAAATAGCACTTACTTGCTTACGACGTGAAGTTGAGTCTTAAACTCACTGCAGGACTGATAAAGGCTTTGTGTCATGCACACTTCCACGATCTATACTTCGACATTTCTGTATTGTTAGAGCCTGGGTAAATGATAATTGAGATAATGTTGAAGAGCTACGTTGTCTTTTTCAAGAGCGCATTCTCACAGTGCATACCGTATCGTACGCGGGCGGCGTACACCGACAGAAAGAAAGCCGTTGTTCATGCGAACATGGCCAATGTCTCAATGTTTTTCTTTTCCTGACCAACCAACCGTGTGAGCATGGTAGACTGTGACAGACAAGGTACAAAATCCCGCAGTGCGCAACAAGAAGAGGACGACGTACTGGACGGCTGTTAGAAGGAAAATGTTTGGCCCAAAACACATAATACCATGATTTGACTGACACGTAAAAAAAATAAAGCACCAACGCCTGGGAGTTTTACGAATCCGTCGACAGCTCGTCCGTCAAGTAAGGTAACTGCAGGTAAGGGCAGGTAGGTGTTCGATGAACATTGTGCTGGTTCCGATGGATACTTCGAAGGGGACCTTTTAAATACTAAAACACGCACACAAGGACGAGTAATGGAGCACATATTTTCCGGAGAAAGTGACGTCTCTGAAGGTCCCGAATGTGCAGTGATTCAGTCGAACCACACTCAACGAACGTCTCTCTCTCGATATGTGTTTGCCGAGCGGACTACCTGCCACGCAAGGGCATGAACCGTGTGTCCTGGGCCGACTTCACAGGGGTTCGGTCGACATTTGCCTCAGAACGTCGAAGGAAAACTCGGGGAGAAACACCCGGACACAGTGGTTTATCCAGAACTGGAAGCATGAGGAGATCAATATAACAAGTGCCTCCAAGTTCTGACGCGGTTTTACGTATCATGCTGGACACGTGCCTAATGCTGAAAGGAAAAACAAAGCGATTGTGCAACTTAATGACATTGGATACCGCCGTCGCATTCCCCTGGCAAACAATAGAAGGCCAGTGGTAGCCACAGAACCCCACCCAACTTCACATATCTAGAGAACGCATTAGGTTTGTAATTCATGAGATGCGTATGCGGAAGCTGTCAGCCAAGTGGGTGCTGCCAAAATGTCTGCATGCGGATGGGAAAGAACGCCGAATGGATGCCTCTAAAGGCGGTGTCCGACTGGGCCGACAACCTACAGAATCTGTCGGCTGACATCCAAAGACATCGTGTCCGCGAACCAGTCACACTGCAGATCCAAAAGACGGCGAACACAGACATCAGTTTGTCGGCCGTCGCCGAATGCCGCTGTAGGCGGGCCCTCCTGACAAACAAGACTGGCACGCTGAATGACAGCGACAAGCTGCGTTGTCCCTTCTTTCAACATGGCGTCCTGCAATAAGCCTTTTGACAAAAGTACGGCGAATTCTCGTTGTTTCGGCCCCTCATCAGCAAGCAGCATAGTATGTTAACGAAATAAACCTGCCTTAGTTACCGTTAATTTTCAATGAGTTGATCAATCGCCCTGAAGCTAGTCATTGTCACGAGCCTCGGGGCAAACACAGACATAGGTGTATCTCATTTCCTGTCACTGTGTCTCCCCTTCTTGCGTTGGCCTTGGACGGCCTTGCAATGCGCTTTCCGTGGCGTATTGGGCGCTTCGTGATTGCGTTAGGTGAAGTGGGATTGTGCCGGCTGTCATATGTGTTGTGTGCTTTCATGGACCCCCACTCTGTTTTGCGATTCGTCAACAGTGCGCCGAGTAGTGACTTCGTAGCTCTTCGATCTACGCTTCGTAACTCCACCCAACGAGGGACCTCAAGCTTGAACTTCTGGACAGTCAGACTCCACAACCGCAAGATCCATTTGTTTTACCCGCAAGTGTATTCTGACCGCAAGTTGATTGATTGATTGATTTGTAAAAGAAAAAATGGAGATGTTAGTCTCGAGCCACTCGGGACTGGCCTACCGCAAGTTCAATTTCTTCCGTCTTACTGTTCTCCTTCAACTGTTTCACCAAGCTGAGTTTGTTGCAATATTTCATGTTCCCGCATAACTGGTAGAGTATTTTTCATAAATTATGCTACCGAAACAAGTGTGCGACTGGATTACTCAATGATCGGGTGACCGGCAAGTCCTGTACGTAAGCTATGCAAGTTTCCAGGGTTGCGGAGTCGCCACTCCGGAGTTGGAATGATTCCGGAATTATTCCAGATTTTCCAGAGCCCGGAATGGAATTGGGATGGAATGGCGGAAACTGTCCTAGGAATGGAATGGGAATGGAAGTAGGCAGCTTTTCGCAGGAATGGAATTGGAATGGATGGTCTGGGCGCCCCGGTGCCTGCTGGGCTAGCCAGTACGGTTACCGGTCCCTTTTCTTTTATTGATGGGTTAACAGAATGGAATGGGGTTGCCAAGCCCATTCCAGGAGTGGGAATTGGCCATACCTTTTCATTCCGAAGAATTGAAAGGAATGGGATTATCACAAATCTCCATTCCTCGGAATGGAATTGGAATGGAATTGGTGGCCCCATTCCGCAACCCTGCAAGTTTCACGCACGAAAGCTTGTAAAATGTTTGCGTGTTGTTAAATAAATGTGTATGCTTCTACCGTTTAATGTCGTTTCTGAATCGTCCACGGCACATTAAACCAACTTTCCTAGAAAAAGAAAAAAAAAATGCTTTTCGTGCAGTACGTGTCGGTTGTCGGCGATATATTTTGAGCAACGATCAAACCGCTGAAGACATGTCGTCAGACACTGTCTGCCTGCCGATTTTGTCATCTAAATCTGTCATACTGAAGCGACATTTTGTCGACTTGCGTCTGTCGCTGTCGGTCGGCGCAGTGTGACAGCTGTATCCGCTCCTTGCAGTAGAGTTTCTCCAGCAGCTGGAGCGCCCCCTACCAGCCACATGTTAACATTTGGGTAGTAACTTCGGGGCGGCTCTCCTACTTTCCTTCGGTTAGACTTGTCTCGCTAAATGGTATCCACTAAAGTGAAGCTTATTACAATCGCTCAGTACAGCGCACCTTTATTTAGTGGCTCTACGTTAGACAAAGTTACACTGCACGTTCGTAATTTTTTGTAATGAAACATGTATGAGACGCGACAAGTTTGCCAGGCATGACTCTAGCAAGGCAGACCTCGCCGAAATAGAGGAGGACTCGAATACTCTCAATTTCTCCCGTAGGTTTGACATTTTTACGGTTTTCTTTGTGTTTTTTTTTGTTTTTTGTTTTTGCGGTGGGTCTTATTTTTTTCTGGTTTCTGACGGATAGGTTGGTGATCTCTTTTGGTACATTCCTTGTAAAATTCGATGGTGAGGTGAAATTGCGGTGCTACACGGTCATCCTTAGGAAGCACCCGTAATAAATAATCGTGAGTTTTAGCATACCGTACGCTGTCGCCTTTGCGTACGTAATGGGTAGCGTCTTAGTTCTGCGCAATGCGCGAAGTCCTGTTTATGTCTTGCGCGTGCGAAGAACCACCAACCTGTCCCTTACGTGCGCAAACGCGACAGCGTACGTTATACTAAAACTCAATATTAAGTGTGCAGCAAAATACGCGGAAATCCACTCCTCTCATTACAGGGCTCTTTAACCGACAAACTAAAAAGACCTTACGTAATATTAAGCTAAAGGTGTCGTCATGTCTACTGTTCAATGAAAGAAGGTCTAAAAATTGCGGTGTAGTTCTGCATTTTCGAAATTTGATTTCGAACGGTTCTGCGGAGTGTACTATTAAAGTTGTGCAGTGGGTTCTCACAGACATAATTTCGTTGATGCCAGACAGCCACCAGGCCAAGGAAACGCCAGCTCAGTATCCATGGCAATTTTAATCGAAATTTGTTGCCGATTGATTGATTCTTAAAAGAAAAAAATGGAGGAAATTTGTTATCACCTGTACCGTTTGTAAATAGTTTATGCAAACCCAGTGACCAACGTAGCTGTGACATACCTCTCCGCGTGTTTTAACTCTACATCTGCATTCCCCCTCCCTCCGTAACCATAACGATACCATAACCGTTCAACCATAACATAACGATTCAACAAACCGACCACTATTGAGATTACATCTGTGCGGAAATAGAATTCCGCAAAAGTCGGCGATTTTGGCATGGTTCCAAGCCAGCACACATTGCGACAATGCACCAGGACATCTTCAGCACTAGTCGAGTGATGTGCATTCAGAGGTTCTTGACCCTTTGACAGCGCTACTTTATCCAAAAATTTGTCCAGGAAGTTCATGGGCCAGAAACCGTGTCATAACAACAATCGGCAGCTTTAGCTATTTCTAGGCCAAGTAGACCAGGAACAGCCGCAACGCAGTCAAATCGTGTAGTCAAAGCGAGGATACGCACCCTGCACTACCGAACATTTTGCACAGCGCCAGTACGGGGCATGCGACGCTGGCTCCACCTGCGTGGTGCAAGGAGCGGATGTGGCGACACAAAGTATGGTGACAATGTCTGTCTTCCGTCGGCGCCGTGTCGGTGTCGTTACAGTGCCCTGTAGTGTCGTTGTGCGGCGCGGTGTCGGTCCAATGTGACAGCACCTTAAGTTAATTCTGTAGCATTCCGAGCGTTCTAGTGACACTTTTCTTGAGCGGCTTGTTACAGTTCATGGAACATGGTTGCATCACTATGATCCTGAGACAAAACAACAGTCCGTCAAATGGCGGCACTCGGGTTCTCAGAGGCCGATGAAGTTCAAGACTCAACAATCAGCGGGAAGGTCACGGTTTTCTGAGACGAGAAAGGTGTTTTGATGACCGACTATTTCCAGAAGTGTCAAACAGTTAATGCAGCATACTACTGTCGCTTGTACTGCCGGTTAAAGGGATGCTTTGAAAGAACAGCTGCGCGGGAAACTACGGAAAGGCATCCTCCTTTTACAGGACGATGCACCGGCTCACAGAGCAGGCAAGACATTGCAGGTTCTGAAAGACGGAAATTGACCGCCGTATTCTTGAACAAGCCTCGACTCGACGCTCCGCCTCGACTCCAACGAGTGGAGGAAAGTGGCGCTGCTCCACTCGAAGAGCCCATGCGTTTCATGAACCCGCTTCGGGGATTCCTCCGCCAAGGCGCTCCTCGAGAAACCGTCCTCGAATAAAGCTGTAGTCTCGTCCCCAGCCGTCTTTCGGGACCACTCGAAAATGTTAACTATCGTGCTTAAAACACATTTATGGCACGAAAAATAAATGTAATTCTTTACTTTATTTCGACCAACGTGCATTACAAATACAAACACAAAGGTCTGCAAGTGTTTGAAGAAGGGTGCAGGTGTTTCGAACAGGCAAACAGACTGATAGGTTTCCTAGTTTTCTGGTCTGGCAATTACAACCACAACGGCACCAGCTAGCTTAATGGCATGGTCACATCGTATCAAATAATATGAAAGATGATGTCACTGCTTGTCACTCTTCTATTATGTTACAATATGTGGCGTGAATGACTGTTTGTTAGCGGATGGGTACGTTTACCCAACGCCTTGAGGGTAGCTATAAACAATCAAACAAACAAAACAGATTTTACAACAACATCCCGAGCAAAGAATCGTGGAGACCATTCTTGGGGGTCACCGCGAGCATGTCGTACCAACTTTTATGGCCCTCAATCGCGCTCTGCCTAAACGGTGGAGCCTGTTATCCCACCCAACAAACGGAATTCGTACTATTGGAACAACAACTGCAAAAAAAAAGAAAACGAGAAAAAAAAACATGAATGGAAGATTTGTTGAGCCGTTTCGGTGATAGCTGGAGCAGGGTTGGGCCAGCTTGATGCAGTATAAAGATTACGGAAAAACATTGAGGAGGCAGATCAGATGTTTATTTTTTTAGATGTCCAGTCAATGCACTGTTTCTTTTTTTGCACCACTTTTTGCGTGAAAACATCCTTCAAACACACCTTCTTTGTGCTAAATAGCGCGACAGAAGGAAAATTCATTACACCTTGTCCTGAAAAGTGTGCTGGCGAGAAGGTGTGGGATTTTTTCCACAACGCGGCACACCGTCGTTTCTGACACATTCACAATGTCTCCCGTGGCAGTTCGAAAAGTCCTAACGCCATAAAATCACATGTCGACGGGCAGCTGTAGCACAGGAGGTAGAGGCAGCCCACAATTGCACACATTTTCCTCCTCTGGCAATGTATCCAAAAGGCTTCGTACGGTTTTCTTAATGAAGCGGTACCGTATACCATATGAAGAACTCGTGATCATCAAAATGGTCAAAAGGAGTTTGATGGCCCCTTATTGAACGTTGTCGCTCAGTGGTAATGTTGTCAGCACAAAGTTAAATGCCATCGTGGCACAAAACGCAGTCGATGGACGCAGCGAACGACCTGTCTTCCGCCATGACACCAGCCAAACTCGAGTTGAGGAGCGTTCTCGAGGTAGCACCGATGCTACTTCGAGATTTTCGAGGAATGCACGGAGGAATTCCTCCACTCGAGGGGCGTTTCGAGTCAAGGTCGATTTATGAAGCGCAAAACCGGCCTCGACGAGCAGCTGGAGTCGAGTTTCGAGTCGAGGCTCGTTCAAGAATACGGCGGTGAGTGCGGGAAAGTGCGTATCTTTGCACAGTTCGCGATTCAGATAATCAGCCAATGTCAGTCAATGTTGCACCGTCACGCGAGTGACGGGGCATACATCAACGAATCATCAGCGCATGTGCAACCTGCCACGGTGAAAGGCCGCACTAAGCACTGTGATACATCATATGAAATTTCGATTGCTATAACCGTTACAAGCACACTGACGGTGTGCTTGTAACGGTTATAGCAATCGAAATTTCACTCATCGCCGCTGGCTCCATGTTGCCGTGAAGAGATATTTCTGTATTGTTTGCTGAAGCACCTCAAGTGTTGGGTTACCGTGATAACGTATGCTCGTTGTGTACACACATTCCTCAAGGCAAGCAAGAAAAGAGACGCCGTACGTCTCGTCGTACCTCCGGAAATGATCCTGCATGAGAAGGTACGCGTAGTATTTTATCGACGATGATGACATTCAAGTGCCAAAGGTTTGCTTTGTCCTCTTCACAGCATGTATTGTGTTCTTCATTGCCTTAGTGATAAGGTAGAGTCCATTGATGCGTTGCACAGTATCCTGCCATAACCATGGAGACTGATTTTACCATGCTACGTAGCGGTAAGTTTGAATGGAATTGCGTCATTTAGGCCATGGCCACAGACAACCTTGTACTGCTTGCGCTGCTGCATGGATGAGGCACAGCAGTTGTGAAACTTTTGGTTGGAAGTATAGGCCCCGGGCACTAAAGTTTCGGAGTACTGGTAGCGCCCCCTCCCGTAAAGGCAGTTGGGTAGGTGATTGACACATGGCGGCACTTGGAACTCCAGAACAAGTCGCATAACCAATCAGCGGATTTCTTGGTGGATCTGACTAAGTTCGCTACGGGCTCTCTAATTCTGTAAAAAAAAACAAAAAAAAAAAAACGCTAGGTTGACTTGGGAAATTTTGGAATTCAATTAAAGAAATTCCATTTACTTTAATTAAAATCAGATGAAAATATTTTTGCAAGATGGCAAATTCAGTTGCCACACAAGTGCCTTTACCCCGTATTTTTCCGTCGCCCCGTTTTTTTATAAAGTCCGAATGACATGTTTTTTGAAACACCCTGTATACGAGCCGCATGTACTTCTCAAAATTAGGAAGAGACCTTGTTCTTGAAAAAGCGACGCAAGTAAAATAAGTGCGAAGTGTTTTTTTTTACAGAATGTTTTTTTTTTTACAGAATTAGAGAACCCGTAGCGAACATAGTCAGATCCACCAAGAAATCCGCTCGATGATGCAAGTGGAACTGCCCCCAAAAAGTCCCGAAATTGAGGCTTCAAAGTTTTGGGTATTCTACGGCGCACCAAAAGATGCGCGGAGAGGAGGACATGCTCCTGCGCCCATGAAGCTAGAACAATTTATCGCCGGACCGGCGTGCAGCACACACACTCTAAAAACAGAGGGGGGGGGGGGGGTAATGGCAGGATAGGCTCTAAAAACAGAACTTGACCGCATAGCACGCTGTGCGCCAACCATTGCCGAATGATATGGTTATCGTTTCTGATTCGAAGAGAGAGAGGGCATACGCCTTTTTGTGACAATTTGGATATATGAAAATTGCCACAAAAAGGCGTACGCCCCCTCTGTCTTCGAATCAGAAACGATAACCCTATCATTCTTCGCAATGGTTGGCCAGAGCGTGCTATGTGGTGAAGTTCTGTTTTTAGAGTGCAAGACGCGCCGATAACAAGGCGGGTGACATTCCACCATACGTTGATAAGCGGCAAAAAAAAAAAAAAAGGATCCCGCCTCTTTTTTCCGCCCTCTTTTTTTTCGACCTTCTATCTTTCATGGGGGCAGGAGCATGTCCTCCTATCCGCGCATCTTTGCGACTGATTTGGTGCGCCGTTGAATACCCGAAACTTTGAAGCCTCAACTTCGGGACTTTTTCTGGGCAGTTCCATTTGCAATATCGAGCGGATTTCTTGGTGGATCTGACTATGTTCGCTACGGGTTCTCTAATTCTGTAAAAAAAAACACGTTAGGTTGACTTGGGAAATTTTGGAGTTCATTTAAAAAAAGTCAATTTCTTTCAATTAAAATCAAATGAAAATATTTTTGCAAGGTGGCAAATTTAGTTGCCACACAAATGCCGTTTACCCCGTATTTTTCCGTCGCCCCGGTTTTTTATAAAGCCCGAATGACACGTTTTGTGAAACACCCTGTATGTGTGCAGCAACCTGCCTGGTTCTTCAACTATATAGTACTTACGGGCAACATTTCCATTCCAGGTAACATGAGGGGAAGACTCGAAGGGCCTCTCTTGTCTTCTCCTCATACTCAAGGAAATGGTACCTACAAATTCATTACACCAGCTCGCTTGCTTCCTCCTACTTTGCTGAACCTTCAACTATGTCACGCATTATTTGAGCGTGCAGTCATATGGCACACCCTTAGGACAGGTGCTGCTGGTGGCGGTAATGATGGAACAAGTTGTCGTATAGTCGGCCACGCTCAGGACGGCAACGTCACGACAATCGCAGGGGGGGGGGGGGGGTATCGTGCGTCCTTGGCTGACTTCACAGGGAACTGTGCCGACATATGTGCAGACAGCGCTGCTGGTGCCCGGATTCGAACCCGGTTCACTTTGGCACCGTCACCGATTAACAACGTATCTAGCCAGCCAACCATCGTCCTGAATAACATCGTTCTCCCCCTGATTAGTTAAAAACGGGAGGCGTGCGCCTTTTTGTGACACGTATGCCGTTATGTTAATTGTCACAAAAAGGCGCACTCCCCTCGCCTTCCACAAATCAGGAATGACAACGGTATCATTCTGTGCAACGGTTGGCCCTCTTAAGCAGCAGGAACAAACCGGGACGAAGAGAGGGGTGAAATGTGCATAGGTGGGCATTTTCCCGCGGCCGCACTCATCCTCACCTCACGAAGCACAGACTTTCTTGGCCTCACTCACCCTCACCAAATTTTCCTCACCAGTAACTAAACCTCAGTCACACTCACCCTCACAATCCATTTTAAATTTTGCCTTCACAAACCTCACCTCAGGGCATCGGGATCCCGAGAGGCCTCACCATCCTCACCCTCACATACCTTCACCTCATGAGGCTATTCACATCCCTTATGGCCTCATGTATCTTCACCTCATGAGGTCCTCATCCTCACGTGTCCTCATCTCATGAGGGCCCTCATGTCCTCACGGCGCCTCACGTACTTTCGCCTATTGAGGACCCACATGGCCTCACGAGTCCTCATCCTAACGTGTCCTCACCTCATGAGGGCCCTCATGGCCTCACGACCCCTCATCCTCACGAACCCTCGCCTCGTGAATACCGTTACGGCCTGACGTGTCTTCAAGTCACTAGTAGGCACATCAGCCTCAAAAGAACTTTCCGTCATGTTCACATGACACATCGGCGTTGAACTACTGTGTCAGTAGCTGGTACCAATGTTACTGCGCGGCATTAAACTATTTATAGGGTTTCGTGCAGTGCTTGGATAAATTCGGTAACAGTTGTTACTGTCACAGTGAGGTTTAACGTTAGTGTTTGGCATCAGCAAAGAGGAGCAAGAACCCATCACCTCATCCGTGAGGTCCCTTACGAAAGGCCTCATGGCCTCATCCGTGAAGTTCCTCGCAAAGGGCCTCACCTATGAGGCTCCTCACGGAATACGTTGTACCCTCACGTATTGATGGCCTGACGACGACTGGCCTCATGGGGGCCCTCACGGTGGGTCTCATGAAGGACAATGCCTCACGACGGTCCTCGTGAGGAACATTCAGCATGGTCTGGCCTCACTCACCCTCACCTCACGACGATGAGGTGAGGGTGAGGCGTCTTCATGAGGGTCCTCATGAGTGAGGACGCCCAGCTGTGGAAATGTGTACCACTGCAAGGTTTCTTCTAGGCATTAACGGACACGAGCCACAGACGATGCACAGAACTGATTCTAACTCGAAACGTGATGAACCAAAACAAAAGGCTACACGGAAGGACAGCGCGTCTCTTCCGCACTCGTCATAGATGATATGAATATGAATCCGACGTGAACCCTGTATGAACCAGATGTAATCGGTGTTGTACGTAACCCCGTTACAAGTAACGCCGTTACTGTAATCAATACTTTTTCCGGTATCGAAGTGCGGATCGCGATACATGAAAAAAACACACACAAAAAAAAAAACAAATTGTAACGGTATCGGAAAAGTGTTTCCGTTACAAATTTATGGTAACGCGATCTCCGTATCGTTACCGATGCCGATACTTTTTTAGTGCACTACCCTTTCTTCACCGACCATATCTCTTATTCATTGTCACTCCGCGTAGCGCTCGGCGCGAATGGTGGTGGCAGAGGCCCGAGAGCTGTCAGTAGAGGTCTTATGTCTCAGAGAAACTGTGCGCCATTATCTACGCCTCGTCGCGGAACACCGCCGTCACCCGTTGGTTTCGAAGCTCAAAAGGCGGAGGTGGAGCAACATTTCTCGCTGCATCGCTTCTGTACACCCGAGGCTACCGGTCTTTGTTGGCAGATGAATCGTCCCCAGGTCCCCTCTGTGGGTTTTTTCGATACCTTCAATCTCTACTACCATTCCTTGGCTTAAGAACAAGAAGGATCACGTTGCAGCACCCGTGTTGAAACAACTTGCGCTAGACATGATGCAGTGCCGTTATCCTTCGCATACTGCAGTATTCAGAGATGGGTCGACCAACTCCGACTGCTCCACTGCTGCGTTTACAATCCCGACTGTGTCGTCGTGCCACGCATACCGTCTCTCGCACCGCACCTCATCCACGTCTGCAGAGTTGCATGACATTTTGTTCTCCCTCAAACACATTCCAGCCGCCGATATCAGCAGCTGGGTTATACACTGCGACTCCAAGGCAGCTCTTCAGTGTATAGCGAACATGGGTATTCGTGGATCACTGGCGCCAGTGGTTGTGGAAATACTAGAGGAACTAAACCGTCTTGACATGAGCGGGTACTCTATCTACTTCCAGGGGGTTCCTGCACACTGCAGCATCCGCGGCAATGAAGAGGCTGACGGGGCTGCAGCAGCTGCGTATCATTCCCGATCAAGCGTGCGGATTACCGTCCCCAAAGGCGACAGGCGAACATTCCTCAATGATGTGGTGAGGACTCCCGCACAAGCGCAATGGTCCCGTGGCGTTCCATCAAGGGTTCTTATGCGTGAAGTGGGCCCTGACGTTTTCTTCACCATGCCATCTCGTGTGCCTCGCCACTTTGCATCGCTTGTGCACAGGCTTCGTCTCTGGGTTGCATTCACCCCCCATTTCAAGCATCTGATAGGCCGCTCCGGCTCTATATGCTCTGCTCTCGCTGTGCTGTTTTGGGGGATACTAGGCATGTGCTTCTCGATTGCCATCTTTACACCTCCCAAAGGGCAGCTCTGCAGTGTCGCCTGCAATCGATCGCGGCTGCACCATTCACATTGACAACCATCCTCGGCCCTTGGTCTAACCAGATCGACCATCGTCAAGCTCTTGAGTACTTCCAAATTTTTCTCCGGGACACCGGTCTCCTCTCTACCCTATGATGTACCTGCGTACCTGTGTGCTGTGTGTTTTTGTTTGTTGTGTTTTTGCCTAGCGTTCTGTCGACGTCTCACTGACTCCACTGACTATCAACCCCTATTCAGCGTCGTTCATCACCTCATCACCAGGACACATCTCATCCTATACCCATTGTGCCTTGGGGTAGTGGGCCGCACCTCATGTGCCGGATTTCCCCATTCATCATCATTAATTTATCTGTTGTTGTTGTTAGCGGTCGGCAAGAAGCCTACGTCCTCCGTAACGGGAATTATGCCAAACGCATATTAATTTTTTTTCTTCGAACATGGAGGGAATAACCACGCTGGGCCCAAAAAAGTTCAGGTCAACAAACAGAGGTCAAGTTCCTGACAGTGCGCTCTGGATTCCACTGCTAAGCTGGTGTGTCGCACTGAGTCAAGCTCACATATATATACTGTGCTACTGTTAACTTCCGATAGGTTCCCTTGGTCATTCGACTCCACGGTCTTTATGACTAACGTGCACTGACACTAACGTAATTGTCATATCGGCCTCTGTCAGTTTGCCGGAGAGACCGCGGCCTGCTAAGGATGACAGAATAAAGCTTTGAGAACTATGCTATTCATAAAAGTCAAGAAAAGTGTCCGAGCTACATAATAAATATGCTGTCCTTTTGCTGCAAAACTGCCTTCACCTAATTTGCTATTACACAAATGGTGTGTTCACGTTCACGAGACTTCGATATTGCATGATTGATTGATTTTAAAAGAAAAAAAATGGAGATGGTAGTCTCGAGCCCCTTCGATGTTGCATCTTTTTCGTATTTCCAACAAAAGTATTGGGCAAAGTATCACGTTACTTGTTTTAATATCGGTAGCGGTACTTCGTTTCTTTAAAAACGAAGTATCGATATCGGTATCGCGATACCATATTTCGGTAACGGGTACAACACTGGATGTAATCAAACACCATATCCTGAATTCCAGGTCCTCAATTAACCAATAAAAGAACCGCGAACGATGTTGATTCAATTTCTTATATTGACCGACTGGAACTAAAACACAAAAGCTGCAAATGCAATGCAAAAAAAAAAAAAAAAAAAAACAAAAGCAAAATGCACAACTCCTTGTGCCTATTCGTCAACTGCCATTCTTTAAGAGCAAATCATCAATTGAACTGTACATCACCGTGTTCGACTAACGAACTCGCTCTTGATACCGTACATGCGTCAAGTACCTGGCCGGTATCGCGTTATCGTGCCACAGTCCTTGGGAGCCTGTATCAGTAATCATGTCCACGACCTACTGGCGGCGAGTGGTTTGAGTCACAAGCTCCTATAGGTTTCATAACGGTAGCTGCATCGCTCCGGAGTCGTAATATAGTAACAGCTGTTCGGAATGGCTGAGGAGGCACGTCCAGACCCACAGACTACCAGGAATCCGCTGCTCGAGATGAAGGTGAATGTGGCCTTTGCAAAGTCCAGACTTGGAATCCTCCTGGCTGTTGAAGTGGTAAGATACCATTACATCCTTATAGCTCCACAGTAATATCAAGGTTGTGCATTCATTATTCGTGTAAAACTTTGAATGACCTGTCGTTTCCAGGCACGATCCAATAGCGCAGGGTTGTCCCGCGCCACTCAGTTTACATAATCTCCAGCTAAATCTGAAATTATGTCCACGAAATTGTGATGTTGTGAAACGGTTCTGAATACCTCGAATATTTTCCGTAAAGCTACGCATAAATGCAAAAAAAAAACAAAAAATAAAAATAGAAAAGAAGAAAAAACTTTCAATAATGTCTTTTTATTTTGTACGGGAATCCTATTCAGCAGTCAATCCTCCTATCGAACGGATTCAGCATCCTATTTCTGTTCCTGTGTTATGACCACCGGATTTTCACACACGGGCGCATTCCAAGGCAATGATTTTGAAGCAAAAATTGTGTCTGGGAACCTCTCTAAAAGCATTGTTTTCCTACTACAACTAACTCTCTACTTTAAACTAGCGGGCTTTGTCCCAGCGACTATTTTCATTGCGCCAAGAGGGCCGCAAAAATTTTTGAGAACCATGGCCTTGTTGCTAGAGGTTTCTTGGGCAATACGCAGGGCGGAAATCGGCAAGAATGCTCGTTGTTCTGTTGGATATGCTATAATAACAGAGTTCTATCCGTGAAGAAGTAATACCTCTGTGGGAATTGAGGGATGGTGACACGAATGAGGAGCGGTGTACCTAGTTGATTTGCATGTTCGTGGCAAAAAGATTGTTATGTCGTGTATACATGTCTCGCGCAACCACATCATTGCCGTTTCGTGGTACATATATTGTATGTGTATATGTTGTAAACTATTACGAAATATTTTATCACTGTGACACTTCAACATGCAAAGTGTGTATAGATACGCTGCGGTCCTTGTATTGTGTTCGTGATAACACGACCACAACCCAAGCGCCGCGTGCACCTTCCTTGTAGTGCATGCTTGTGATGGGGTAATATTTGAAGTGCGTACTGATTTAGTCCGAGCGAAGTGAGTTGGTGTTCTTCTTGCCTTGCAGACAGACAATTCATGTTGACTGCACAGCGTAGTTTAACAGATTATTGCTTGCAAACCCACCACAACACGTGGCAGAGCACCATTAACCCAGACAGAGCACCCAAAATTGTGGTGAAATAGGGAGCCTGCATGCGCGTTCTCCTCCTCCGTAGTCGTTGACAGGGGGAGGGGGGTATGTTTATTGAAAAAGAAAGGGAGGAAAGGTTAGTCAGGCGTAGGCCGACTTGCTATTCCTTTACAAAAAAAAAAAAAGAAGAGAAACAAAACAAAAACCACAGACACACAAAAGGGGCCCTTAGAGGCTGGCCAAGAGGCCGGTGGCACGAAGAAAGCTCAAGAGGGTAGTCGTAACCGCCCCCTGGTTGTGCAGGACCGGGCCGAGTAGGGTGGCTAAAGAGATGTTAGGATAGTTGTCGCAAGTGGCATTGGAAGATGAGTCTTTGAGATACCGGTTGTAGAATAATAGGTAGAGCTCAATGTCGGCTTCCACGCAACAAGTTGTGCAATTGGGGGAGTTCGTCTGGCGCATTTTATACAGGAGTGAGGGTGTGCGTGCAACATTCATTCGATGACGATGGAGGCGTGACTCTTCAGCTCTATTGCAAAGGCACGCAATAGTAAAGTCCTGCGGGGGGTCAAGGAGACGTAAGAAATGATCATATCAGGCAGAGTCCGCTCGGAACTGCCGGGTACGGACACAGCGCCACCGGCGAATGTGCAAGGAACAGGCAGAGGTCGTTAGGGGTAGAGGGGTAGCAGAGAGAGCTCTGGGTAGATGTTACGAGTCTCGCCATTGTGTCTGCGCGGTGTTACCAAGAAGGCCTACGTGTCCCGGGATCCACTGAAGCGTCACAGAATGGCCAGTAGCCGCGAGTTGTGTGAAAGCTTGCAGTATGAGCGCGTGGAGAGTGCATTATGCGCTGGGGCGAAAAGAGAGCAGCAGATCCAGTGAAGCCTTACTGTCAGTCAGAAAAACCCACTGCGCAGCCAGCAGGCCGAGCAAGTGCTGTAGAGCCGACAGGACGCCGATGATTTCTGCTTCCAAAGAGGGCATCGGGTAAGAGAGGGCTTGCTGAAAGCCACTATCAGGGATATAAAGTACAGCGCCCGAGCTGTGGGGACTTCCTAGAGACGGGTCCGCGCTTGCGGCTCGGGGCATCCGGCATTTTAGGTCACATCTTTCCGTCTTTCGTTCGTGTCAGAGTTCGCCCTCCTTACCTCTCCTCAGTGGCAGCTTCATTCGCTTTAGACCCTGTGCTGCGCGCATGCAATGTAGTTCTACCGCAGTGCTTGACGAGCAATCCGCAGTTGATAGCAACTTCAACACAGTGTTGCCGGTAATTTTCAATTTCAATGTTCTAGGATACTATAAGTGGAACTGGGATGAAAAGTGTGACGTCAGAGTATAAGGACTCAGGTTATACATTTTAAGAGAAAAAAATAAAAAATGAAAGAAATTGAGATCAAAATTATCTGAGATTACACGTCTAACAGTGTATGGATCTGGCTGTGAATTGGCAGTTTGAAGCTACACAATTATATTACTTTCTGCACAGAACGTGTGTCAGTTTCACTGCTCCTTGTTACCTGCAACGCATGAAGTTGGAGTGTCTGGCGGAAGTCCTGCTTTCAGTGTGTGTAGAAATATACAGGGTGTCCCAGAAAACGTGTCACCGAATTATAATAAAAAAACTACGCCACCTAGAATCATGCGGTAAACAGCATTTGTTCTTATTAGGTTTTTGCCACCTCCTAATGTGTATGTCATGTACTCAAAGTTTAATTATGTAAATATTTGCGAACTGAACTCGGAAATTTGCCAAGTAAAGGTCACTTTTTTACCCCACCAATATGAACAGCGTGCCGAATTCACTCAAATTCATGATAATTCACAGTGATATTCACGAGCTATCCCATCGGAAAAAATAGCCGAATATCATGCTTTTCGGAGCACCGGACCATAGCGCGCGATGACTTTTTGAGCGCAATCGCTCTCAGTGCGACGATAGGAGGTTCCGAAGCCAGCCCACAGAGTGATAGTAGAAAAAGTAACAGTTCCTAAAATTGGGAGAGGGAAAGCATTATCCCAGCGAAAGTCGGACGTGATAAGCCGTGCATGTTTTATCTCTTTCTACGATGTCGGGGAGGGCTGGGTTTCCAACCTCCTTTTGTCGGACTGACAAAGATTGCGCTGAAAAATTCATCGTGCGCTATTCTGTGCGACCTCCGTAGAGCATGATGTTCGGCTATTTTTCCCGATGGGATAGCTCCTGAATATCCCTGTCAATTATCATTAATTTGGCTAAATTAGACATGCTCTTCGCATTGGTGGGGTAAAAAAGTGACCTTTGCTAGGCAAATTTCCAACTTAAGCTCGCAAAAATTTACATAATTAAGCTTACGTTACACGACATTCACATGAGGAGGTGGCAAAAACCCAGTAAGAACAAATGCCGTTGACCGCATGACTCTAGGTGGTGTAGTTTTTTTTATTATAATTCAATGGCACGTTTTCTGGGACACCCTGTATACGGTTGCACGGTATTGACGAAGGAACGGCGCTGTGGGACAAAGGAATGAAGACTATCAGGCGGGAAGATATCTCCAGCAATTAACGCAAAGGAAATGTCATGCTCCTCATTTGACACACAACACGCCGATACTAGCGTCATTCTTGTTAAAATAAACGAATAACAACAACAAAAAAAAAAAAAAAAAAACGGCTTTACAGGAATATAACTCTTTCGGCGCAAGGCGTGGCTGTGAGGAATCGAACCTCACCATGCATAATCACCGGTCTCTTGCACTTCAATTTACACTGTAGTAGTCTCATGAATTCTTTCTCAAGTAACACAAGCTATAGGAAGCATCTGTCTGATGCTAATATTGAATGGTGCCATTGATTGCCGACTGATACTAAGTGATTTGTTACCACCATGTGCGATTGAGTCTTTCCACGGCCTAATTCCTCCCCCTTTTCATTATTTGTGTATGTGCTCCCCAATTTCACACAAGGTCAATCCAGGTATTTCCATCAGCTATACCTCTGTAGGTGTAGGGTAGGCGCCTATTCGGAGGCAAGCTTGAGGACACACCCGAAATTAATAACTCAAACTCAATAATGTGACACCTGCTGCTGACGCTCCTCGACTTGTTTCGTCAGCTTTCTTTCTTCATTTACAGCTCTGGTGCTTTAAACGCGAGGTGCAGACCCCGGGTTTTCTCAAGCTGCAGAGTAGCAGCCTTTTATCCGGGGCCACCGCCATCTTTGTAGACGAAAACAGACCTGAATATAACAAAAGAAGAAACGTTGTATGTCCCACGCGTGACGCGCACCTCGCTTATTTGTTTGTCTTGACACCAATTGTATTATGGCCGGCCTCGGTAGCTCAGTCGGTAATGTGTTCGCTTGCTGAGCTCAAGATCGAGGACGCTACAGAGGACGGTAGCAATGTGGGGGAGGTATACGTTGCTTCCAGCACCGTGTGTCAGACATTTCTGGCACACGTCAAAAGTTCCTCAGGTGGTCGAAATTATCCGCAGTACTACCCTGCGTCACGTGCAATATATCGCCACACATACAGGCAGACAAACCTTACGTGTAATACTACACTACCATTTCCATTGTTATACGAGATGCTGCATCCAGGTGAGAACATATTACCATGTGTGAGTGAGAAGGTATACATCGGAGGAGAGAATGTGGATATGGTAAATTATCCGTCCAAATTGCTGCCAACTCAGCTAGCGTAGTTAGTTTGAGCTCCTCTTCCTCCCACCTGTCTCGGAAATGTGTTTTTACCTACAAACGGCCAGTGTTAAGCGCCAGGAATAAGCTAGGAATTATTAATTAAGCCAGGAATAAGCGCAGGGACACAGACTAGGGAATCGGAAAACACGGAAGGAACAGCAAAACAGACTCAAAACGACTGTTCGTGAGGAAGATTTTGCAAGAATCCTATATGCTGCGTTATACAACTCGAAAATAGGCCAACATGCCGATGTATAGGAACCAAGAAACTAGATTTTGAGCTGTAGGTGTCCTTTTATGTGTCCAAGCTCAGGCTTCCCCAACCGTGGATATAGTCCACCAAGTTGCCTGCATTTAAGCCGTTTTGTCAGCAAGAAAATGGTGAGAAAATGGTGGTCACCAAGAAAATTCGGTGCATGCGGCATGTTTATTTTCACGCGATGTACACATCGAGAGCTAAACCTATACATCAGTAAAGACACGTATTTATTTGCAGTCCAAGGACAACCTTCACATAAGAGGGAGCAAATACATGTATTGTCTCCTCTGCTCTGGCCTTTATCTTTAGGCCTTGGAGTCACAGCGCGCATTATACAAAAACACGCCTGATAACGCGCCTTACAATGGATCTCTAACAGACATGTGTCATGAATAGGGAGCGGACTTTAAGGCACTAGAAACACGCGTTTAAGGCGCCTAAAAAGGCACTACGGAAGGCCTAAAACGGCATGAATTTTCTCGGAATAGGCACGATCAATATTGCAATACCGGCGCTACGAGCGATGCCGCCAGCATTGGTTGCTTTAGGGCATAGAAGTCTTATCTCTCCTTAAGATTTCTATGCTTTAGGGTAACATACCAGTCTATCGCGTGAACTTTGGTGAGAATTGCTGGTCAGAAAAAAAAAAGTTTCTACTATAATATTTGATATCATTCTTCGGTTGCACTGCAAAGATTCCACAGAGCCAGCGAGAGAAATAGGAAGAAAAATATTATGGAGATTTCGGCGTCCACAGAACCGCTCTGATCGCATGGCGATCTTTATTTTGGAATTGAACTCAGAGCACCTTGCACGCATCTTCTTACTGAAAGCGCGAAGACAGTATAAAACAACACCATTTCAACTTGTACTGGGCAGGGGTAGGCAGTAATACTCATATTTTGCATTATGATGCTATAGTACATCATACTTCCTAGAAATCGGTATTACAATACTATTACGTAACACTCTAGTTCTGAGGTATTATAATACTCCGTGCTAATACTTCTGTGTATTACACGAGTAATACTAGTAATACACTGATACGTAACTTGGGGAGAAAGAAAGGAAAATAAAAGAAGAAATATATACAATTTGCGCGTTACTTACCGAGACAGTCATTCTCCAATGACATTTTATTTCAGATGCTCACATTTTTAGCATGTTCTCAAAGGGGTAGTCCTCTATACGGCATGGCCTTTCCGAATATGATGAGATAGCTCTGATCAATTCGATCACAGTGAACAGCTTGCTCTCATTGTGGCAGAGTCTTGAATTCGTCCATGCTGGACGATAAAATGTGGGCCGTTCAAAACGGTCTGGACGCACTCTTTCATACGAACTAGAAGGAATGCGAGGAAGCCTCCAGTAACCTCTGGCCCCGAGGTCAGGGGGGTCAGGGGGGTCTGGCCCCGAGGTAATTTGGGGCAGGGGAATAATAGGGGCTTTGTTTATGTCCAAATGATTGTCGGACACGAAAAAAACTGGTGACATTTAGCAGGTCAGACCTACGACCTCTGGGAAAGTATTACACATTCAAAAGTACTATAATACATGCAATACATAGATTTGTGTATTATAATACAAATACTAATACATACATTTCAAAAATGAGTATTATAATAAATAATACAAATACTTAATAGTATTATAATACAAAGTATTGCTATTACTGCCGACCCCTGGTTCTGGGGTGAAATTCTGTCGTCTGTCACTGCGAATTGTCCTACATTCCTAAAACGACCTCACGACGTCGACCGATTTGACAATGCATGCCGATACCAACACGGGTACTCGTGAGGGATATCGTCGGGAACAGAAGGAGCGTTGTCACCAGAGCTGTAAAGTAACTCATAAAATGTGCTTGAGTTACTGTAAGTAATTCTTTTTTGTGTAACTAATTACGGTAACCAACTACTTACTGAAACACGTATCCATAACTGTAACTTAATTACTTTTTTGAGTAACTTGTACTCTGAGGAAAGTTACTTCTTCAGTCAAATTTCCATGCGGGTGTTATGTCCTGGGGTGGAACGTTACAAATTAATTCCAATGATACCTTTTAAAATATTCCTGGTGTTAATTTATCAGCATTACCAGCTTGACTGCCAAGCCCGTTGTTGTGGGTTGTTTCAGAAGTTTGGTTTCAACAAGTATTACGTATGATAGACTCTGTGTCAAAGTTTTACGTATGGTCATCTTCAAAATGAGTAACTGGAAGTAACTCAGAAGTAACTCAATAACATTGCACGAGTAACTCTAACTGAGGCGTGCTTCAATCTAGGTAACTTTTCCTGTAAATCCGTTACTTTTAGAGACACGTATCTGTAAGTTAATTACACTTTTGTGAGTAGCTTATACAGCCCTGGTCACCAAGCACAGCTGCAAGGGCAGACGTAGTGTTGCACCGGGTACAAGGAATACAGGCGGGAAATAATATGCTTTCTGCCACATGGGGAGACACTTGCATTCTGTGATGTAGCACGGCGAAGCGTGCCCTCGTTTTTCGTTACAAAAACTATGAAATAAACACCAAACAGCAAGTAAAGGGCCCATTTGGGCACTTATCGGCGCCCATTTTTAAAAAAGGCACTAATCGCAAAAAATTTAATAAAAATAAAGGCACTAACATTCGGGTACTAATGGGTCCCTTTCGACCACGACCTACTATATGCTAACACTATATAGTAGGTCATGCTTTCGACCTGATTCGTGCTTAGAACATCGAAAGGCATCATCTGTACGACTCCCAACGAAAAGGCATATGCCTGGAAATCCGCTCCCTATAGTCATGAACCACGCCAGCTTTCGAGCATGGCGGAAGGCGATAGTGACTGGGCTGGTAACAACTTGTCTCCCGTTTTAGGTATGGGACTAGGAGCAAAACAGAAGGACACGAGAATGGCACACCACACAACTCCACTAACAACTGTTTAATGAAAATTCGTCCCCCAGGGCATGTCTAATAACAACGGCAAAAGGGCAAGGGTGCAGGCCAGCTGGTACAGCTGATCTCGAGAACGTGTCGTGTCGTCCCTCCTCTGTCCCTTTCTCGGGTTCCGTTTTTTTCCAGGTCTAATAAAAAACAACATAAAACGATGACGTATATGGAAGATGGGAAATACGCCCCCGATGGTATGTAGACACTATTTTATGCTTTTACTCTAACCTCAAGATACCTTATCTCTTCAAATGTTAGAGCAAAAGAAGGAATTCACTAATACACTCTTTTCCGTGTTTCTTTATCAACACGTAAGTGATAAAGAAACACGCTACAGAATGTATTAGTGAACCTTCTGTTTCTCTAACCATTGAAGAGATAAGGTATCTTGTGGACCCAAGCAGCACGATGTACCGAAAGTCGAGTGCAATAGGGGTGGACGGTATGTGTCTTATCAATGCTCTTTAGTTTCACGAGTCTGTTCAAGGCCTACCACCTACCCGTCCACCCCTATTGTACTCGACTTTCAGTGCATTGTGCTGCTTGGGGACAGAGTAAAAGCATGAAAGAATATCTACATATACCACCGGGGGGGGGGGGGGGGGCGTATTTCCCATCTTCCATATACGTCGTCGTTGTGTGTTGTTTAACCTGTTTTTATTAGACTTGCACTGTGGGACGAATTTTCAATAAGCAGTTCTTAGTGGAGCTGTGTGGTGTACGTTCTCCTGTCCTTGTGTTTTGCTCCTATATAGTTCCATACCTAGATCATGTACCAACTGGCCCAATCTGCCATTTTAAGTAATGTTTCCTGTTCTCGTGACGTTTTGGTCTTGTTTCACTACGGTGCGCATTACGTTGTTACGTGCGTTTTCAAAGCGCACCTTGAATGCCAGTTTTGACATTATGTCATTCGGTGTCATCAGCGGGGCGCGGACAATTGCTCACCGGACAACTGCTCACCGGACAATTGCTCACCAAAAACTGCTGAGGCCGGACAATTGCTCACCGCCTCTTTCGCCACACTTGTGTTGTGATTTTATTTCGCGTTTATGGCGCTTGACTTTTTTATGTTAGCTGAACTTCTTTTTTAGCTTTGTAAGTTGCTTCAAATACATCTAGGAAATCCACCAGTGAAGAGGGTAAGGCGAGAGGTTGTCCACTTGAAGGGCACACCTGAAGCGTCTTTGTCAGGACCTGCGTCCATGGGGCGTTCCTAGAGGATTATTTCCCACGGTGGGGGGGGGGGGGGGGGGCAGCAAAGTGCTTCCAGGGGGACAACGCGTGCAACCACATCACCTCCTTCCGTGGAGACGGACGCTGCGGACTGTGCGGGTGTTCACAGGTTCATATTATGATGACTCTGAGAAAAAAATCACGACCTATGGATAAAGAGTGCTGAATTTTCCCAAGTGACCTTGTCCCCCTCTCGGTCGCAGATAGAACAGCCGCAGGCGCGCACCAGTACACCCGAAGTGTCCCCATCATCTTGTCTCGGGGGGGGGGAGGGGGGGGGGGGGTCGCCGTTACCTCGTCTCAAGTCTCACTGGTCCCATGATGCAGTCTCAATGGCAACGTGACATCACCACCCACTTTCTGCTTTACTCCGTTGACCCTACATTGTCCCTTACTCTCCCCCGCCGAATGCCGCGTTCATTTACCACAGTCTTCCACCGCATGAGACTTAATGTGGCTTTTACACCGGCTTTCAAACACCTCCTCGGTGTCGTCGCGTCCAGCCTCTGTTCCACGTGTGGTGTGCGCGGTGACCTCCATCACGTCCTCCTGGTCTGCGGACAGTACGATCGCGAGCGCGCCCTTACGGAAACTGCTCTCCAACGCGTCGATCAACGCCAGTTCGACTTAACCAAAATTCTCGGGCTATGGTCGGACCCCTCATATCTGATGCAAGGCCTACGAGCTGTTGCTGAGTTCCTCTCCAGCACTGGACTAATGGACGGACTCTAATAGGACACCTTTCCATCATCATCATCACTTTCTCATCCCCTTCACAAGCGCAATGGGGCCAGTGTACCACCATAACGGCGGAGAATGACCCACCACATCATCATCCCATTTATGTGTGTGTGTGTGCTCTCGCTACGCTCATGCTGCGTCACCAGGATCTTCCAAGACACGAGACGGGGAAGATTTAAAATCACATCATTATTTAACCACTAAAATTCACGAATTTTCTATATATGCATGTCCAAGTCGGTTTAGCGAACGAAAGCCACATTTTAGCGCCCATTAGGCTTAGCAGGGCGGAGACTACTGAACAGCACGGTGGTTAGTTTATTATTAGGTTGGTCCAAGTTCAGTGTTTGCACCGCTATGTTCAGGTTAGTCTGTTCGCTGTTGGCAGTTTCTCGCGCGCGACTGTGCATTGTATAGCCAGATAACATTTGTTTACAGTAGTTTATTTCGCAATGGGGATTTCGATCACTTTATTTCGAGGTACACCCAAGTTCAGCTAACATAAAAAGTCAAGTATATGAGCACCATAAACGATAAATAAAATCACATCACATAAAAACGCGAAATAAAATTACATATAAGTGCGGTGAAAGAGGCGGTGAGCAATTGTCCGGCTTCAGCGGTTCTGTGGTGAGCAATTGTCCGGTGAGCAATTGTGCAATTGTGCCAGACTAGATTGTGTTGTGTATTTAGTTCATTAACGTCGATGGTCAACAGTAGACTCAGTATCAGACATTATCGTCGTCGTACATCGTTATATGTAGAAATCACTGCCGCTGTTAAGTTGCTAGTAGTACACACTATGAGTGCGGTGATAATATTAATATCCATGCATAGTGTTATACGTATTACATTGTACACAGCTCATCTTAAGCATTGAATGCATTTTAGCATTCTGTACATATCTGCATGTAATGTGCATCATTGCTCATATCTGCATTTGAGATTCGGTTTTGAATCTGATGTTTGTGTTTATGAAATCAGAATTTTCTCAAAAAAGATGTCACGAAGCACGTTACAGCTGTCCTGTATATGGAACGTTCGAAATGTCCCCACCGTGTCTGAAGACATGCGTGGACACGCTTCTGTGTTATGCGGTGAAGTACTGTTCTAAGAGCACGCGTACGAGCAAAAGATGCGCCATGAATCACAGGGTTGGAAATACATTGTAGTGGGACTCTGCTTCATGCGTAACAAGTGGAGCCAAGACCTAGAAGATGACAACACGTTGGCAAACACTATCATATACTGCAACTAGGCCTTACACGTTGTCCCACTGTTCATACGAGTGTGCTGCGGTCGTACACCCCAAAAATGGAACTTCACCACATTCCTTCTCCACGTTCTCACACTCTAAAAACAGGGATTCGCCGCATAGCACAACGTTCCCTCCCTTGATTTTACCAAAAACGAGGGGCGTACGCCATTTTTGTGGCAATTATGAGCTGTATAATGCCACAAAAATGGCGTACGCCCCCCTCTTTAAAAAAGTCAGTGGAAGATGCCACTCGGGACGATGGTTGGCTAGGAGCGTGCAATGTGGTGAAGGTCATTTTTAAGTCAATCTTAATGATACACTCTTAAAAATGAACTTCACCGCATGGCACGCTCCTAGCCAACCATTATCTCGAATGATATCGTTATCTGCCCTGATTTGTTGAAAACGGGGGGCGTACGCCATTTCTGTGACACTTATGCTGTTCATAATTGTCACAGAAATGGCGTACGCCCCCCGTTTTCAACAAATCAGGGCAGATAACGATATCATTCGAGATAATGGTTGGCTAGGAGCGTGCTATGCGGTGAAGTTCATTTTTAAGAGTGTACCGTTGCCTCTCCTGAATATGGGGCGTGTCTTCGCGGTATGAAAGATGCCGTTATCTTGACAGCGCTACAAAAAGAGCGTCATTCATGCGTTGCGTCGTTCGTGATTTATGCGCGAACGAAACTGAATTCACGTTTTCCCTCTTCTTTCGTTCTCAAAAAGCGCGGCAATGCGGAGCGGCCTGTCATTGGTCTTCCCAAACGATCTCCCGCGATGATTGATAAAATCTTTTGAGGAGGACCTTTTGCTCAAATCTTTTGTATTGTTGTCAACGTAACGGCATCTTTCATTCCTGAAATTTTTGCACTTTAGTGCCTCTTTAACGGTCACAGAAAAAGCGTACGCCCTACTTTGCCCACAAGTCAGAAGTGGTGTCATTCCGTGCAGTGATCGGCCTTGATCGTGTTGTGGTCAAGTGCTGTTTCTAGAGTGCGAAGTTTGTAGTGTGTTTAGAATGCTTCTGGTAGTGAGAGCTTGCCACTTCTGCTGCCTACCCTCGCCAACAATTTAGTGTGTGGGAGAAAAAATAAAAAAAGGAGACTCTGGCACTCGTGAAGAAGGCCGGCGTGCTGGTACAGTGAATGCTAGTCGAACATGGCTACCGCACTCTACTATAGTTAGTTAGTAAATTAGTAAAACAAAATAAACCTTGGAGCTTTCCGCCTCTACTATATCTAACGTGCAGAATATGTTTAAAACTTGTCTCGTACCTTTCCAGGTGCTGGCAGTGATCATCGTAGGGCTGTCCACTGGTGTGGGAAACGTAGCACGTGTGCAGGACAGTTTGTACGTTCTGCTGCTCATTTGCTTCTACGCCATGATCACATGCTTCTTCCTGTGGGTCGCCGGCTTCGTCACGAAAGAAGGGACCAAAAATCCAATTTTCGTACGTACAGAACGAATGATACCTTTGACAATCGACTGACACTCTGCAAACAGAAATGTATCACATAACAGGTTCAGAGTCAGCCATGCACTGCACAAAATGATACGGCACTCTTACCGGCACTTCGTCGGCTACAGTCGAGGGATGGCGCAGCGAGCGAAATGGTTTGCGCAGTCACCGCTTCACAACATTTTGGCGCTTGCTTGGAAATGCAGTACCGCTGATGTAACGTCTTCTTTTTGTGTTATTTTTGTTTTCTCTTGGCGCGCGACGGGTCAAGCGAAATCTTGTGCAAACATATGACCGCTCGTGCTCACCCATGCCAAGTTCAATACTGTAAACACGCATATCGCGCTCAGCCAGACGGAACAATTAGTGGCGCGGCTTTTGAATGCGCACAGGCTGTCTCCTGAACTTCTTCGTTGATCTGTTGCTGTTCCGTGCTGTGCTGTTGTCGGGCGAAGGGTTGGTCATCAGTCGTTTCGTGTGATTTCTGCAAGGCTTGCGCATATACTAAACGAAATCCCTCGTAACACAAAAAAACTAAGTTGGAGAGGACGCGGTTGAAACAAGTTTGTGTCGACATGTTATATCCTACCGACATTACTCGGAAATTGCGAAACGAATCCGCAACCTGTTTTCTTTATTTCCTGTCACCCTGGGATTGCAAATTTCAGACCACGTGTGGTGGTGCAAAACGCTTCATTTACTTGCACAGTCAATGGAAATGAAATAAAACTGCAAAGAGGCTGCATAGCATTTCCCATATCATTGGACATCAGTGGAGGAGGAGGAGAAAGGCAAAAGAGAAGAAGAAAAGCAGGGTAGAGGAGAAAAATGTGTGTGCGTGGACCATACAGCTGCTTGGAATGTAAAGTGCGAATGGAGGTTTCCAGTTTGGTCGAGTATATAATCCGGGTCTGTTGTGCTCATCCTGGTCGTCACTAACCACGGCCCCAGACTTCGCCCATGTACAGATCAGCAAGCCGTGAACTGGGTCTTTGACGTCCCATTCGGCTGCAGATGACTTTCAGCTCGCGGATCTCGGAGTGACAACATTTCATAACAAATTGTCATTGTGAGTGTCACCTTGCCTATCCACGCAGGAACTTCCAGAAATCCACTTTAGCTTTCTTTCTCGTCGAGGCTGCCGACATCACATGAGCTTGTCTCGATTAGCAAAAGGTACACGGTACACTGATTACAATCCTTCTGGCTTAGCGTACTTCCTTCTGTAATCGGGAGCCCTAATTCGCATGTTTCGAGGATAGCGAGGGTCAACAGGCTCTGGCAGGAGGTAGTCGTTATAAACTCGCGCAAGGTACACCGCCCTTTTCTGGTTCCGAAAGGCGTCGTCCAGTACCTACAACGAAGAGGAGGTACTGCTAGTTGGTTATACGTGGAGTTGGCCGTGGATCTGGTACCAGTAGACATGCGCGCACTTCCACAGACCGCACTTCCTCAGTTCCGGAACGTGACTCTGTCCTGTACGCTTGCTACCGTCCGCCAGTTGGTCCTGATATTTCGCGAATGTTCCGGTCACCATACACGGCATGCTTAGTGCGGCACATAACTGATCATCGGCTCAATATGCCCTTCCACTAGAGAGGACTCCCAAAACTACAGCGGTGTTCACGTCCATATGATCTTGTCCGATGCTTGGTGGAACCTCAGTGTCAGCAACACCCTTTAGTGTGCACATTTTGCACTGCCGTGTTAGTTCACTGCGCAGTCCTTTTCTGCGTTCAGAAACGACTTCCATGTCCTCATGTGCACAACTGAATGGGTGATAGATTCCGAGCGCCTTGAAGCTACTGATCCGCATGTGAGCATCCAGGTGTTGTAATCTTTGCTTCATCGTGCGAGCAACTACACATGTATAACTTTCTGAGGTACCACTAGGTATTACTGGCATCATATGCTCACGTTCGTCAGTGTCCGCCCTGATGCCCTCATTGTGTAACGGCGTGAGGAAGACTGCACTGTGGACTTGCCGTGCCGCCGTTTTTTGACGCTTCTGCCATCCCAGTGCTCACTCATGACGTCGTAACGCTGATATTCATTTCCCAATCTGAGGGAGCCAACATTTCTATCCATTTATTAACCGTACTTCGACCTGGGTCCCAAGTGCTCCGATTCCATTTCAGCTTCCATTGTGATTCAACTTCGATCCTAAACAACTTTTCTCAGCCGAAGCATATATGCACACTTGCCGATCAAATTGTCCGCTGTACCTTATTGTACACTAAACGATATGGACGTGTCTGAAATCTGCCACAACCAGCTCCATCCGCCGCCCGAAATTCCCAATGCTTAGAGTCTAGGGGACCGCACTTGATCCGCGCTCCTAACCACGTCATGGAACTGGGGAACACCCAGTGCGGTTCAAATAACTATTTTAAAGTTGTCCCATGAAACAATAGACCCCCCTTCCCGTTGACATCCTACTGGATGAGTGCTAAAAGAGCTACCAGGTTTCCGGCATCCAGTGTAAAAGAAGATTTCACTGTATAACCTATCCAGCGCCACTATTTTTTTTTTTTTTTTTTTTTACAAGCATGATTCTTCCACATTTCTGTGGCTGCGACTGGGAATTCCAAGACAAATTTAAGTTTCATCTACTGTTCCCCGAGAAAATGAGCATCATTGAACAAACAATAAACAAAATTTGGGGCTGGGCTACGCTGCCCGTGCTCGTGCTCCCGCGTCATGGTCAACGTCGGCCTCGTCGTCTTCCGGCCACGTGCAGCGGTATATCATTTCCACCGGTCAAATTGTTGTTGCTTGTGACGACACACTCGATGATAGATGGCGGCACTGCTCTTCCCATTCTGAAGGGACGTACTCCACGGATGACCATACCTGACAAAAACTCGTGTGCCGAGTCAACGGCTTAACATAGATGAAATCTTTTTGTTGGTACTGGTTCTCGATATGTTTTTCTAGTGCGTGATCGAGCCAGATTTTCGATTTTGGGCGGCTCTATTTTGTAAGCGAGCGGAACCTCGAAATACAGCTTTTCCCAAACCTTTCGACGACGATATAAAAATTTCTGTGTCTAAAACGCAAAATCTGCTTCGATCAGGCACTAGATCTAAGCATCCTTTTCCATTTAAAAGCAGTTGCACGGAGATCAACCAAATTTTCGCGGCGTTACGAGAGTTGAAAAATGTATGGGGATTCCCATAGAGCGTCGGTGGTGATGCACCGCCTTAAAACAGAGCTCCACCACATAAGCTTGCTGAAGGCACAAAATGGGAGCACTCCGTCCACTCTCAGAGTCACTAAATCGGGAGCGGAGTAGCGACACTGAGCCACGCCGGCGAGCGAGCCCGCCATCTTGAGTCAGGCGCGGCTGCGTCGCCTAGCAACGGGACGCCAATCTCCTCCCCCTCTCTGGTGGAGAACAACGCACAGTCGAGCCAGCTCGCAATCCAGGAAACCCGTTTTGCATGGAGGTGACTCAACATGGGCAATGCGTTCTTGGAAGGAGAAACCACGTGACACGGCCGGCCCAATCGCGGACACCGAACGGCGGCTGCGGCGCGGAAAAGGAATTCGATACTCTGCACCCCTATTTAGTGACTGTATTCGCTCTGTCCCCCTCGCTCCGGAGCCTCTGCTAAACGTGTTTTTAAAACAACAGAGCGTTGTATGTGCAGGTGGTGTGTGCACATTGCGTGCGCAAAGCGTCTCTAAGCCTCTGGGTGTCACTGAATGTTCTTTTCGGGTAGAGCCGTCTTCCTGTCCGGCTGTCTGCCACCTTAAAAAGATTAATAAAGGTGCAGGTGGGTCCAACCGGAGAGGAGGCTGGAGAGCGCGAGAAGCACCCCGACGCAAAGGAGCGCGCGCCTCGCGCCGTAACAGCACAAGTGCCACAATAGGGCGTGCGCCTCCTGTTTTCAACAAGTCAAGAGAGAGAACGATTATTTCCCTCAGCGATCGACGAAGCTGCGGACTATGTGGCTGACCACAGATCGTTTCCGTGGCTACGGCACCAAAAAGCGTCGTACCAAAACCACAAAGCACCAAAATGGCACCAAAAAGGACCATACTTACGTCTAGCTGACGACTAACGGTACGTCACATCTCAGTCACATAGCTTACATCTGAGGAAGGCAAGTCTCAAGCATTACTGTCGAATATTGATTGTCCACAATACATGAGCACCCTCTAGGCCAGCGGCCGCTGGCAGGCTATCTCGTCAGGGAAGCGCGCTGTAGCAAGAGGACAAACCATCAGTGGCGTCGGAACTATTTTTCCACTGGGGGAGCGAAAAAAGGTGCTACCGTAAACATCCTCGTCATCATCATGACTTATTTTCCTTGAGGGCTCATGCTGGCGTTGTACAGGGTTGCTACATAAACTGTAAACGTGCTCCCAGCAAACGACATGTGCATATTTGTACAGTAGATCTAAAATAACATTGCAGAAGTGTTGTAATTAAATAGCGCTTGGTGGTGGGCTAGTTGGTATGAGTTCAGTGCGTCCGGCTTTTTTTACTTCTGCGCAGTGCCTAGACCTCATGGCAAGTAATGTGTAAGGAACTTCGGGCACTTGTCCCCGGGAATCGTCGCGGTATGTACTTGTATGGGGACTGGAAGCGAATATCGTCTGATCCGCAAGCCTTCTGCGAATAAACCAGACTTTTCTGGGGCGGTCTGGAGCTCAGCAAGAATGTGTCCCTTTGACTGGGTGTCACGCTGTCGTTATCACTCCAGGGCGGCTCAATAAGAAAAGCCGGATAAATTACAACAGCGGGTAACTTTGGACACCGGTACAGTGGAAAGTGAGGAGCCAGCAACCAGGTTAACAGATAGAATATTTTACTATGACAGGTGAACATATACATACGTAATATGAAGACAACACGCAAGCTGCGATACATATCTCTTACCAGAGGTGTGGCTTTCTCCGATGTCTATGGCGTTTGATAATCCTGTAACGCTGCTGCAGGTGAGGCCTTGATGGCGCTCCCTCGACGTTGCCACTGCCGACACATGAACACAACACCAGTGCGACGTTTCGTCTCAGTCCATCGCACTTGTCGTACTACAGGTCTTACACGCCAACTCGAAGTGGGCACCCTGGCCACAACCGAATGAAATCTGTGGCTGCGCCTCGCAAACCGCCATTATAACAACCCTCTGTCTTCAACCGGGCGGTTTCTTGGCATCCTTATTTCCCCCAGATGGCTGGTGTCTTGCGTGCCTTTCGCTATTCCCGTTTGCGCCTCTGTCCCCCCACCCCACCCCGTGGATTGAGTCTAGTAATGCTCGCGCCTACCGGTACACACTTTCTGACTGATTTATTGCACTTCGCACCAGAAACCTTGCCATGGTCAACTCCAGAACCCAGTGAACCGGACATCATTCGTATGTAGCTCTTCTCAAACGGTCTCCGCACACAGTGACCAGTGGTAGGCTCTCTGTTTATTCCTCTCTAAATTGATGGCCGCCGAAAGAACACGGGCCATTCCGTTAGACCGTAGAACATCACGACACTGGGCTGACACTGAGGGAGCCGTGCTCCCCCATTCGTAAATGAGGGGGAGCCGTCGTTCCCTTTGCTCCCCCTGTTCCGGCGCCCCTGCGCACCATAGTATACTCTTAAAACAAAGCTTCACCACGTAGCACGCTGAAGGCCAACCATTGTACAGATGGGTGCCTCATCACTCATGATTTCTGGAATGCGCGGGACGTACGCCTTTTTGTGGCAATAAAATATTTCTGCATAAGCGTCACAAAAAGGCGTACGCCTCCCGCTTTGAACAAATCAGGGGAGAGAACGATGTCACTCACTCGGGATGATGGTTGGCTAGGAGCGTGCTATGTGGCGAAGTTCCTTTTTAAGTACAGTACCGTACCGTATCAGTACCGTTCATCCTGCCTGTACCTCTCCCTGAACTCTCATCTTCCCCCCCCCCTTTTTTTTTGGTGGGGGTATTGTCGTGTGTGGCCAGCAACAGCGAGCTATTTCGGCCCCCCTTCTTTTTAAGAGTGTAGTGTTCAACCTAAGAACGGTACGTTTAAGCCCCGCCCTACGCTTGTTCCTGTTGGTTGCAGTAGCATCACTCTACACTCTTAAAAATGAGGGGGGTGTCGAGGTAGCTTGCCGTTGTTGGCCGCACTCAAGTGGGCATCGTCACGACTATAGCCAAAAAAAAAGGGAAAAGAAGGTGGGAGAAAGGGGAGTTGAGGACTTCAAAGTGATGTAGAAGCAGGATGACCGGTACTGATGGGACGGAAGCACACTGTAGGTGAGAGGTGCACTAGAGTGGTCTCTCCGCTAGGCCCGTTGCTTGGAGAGCGTATTTTGTGCCATTATGCACGGCACAAAATAGGCTCCTCCTCCCGTTTTCAACAATCAGGGGCGAGAACGTTGTCATTCGGGATGATGGTTGGCTAGGAGCGTGCTATGTGGTGAAGTTCATTTTTAAGAGTGTAGCAAACCATCATCTCTAATGATACCTTTATATGCCCCGTTTTCAACAAATCGGGCCAAATAGGCCGATTCATCGTGCGTATAAAACTGCCCGTTTATTACACACAGGTTAAGTGCAAGCAGGTGGACGTCTTGAAGCGCCAATAAGGATGTTCGGGGTACTTTGTGCTCATTGGACAAACAATTAATCAATAGTACCACCCTGAGGTCTTCGAAAGGCAAAAGAAAAAGGGCTGACTGCGGCTGGAGATGCATGAACTGTCACGACCCCGCTCTCTGTCACCCTGCCATTTCTATGGGAGAGTCTTCTGGAGCACCAGATACGGTAGTCCAGTGTTCCCGTCACATCAAAACTCGTCTGATATGAGTACATGGTACTCCTGCCTTTTTTTTTGTCTTCTTCTTCTTCTTCTTTTTTTTTTTTTTTTTGTCGCTCAAATTACACATCCATGTTCGCCCCCTGTGGATGTGGATCGAAGGACGAACACTCTAAAAATAGAGCTTCATCGCATAGCACGCTCTGCGCCAACCATTGCCACGAATGATAGGGTTATCTCTTCGGGTTCGCAGAGACAGGGGGGCTTACGTCTCTTTGTATCAATTAACTATTCAAATTGTAACAAAAAGGCGTACGCCTCCCCCCTCCCTCTTCGAATCAGAAGCGATAATCCTACAATTTCTTGCAATGGTTGGCGCAAAGCGTGCTATGCGATGACGCTCTGTTTTTACAGTGAATAGCGAAAGGCCGTGACAAACCAGCCCAAAACACAGTGTTAAAACAGAACTTCGCCACATAGCATGCTCCTAGCCAACCATCGTTCCGAATGCCATGATTCTGTATCCTGATTTGTTGAAAAGCACATTATGCATGTCCCTGATAGGCGCCTCCCCCTGTTTTGAACAAATCAGGACACACAATTCGGAATAGTGGCTGGCTAGGAGCGTGCTATATGCACTGTAAGAAAAGAGCTTCGCCGCATAGCACGCTGCGCGCCAACCATTGTCGCGAATGACAGTGTCATCGCTGGTGATTGGAAGACAGAGGAGGGCGTACGCCTTTTTGTAGCAATTTTCATATATTCAAATTGCCGCAAAAAGGCGTACGCCCCCTCTATCTTCGAATCAGAAGCGGTAACCCTATAATTCGTGGCAATGGTTGGCGCAAAGCGTGCTATGCGGTGAAGTTCTGTTTTTAGAGTGTGTGGTGACGTTCTGTTTCTGCAGTACAGTTCCAGTTAGAGGGTGCGTTACGTTTTTTTTTTAAGTTCAATTTAGCGTCACGAAGCCACAGCGGCTATATGAGCGCCGTACAGACGTGGACAGATGGAGAGAGCACATTAGGAACGAGTGGGAGACAGGGGGGTTAGTATGCGTCCTGGGCCGGCGCGTGTTAAGTAGCGGATCCGGAGCGCATGGAGCGCGCTCCTTTTCACTAAACGAGACATCTTCTTTTGCGGAATGTGGCGCTCCCGTGCTCCTACCCACAAGTCGGAGCGCTTCTCGCGCTCTCCACCATCCTCTCCGGTTAGACCCACGTGCACCTTAATTAATGTTTTTTAAGGCTGCAGACAGCCGAACCAGAAGACCCGGAGGCCTAGAGGGGCATTGCACACGCAACGTGAACACGCAATGCTCTCTTGACTTAAAATTCCGTTTAGCAGAGGTTCCGGAGCGAGATGGACAGAGTAGACGGAGCGCGATCTTCAGATCTGCTACTTAACGCGCCCAAAGACACCCAGCAGTGCTATAAAGAGGGGGGCGGGGGCGGGGTGAACATCCTCAGCTGGGTTCCCAAGAGAGCAACGTCGAATGGGGATAACGTTGATTTGTAGTTCGGTTATTAATGAAAAAATTTACAGCACCAGTTCCACTACTGAATCTAGACGCCTTACATGCCGAATTAGTAGTATAATAAAAGTATTTGCGTACGAGTCCAGACAGTTCATCCAAGTGACTTTGGAAGACATAACGAAACTGAACGAATTAGTAACAAGATGGTCCGAAACGACGGTCTGAGATGTATTTGCGTGCCTTCGAAAGGTACCCAAGTGCTTTAGATACGCATTCCATAATATGGGTTTCCGCGATATTATCAGTGCACTGGTCGTATTTCTGAATATGCTCGCTCGAAATAACATACGCTTGAGAGGCACACACACACACATAAAGAAATGATGATGAGATGGGGCTGATGCCGGCCAGCAGGCTGGGCCCTGCCCGAGCATCATGCGTTCACCTGTAGACAATGGTATAAACGTATTAGAATATGCGGGCGGAATGTAGCTGCAGGAACAATGTAGTCCCAATGTTGTTGTTGTTGTTGCAATGGGATAGGGTGCCGCCTCAGCGGCGAAACATCCCACTACATCATCATTATTCCTTATTTGTTGTTGCTGTTATGTTGTCCCGAACTATAGTGGCCGCGTATTTCTTATTCACAGGCGGCGTTGGTACATGGCTTCACCGCTATCCTGTACTTCAGCAGCGCTGTGGCCGTTCTTGCACTGATTCACCGTGGCGCTCCTGAGGCGGCTAACCAACCGTATCCCGGACCCGATGGCAGTATTCCCGTTGACTTTCGCGGTATCCAGAAAGACATATACCCTTCCGATGTTGCCGGGTACAGGCTAGCCCCCGCTAGGGCTAACCCGGCAGGATATGATGAGGCTGTGAGGATCTTGGCACAGCTTAAGGCTGCATGCGTACGTATGACTCTTGCTGTGAAGCCATTCCGTGACAATCTGACTCCTACCCAACCTTGAAGATGGTTGGCTCCTATAGCCAATCATCATATCGGTCTTTATTCTTACTTGTTAAAAATGGGAAGCGTACGCATTTTTTTGTGTCAATTTGTGTTTATGTTAAAGGGGCAACTAAAGTGCAAAAATTTCTCCTCGCGGAATGAAACATGCGTTGTGTCGTTAGTGATTGATGCACTCCAAAAATAGAAGAGAAGGGGGGGGGGGGGGGGGTAATGGCAGGATCGGCACGCCATTGTTGGCCACACAGAAGTGGGGGCGTCGTCACGACTATAGCAAAAAGAGAGAGAGAGAAAAAAAACACAGCCGGATGGAGGATAGAGGATGAAGGGTGGAGATGCGTAGAGTGTGCATGAGTTCGTCGGGGAGAGCAAAGTGTTAGATGGGTCGTTGAGCAAGACCCGCCTTCTGCAGAAAGAGAATAAAGTTCCTTGGTAGAACTTCACCACCACCAAAAATAGAACTTCACCACATAACGCGCTCCTAGCCTACCACCACCCCGAGCGACATCATTCTCCCCTCTGATCCGTTGAAAACAAGAGGCACACGTACGCCTTTTTGTGACACTTGCGCAGTTATGTGAATTGTCACAAAAATGCGTACGCCCCGCGCTTTTCACAAATCACGCATTGTCGCGCTTCTTGAAAAAGAGAAAGAGGGAAGGCACAAACTGGAGGTTTCGTTCGTTCATAAATCATGAAAGACACAACTGATGAATACCGTTCCTTTTTTGTGTTGCTGTCAAGGTAACGACGTCTTTCATTTGGCGAGGAGAAACTTTCCACTTGAGTGCCCCTTGAAATACTTCCTGTTTAAAACATTTCCTTTACTTGGCTGATAACCACCACCAACAACAGATAAATTAATCATGATGAATGGGATAACCAAATCAAACAGAATACTAATGTTTTCCAATGATGAGTTCATTTCGGCGGTTCGGCGGTGAATGACCCACCACATCTTCATCCCATTTATGTGTATGTGTGTGGCGGTTCTGCCTATCCACTTGGCTCCGTTAATTCAGCGTAGTGCGCTCGTTCGTGTGTGGTGAACACTGTGCACCATGTTTACAACACATACACATTAGAGTGCAGGGGCCTCAAGCTCAAATCGAGTCGCCGTTATCAAGAGGCGTACGCCTTTTTTTTTGTGTGTGGCAATTATGAACGCATATTTGTCACAAAAAAGGTGTACGCCTCCCATTTTCAGGGCAGAGAACGGATGCCATTCGAAATGGTGGTTGGACTACAGGTGAAGTAACGGCCGTTCCGCTAACGGCCTTAAGTTTGCCGTCTGACTAGGGTATTATGCATGCAATGTAGTTTTGACGCCCTACTAACATGGTTAAAGGAAGCACTCAAGTTACGGACACAGATCTTGAGCGCTTCTTTCAGCTATGTTAGACGTTTACTAACTTGCCCGATTCCTTACCATCTTCCAGGTGGCAACTTCGACACACTGTAGCACGTAATTTTCAATTTTAATTTTGTAAAGATCTATGAGCGCCAAAATGAGTAGTGAAAGTGTACTGAGGGCTCGAGCTATCGAATAGATACATTTTCTGAGATTTCGCCTCTCCTGTCTTACGGTACCTTTAAACATTGAGCATGTTCCTTTCAAGTCCGTGTTCGAAGCTCAACATATACGAGCCGCATGTACTTATCAAAATTAGGAAGAGACCTTGTTCTTGAAAAAGCGACGCAAGTGAAATAAGTGCGAAGTTTGAATGTAATTGAATATTTCCACGTTTCCACAGGCCCTTAGTATCATCGCCAGTTTGCTGCATGGAGGTCACGTCATTTTGACTACTCTCGGAATGGTGTAGATGGCTCGATCATCTACTTCGGGTGACACCTGCTCTACGAGGCGTCAGTATACACTGCCTGGGTTGGGTACTCGGCGGTACATACTTGTACAGATCACGATTCATTTAACATACACGGTGTTTATTCGTTACAGATTTTTTCATAAAAAGTCTATGAGAGCAGCATATATGTCGTTTTTGCAGGGCGAGTTATATGGCCAGGAGGACGTCCTCCCCGCCGGAGATGCCGTTCTTAGGTTGAACACGATTATAGATGGCTAATTACCTAAAACTCATTAATTTAGCTTGTTAATTAGGGGCTTTCGGGTAAAAATGAGACAGCAGAATGAGAGACAGTCCTAGTCGAAAGCCATTCTATTTTGTAAAAACCCCGAAACGAGCACGTACGTCGAAATATCCATCGCCGAATTTTGCTGCGCAAATGAACCGAAACCCAAACCGCGCGTAGCAGGAGCGTATGACCTTCGCCGACGGAGGCTTTTATCTGGACCGTCGGCGGCGGTGGTGGTGGCGGTGATGAAGGGGCTCGCCGTTGTCGGCCTCACAGAGGTGGGCAACGTCACGACTAACGCCCTTGGGGAATGTGCGTCCTGGGCTGGCTTCTAAGGAAACTGTGCCGACATATCTCTGAAAGTGTCTGAGAAAAACCCAGGAAAAACTCGAAACAGCACAGCCGGCACCAGGATTCGGAGCCCGGTACCTCTCAGCGTCGATTTAACCAGCAGGTCACCACCTACTCCAATCATCTCCATCGCTCGAAAGCACGTGCCCCTCTGACGTGAAATGAGCGCTGTCCTCCCTACACTCCGGATCCGTGCGGTTTCGGTTTCTGCTCATTTGCATAGCAAAATTCAACGATGGCTATCGCAACGAATGTGGTCGCTTGGGAACTTTTCTAAATATAGAATGGCTTTCGGCGATGATTATTGCCAATTCTGCTATCTCACTTTTGCCCGAAAGCCCATAATTAAATAGCTAATAAATTTAGGTGATTAGCCAGTCAGAACATGTCCACCTGGCCGTTACAACTGAACTACAAGAGCGGCATCTATGTTCTACATGCTTAAACCAGAACTTCACCACATAGCACGGTGAACGCGAACCACACTGTTAAAACAGAACTTCACCACATAGCACGCTTATAACCAACCATCATACCAAATGATATCATTATGTGTCATGATTTGTTCAAAACAAGGGGGAGGCGCCTATCTGGGACAAGATAATCTGTCCCAGATAGGCGCCTCCTCTCATTTTCAACAAGTCAATCCACAGAATGATATCATTCGGAATGATGGTTGGCTAGGAGCGTGCTATGTGGTGAAGTTCTGTTTTAACAGTGCATCTGCACAGAATCACCTTTGATTTGTGGAGAGCGCGTGGCGTACGTCTTTTTGTAGCTCTTTCAGCGCTACACTCTTAAAAATGAACTTCACCGCATAGCAAGCCCCTAGCCAACCATCATCTCGAATGATATCGTTACCTGCCCTGATTTGTTGAAAACGGGAGGCGTACGCCTTTTTCGTGACACTTACGCTGTTCACAATTGTCACAAAAAAGGCGTACGCCTCCCGTTTTCAAGAAATCATGGCGGATAACGATATCATGCAAGATGATGGTGGGCTAGGAGCGTGCTATGTGGTGAAGTTCATTTCTAAGAGAGTACCACCGCCACCGACCGCCTTGTGACAATTAACATAAGTAAGTGTCACACAAAGGCGTGCGTACGCTTCCCGTTTTTAACCAATCAGGGGATAGAATGATGAATTCGGAATGGTGATTGGCCAAGAACGTGTTATGCGATGACGTTCTGTTTTAAGAGCGGAGAGACCACTCTAGTGCACCTCTCACCTACAGTGTGCTTCCGTCCCATCAGTACCGGCCATCCTGCTTCTACATCACTTTGAAGTCCTCAACTCCCCTTTCTCCCACCTTCCTTTCCTTTTTTTTTGGCTATAGTCGTGACGATGCCCACTTGAGTGCGGCCAACAACGGCAAGCTACCTCGACACCCCGCCCCCCCCCCCCTCTGTTTTAAGAGCGATATCCGCATAGTCTGTTTATAAAAAAATCTGTAGCGAATAAAAGAAAAACACACCCTGCATAAGTATTATATTGTAGTACAAGTGTGAGCACTTGACATAGAATTAATAAAGCTGTAGAACTTTACAACAGTGGGGATTTGGTCCGTTCGCGAGCACGCTTAGAAATGCGAAAGTTGCAATGGAAAAGTATACCTTCACGTCTCTTATTTTTCGTTCCACTGTTAATCAGATTGCGTCCATGTCACATGAGTAAAGTGTAATAAACACGACAGTACAATCAGCCTTCATCTTGTAATTGCACGTGTACAGCGGAGGTTCGACGCTGCTCTGTCCATTTAGGAGGAGGAGGCAATGAGTGACCTAGCATGGTGTCATGCGGAACGGTGGTCTTCTCCCCCGCTGCTTTTTGTGGGTGAAAGTTTCATCGTTAGAAGGGAGGTGTAAGAGAAGTAGTAGGCAAGGGTCCTACCGACGTTTGAACACACCAGTAATCTAGAATGAGCTTCGTTTTGGAGAGGACACGTAACGGTGGGCTTTTTGAGCACAGGATGTTTCAAACGCAAAACAGAGGACGAAAAATTCAGTGGCGGTTTAGCGGTAAATGCGAGAGAAATGCGTTAGCATTAAGGGGCTTTTTGTGGTCTATACTTGACTTCCGGGAGTTCACCTCTGGTCTATACTTGACTTCCGGTTCGACACATTCAATTACTATATGTAAGTCCACTTAATTAACCTTTAATTAGCCTCAGTTACTTTAAGTTACCCTTTAATTACCGAATGTAATCGCAGGTTAGCTGAGGTAATCTTGATTTTCATTTAATTTCTTTTACCGTATTTACATTATATGCTTTAATTATATTCAATTTCCCTTTAATTTACGTTAATTACCTTTAATAGAATTAATTACCTCCGGTAACCTGCGGTTACCTTCAGTAATCTTTTCATTTAATATTTCATCTTGCTCTTAATTACATGTATCTTGCATTCATTACCTTTAAACTCAACTTTCTTGCTTCAATTGCCTCTCATTAACTTTAATCACTCTTATCTCTTACTCTTAATTACCTTCAACGACTTCAGTTTTATATCATTAACCTCTATTTACATTTACCCTCTTATATCCCCTTTACATGTCCACAGTGCCAGATTTACAGTGGTGGGGGCCCCGGGGCACTGTGCTGTGGGGGCTTCCTGGTGTATCCCATGTCTATCCTATGTGTTATTCGGGGTGGATATGCGTTGACGGAGGAGAGATTTCTACCAAGTTTCCGCTTCAGGGATGCGTTTCAGGCGTGCAAAATACATTTCCCTTGGACAAGGCCTTCTCTGGTCGGGGCCCCTTTGTGGTGGGTGCCCCGGGGCAAGGTGCCCCGTCTGCCTTTCCCTAAATCCGGCACTGCATGTCCACTTATATCTCTACCTCGGTGAGGCTTCACCATCTCATACACGGACACGGACACACACACACACACACACATACATACAGCTTTTTTCAATTTGACACTCATAATGCTAACGCATTAAAGGGGTTATGAACTCTACCAAGATAGCCCGCCGACTGTGTCGGCTCCAAACGGCGATTATAACTTGTTGGCTGTGACACCTTTTGTATATAGATGAATCTGATAGGTCCGTATCTTCATTACATATAGCACGCTGCTAGCCAACCATCATCCTCAATGACAACGTTCTCGCTCATGATTTGTCGATAGCGGGAGGCGGAGTCTATTATGTGGAGCGATTATGTACCGCATTATGGCTACAAAATAGGCTCCACCTCCCGTTTTCAACAAATCTGGGACGAGAACGTTGTCATTCGGGATGATGGTTGACTAGGAGGGTGCCATGTGGTGAAGCTTATTTTAAGAGTGTAAAGCAGAACGTTATGTGTACCTCCGCGTTGGCGTCTGATTGGGTGCTACAATTCTTCAGATGACGTAACAATGGATAGAGGTATCTGGATGGCGGTGCGTCTACTCGCCCGTATCCGAAAAAAGTGCGTTTTTGTATTAACGCTGCACACGTTATGAAGGAGAAGTATTGAACATTAAATTGTAAATAGAATTACGAAGCGTAGAAGAACAATATCACACCTATTACACCCGTAACTAAACACATGCAGATGGGAGTTTTTACCTCCTTTAAAAGTCTGTAGCATGAGCAGCAAGGACGAGACGCACGTCATGCACGTTACACGGGACACAATAAACCTTGTCTTCTACACTTATTTTAATTCGTGCCCTGCGTAGCAGCGGCACACCAAGTGTAGTCAGCGGGCTACGGATTGTCGTTCAGATTATAGACGGGGGTGACAGGGGAGTTCGGCAACGTCATGGTTCGCATGGAAACAGGCATACACTCTTGAAACAGGCACGCTCCTTGCAAGCCATCATCCTGAATGCGTACGCCATTTTGTGACACTTCTGCAGCTATGTTAATTGTTACAGCTGGTGGTTGTGTGGGTGGTGGTAGTATTCTGTGCAGTGGTTGGCCTTCAGCGTGCTACGTGGTGAAGTTCTGTTTTGAGAGTGTAGGGTAGAGGCATGGTGGTGACGATAAATATTTATACTGTCGGCGCAGCCGCCAGTGTCTGTGCCTAAAACCTGTGGGAGGCGTACGCCTTTTTTGCGACACTTATGCTGTTCATAATTGTCACAAAAAAGGCGTACGCCTCCCGTTTTCAACAAATCAGGGCAGATAACGATATCATTCGAGATGATGGTTGGCTAGAAGCGTGCTATGCGGTGAAGTTCATTTGTAAGAGTGTATGATCCATTCTGGGGCCCTATTCTCGTCAAAGTTATCGACCCGGCGATTACTTGGTGTCTCGCCTGTCAATGGTCGTTACGTGAAGAAGGCGTGAAGAACAGAAATGAATGCCACGCGCCCTCAACCGATAGTCCAGCACTTCATCCTGCAAAATTCGTGATAAAGTACACTGTTAAAACAGAACTTCACCACATAGCACGCTCCTAGCCAACCATCATTCCGAATGATATCATTCTGTGCATTGATTTGGTGAAAATGGGAGGAGGCGCCTATCTGGGACAGATTATCTTGTCCCAGATAGGCGCCTCCCCCCTGTTTTGAACAAATCATGACACAGAATAATATCATTCGGTATGATGGTTGGCTAGGAGCGTGCTATGTGGTGAAGTTCTGTTTTAACAGTGTAGGTAAAGCATAAAGAGTGCAGGACCAAGTGCTCGACTGTTGGTTGAGGGCTCGTGACATTCACCTCAGTTCTTCACGCCTTCTTCACGTAACGACCAATGACAGGCGAGACATAAAGTAATCGAGGTCGATTAGTTTGATGAGAACAGGGCCCCTGCTGATCTGTGTACTGTGTCGGACATGCGCAATTTGAACGTGTCCGCTGCTTCACATTGACTGGGGGCGAAGCCCTTCTCTTACGTACTCACCCAGGTCAGTCCAATGGTGGCACCCCCTATAGGCGATCTGTACAGTATTTTTTTTTTGCTCTTATCAGCGGAATCTTCTCAACATTTTTTGCAAGTGAACACATTTTTTATTCCGTAGGTTCATCTGGAAGATGTCTAATGATGGTGTTAGAAAATGTGATATGAGAAAACCCGCGTGAAACAGAGTGTCTTAAGCAGAATAAATGGTGTAGAATACGCCATTAGAAAAGCTGCCTTCTGTGTATAAGAGGGTCTACAGTTACTGTTGGTAACGTTTCCCCGAGTCTGGGGAGATATATGCACAAGACATAGAAACAACCAGACGAAACTAGACTCTAAGACTTCGGATTTCCGCGAAAAATCTGTAACCTCTCAGTATTGACTCGCAGTAATTATTACGGCAAGGCTTCATAACACCTAAAAAGATTACGGGACGGTGACGACTCGTGTAACGCGAAATTCAGCGTCAGCTGTGCGTGTGTTGAGATGAGGCCGGTGTGTTGACAAATTTTTAAAATGAGTATTGATTTGTGGTCGCTGAAATGGTTGGCGAGGTGAGTGGTGACGAGGTGAGAGGGGGTCTTATCGTGTACGTTTTCGGCTATATACTAAAAATCCGGTGATATGAGCGATAGCGGTTGTAAGCCGGCGCGGTGTTCCTCCTTACCCCCCACATGTCGCCGCCGCCGACGCTTTGGAAAGTCTGCACTAGAGCACTAGAAAAATAACTTGCACAGTACCGCCAATCGCTTGGCTTGACTTGACTTCGCCTCACGTAACCGGGGAACGCTGCCATTTGGGCCCTCTATGTTAACGCTCTGCGACAACTGCAGTTTTATGTAAACTCGTGTGAGATTACCTGTGCAGACGATCCTGGACGGCACAGAAACTACTGTGTGTACAGATATACGGACATAGGCAATTGCCAAAATGTTTTCTTAGGTAGAGACAATAAAATATCAGTTATACAATAATTTGATTTAAAAACGCAGGCGTCATACTCTAGTATTTTAATCAACAGAGCCAGTGATCTACACACAGCGCTGAGCGCACATGCGATAAGAGTTTTGTGGGGACATGCGAATGCCGACGACGCCGACGCGATCTCGGGAAAGTCTCTACTACACAGCTGACCCTGTAAAACGTGTTCCATGACGTCAGAAGCACAGTTTACTTCTAAATAGCACTGGTCGAACATTTTTGCGCAGAGTAGGCCTTCTATCGGCGTTTTTATTTATTTTTGTTATTTTCATCCTGCTGATATATGATACTCTTACACTATCTAAAACATCAATAAATTTACTCTTGCCAATGGGAGAGTCAGCCGAGACGAGAAGTCGTACAAGGACCGGGCATAAATAAAGCAACACTAGCGATAAAGCAACACTGCTGTTAAAAGTGTAGATTGACGTCGAAAACGTGAATGTAATCACAGCAAATTAGTGAAGAGCTTTGCATCCAAAGAAATACTATGTTGTGAGAAAAAGGCGGGAAAAACGCCGGTAAGTCAGGACACACATACAACAGCCGCTACGTTTAACTGGTTCTCACTACTAGTGGAGTTGAACGCACACAACACTGCGACGCTCTAATCCCGACACACCTTCAAACCTTTCACGCGCATCTCGTCCATGATCTGTATAAATATACATAGGGCACATCATCACATAATCGACGGAAACCAAAAAACGCATCGAACCATACATCCCTCTCTTTCACCTTGCTTTCCATACAGCACTCATTAAACGGTTGCGTACATTTGTAGGCACTCTACATTCCTAAAAAGCAAACGCTCAAATATAATTGCAGCAACATTTTGAAAGACAGCTGTGACGCTTCCGAGTTGTGCTAGATGTTTTAAAGGCGACGACAAATGCCGAAAGGGAAAGGAGGCGAGCAGGGGCAGAGGACAGGCACCGCTCCATTGTGTTAAACAGTGCGTCGTATGATTCGGTTGCATGACTCGTGCAGCTAGTACTACAGGGGGCTCGAAGCTTCCCAGCGGACGCTTGCACACTGTCAAGAACCACCGGACAGCCAGATACAGTAGCTCGTATACCCGCGAATCTCTAAAATTGTTACCCGAGTGAGTTGTTGGTCGATAATTCGTTCACAAGAAGCATGGCACTCGATATGGGGTTCAACATGAAATACGTGAAGACGAAGTCGTGCTTCTTGTTGTTAATAGAGTGGGTAAGTGAGTGGCAATGTTCCATTTCTCATTTCTGCGAGAATGTCCCGAAAATGTGGTGTGCATGTCATTGTGGCTTTTGTACGTGTTGATGATTTCACGTCAAGCCGAGCAGGGTGACCCGGAACACAGCTTCGATTTACAAAGAAAAAAGAAAGTCACAGCATAATGAAGTGCAGTGTCGTTTAAATTATATCACAATGTTCAATATTTCTTGCAGTAAAAATGGGCAAAGTTAACAGAGTATGTCCCGTAATTTCGAAGTTTCGCGTCTTTTGTGAAATCTGGCACTGCATATCTCTGAAAGCACTCGAGATAACGGAATGAAATTTCTCAGTGTAGGAAAGATTTACCCACTAAGCTCTCTGTAGTTCCAGTGACTACACAAGCAACCGCCAATTTTATATAAATTTGCACATACTGGAGAAAAAACATTTTCTTTTTGCTCAACTTTGTCATCTACTCCGTCGTAATCCAATTTTAACAACGTTTGTTGTTTACTCCGCAAAACGAGCCCGTTTCATTCATGTGACCCTCAGTAGTTTGAACTTTGCCATACTATACTATACTGGATACATTGATGGAATTTTAGCGGCAATGCACTTCGTGGCTTTAAGGTATGACGTGACATTCGGTTCTTAGAGCGCGCGAACGTAACCTTTTTTTGCGTCTGTTGCGTTTTCTCGGCCACAGAAAACGTTACGTTCGTGTGAATCAGTACTACTCGGGATGATGGCTGCCTAGGAACGTGCTATGTGGTGAAGTTCATTCTTGAGAGTGATGCTTGGCCTTCGGCATATTATGTGGCGAAGTTTTGTTTAAGAATGTACTTTAGAGTGATTATGAGATGATGTGATTATATTAGAGTTATGAGACTCCTCCATGATCTCCAGGACACATATGGGTGAATGTTCGTGAAAAATTGTGACAAACTTGTTCCTTGTTACACGGCTGACAAATAGGTCATCCCTAGTGCGCGGGTAACTGTGCACTAAAAACTCCGGAAATATGCACGCGATTATGCACTGAAAACCTTCGAAATATGTAGCGAAAATCCTCAATATATGCAGTGTTTTTCATTTTTCTTGGTACGAAAGCAATGTACAAAATGCTTATTCAAAAAAGTATTTTATTAAGGATAAAAGGGGGGGGATTTATTGGCAGAAAAAATAAGAAAGAAAGAAAGAGGAAAGGTCAGCCATGCAGCACGCCGGCTTGCTATTCCCTAAAAAAAGAAGAAAGGAAAAATATAAACAGCAGAAAAGGAAATAACAAAAAGATAAATAAATAAATAAAAACAAGAAAAATTGAAGACACTCGGCTCACAGGGAGCCCAGGAGGCCCGTGTCACGCAGAAAGCGGAGCACCGCTTTTGTGACTCTCCACTGGTTAGCTCGCTGCACAGGGCCAAGGAGTGTTGCGAGAGAAACGTCTGTCCGTCCGTCCGTGCACCCAAGCTCGGAGAAGTGTTGCCAGAGCACGGCTCGCTGATGGTGGTGACGCTGACAGTGGAGGAGCTGATGAGAGATATCGTCTTCTACGGCGCAGCAGGGGCAAGTGGGAGATGAGACGCGGTCCATTTTGAACAGGAGTGAACGGGTGAGGGCAACGTTCAGCCGAAGACGATGTAGAAGGGACTCCTCCTCGCGGGTACAGCGGCAGCCTATGGCAAATTCCAGTGTGTGTGTGTGGGGGGGGGGATATGTTTATTACAAAAAAAAGGCAGGCAAAAAGGAAAGGTCAGCCAGACAGAAGCCGACTTGCTATTCCTTGTAAAAAAAGGAAAAAAAAACAGAAACAGAAAAGGAAAAAGAAGCAAGCGGCAAATGGGCAGCAGGGGGGCATGAGTGCACGATCGCTCAGAGGCAGTCTAGGAGCCCAGAGTCACCCAGGAAGCATAATAGCGCTCTGGTAACAGCCCATTGCTTCTGCCCTACAGGGCCCAGTAGGGTGGCCAAAGAGAGGTCTCTGTGCCCCAGGGCAGATAGGCGGTGCGTGAGTGCAGTCCGAGGAGCGGCATATCCTGGACAGGTCAAGAGTAAATGATGGGTGTAGACGTCGGTGGAGCAGAAGGGGCACGCCGAAGAGGGACGCTGCTTGATCTTGAACAGGAACGATGGAGTACGGGCAACATTCAGGCGAAAACGAGGGAGAGCTGACTCTTCCTTTCGACTCTTCCTGTGTCGCTACAGCCGTAGTGACACAGTGAAGGCCATCTTCGGGTCGTGCGGTGGAGGAAGGTGTTGGCTGCGACAGTGTTTTCCATGAAAAGGCGGGTGTCGAAGGAAAAGCGCCGGCGGATGTGTATGCGGCATACGGAGGGTGATAACGGGATGACAGTGTTGCACACAGCTGCGCCATGAGCGCGCCTCGCTGCTGCGTCGGCACGTGTGTTTCCCTGCTAGCCAATGTGGCTTGGCACCCACTGAAACCACACGGAGTGGCCGGAGGTGACGAGGAGGTTGTGCACAGTCAGGATCAGTGAGCGGATGTCAGAAACAACTTGCGAGCGAGGCGAAGACAGTGCCTCCAGCGCCGACTTGCTGTCTGTGAGGACTGTCCAGCTTCCAGGTGGTCGAGAGGATACAAGCTTCAGTGCTTTGTGAATGGCTACAAGCTCCGCTTCGGTGGACGACGTTTCGTGGGGAAGCTTGAAGGCTTGTTCGATGTTTTCGGAAGGGAGGAACAGTGCTGCTGTGGAGACGCCCGCGGAGACCCAGCCGTCGGTATATATTTGCATTCGCTGGCTGTGTAGGGCGTCCAGGTGCTCCAGCACGAGGTACCGCAGGACAGGCGGGGGATGGTCGTTTTTGCTCGCGCAGGGATATGTGTGTACACAGTGGGTGTGACCATGGACCACATTGGTGGGGTGTTAGGCGAAGTAGACGCAGTTGATGGGACCGACACCTTCAGTCGCCGGACAGCGGCACTGAATGCCGACGCAGGGCAGTCATGGTCGATTTCCCGCAAGTGGTGGGCGGGATGACGAGTATGGTATCGTGAGTAGGCACGAAGGGTTTCCAGGTCATGTAGAATGTGTGCTGGAGACTCCTTGGCCTTTGCTAGGACCAGGTATGTCTCTGACGTTTTGGGAACACCCAGTGAGGGGTCGATGGACTGCAGGAACGCATTAGGTCGGATAGCGTCTATAAAAGGATGAAATAAAGCTGCCTTCGTTCTGCAACACACAACAAAGAATACTTGCACCACTGATATAAATGATGGAGTTGAAGGCTTTGCCTCCATGATTGATAAAAAGGCGTAAACGCAGACTAAGTGCCGGACGAAACCCCTGACGATACAAGCATGAGCATGGGCAGCATGAAAAACACGAACATACACGTATGTTCCCGCTTTTCGTGTTGCCCATGCTCAGGTTTGTTTCGTCGTGGCTTTAGGCGTCCGGCACTGAGTCATGTCGACTAAAATGCAAATGCAGCCGGTCTTCGTAACGGTAATGTGGCAAAGGTAAAAAAGGTAAAGCACGGCCCATGGGCCATGCACGCAGTGGACGATGGAGCAGCCAGGGTACGGGCTCAACACGGCACCTCACCCCACCCAAACATGAAAAATATTAGATTCCGACCAGAATTTTTGCGAAAGACGACCCAGTGCCGTCCCGAAACCAGCAAACCGATCCTTGAAAAAAGAGCAAGTAAGCTCTCGCACCTGAAAATATGGCAAAATATGCACTTTTCTTGCGAAATGTGACACAACGTGCAAAGCATGCATTTATATCCACTATACCGGGTGTTTCACGAAGGTCCCCCGGCTGAATAATTCGTCAACAGGTGGCGCTACAACAGGGAGGTGGCGCTAGCGAAGAAATTTCTTTGTTGTAAAGATCCTTGGGGCATCGGCCATGAACCGAGTATTGAGCGGCTGATTTGCATACGCTCACTAATTAAATAAAGAACCTAACTTTTATATTTCGCACGCTTACGGAACCTCTATTTTACGCATCGTGACCTTCAGCGAAAAATATTCCAAGGAAAAGAAAAAAAAATGCGTCGACACTTAGTGACATTTCCGAGTCTTAATTAATTGGTTTCGGTTTACATATTTCTTGCGCGGAACAGTGCACCAATGCGCTCTTTGGATCAGCTATCCGGCTGTCAATTTCGTGTTCATCCGAGTTGACACACAGGGGTAACGGAAGATGAGGAACAGCCGCAAGACCGCAGGAGACGCTTTGGTGTTCCTTCTCCTTCTCTACACTCTTAAAAATGAACTTCACCATATGGCACCATCCTAGCCAACCATCATCCCGGATGACAACGCTCCCTCCCTTGATTTGATGAATATGGGAGGCGTATAAGCCTTTTTTTTTTTACCAATTATGCCGTACATAATGACAAAAAAAAAAAAAAAAAAAACGAGGCTCCGCATCCAGTTTTCAACAAATTGGACGAGAACGTTGTCATTCGGGATGATGGTCGAGATACTAGCGACGGAGAAGTGATGAGAGAAATTTCGTAGCAGTGCCGCTGCATGCTGTGAACTTTCATGAGAAACAATTAACGCTTCAACTTAGCCGCGATTAAGCTACAAGATTAAGCTCGTCTGCGAGCTGGGAGAGGGAAATTCTAAAAGCGATAAAACCCCAGTGCAGTGGACACGGACAGACGAAACACAGACGAAGCACTGACTGGCAAACACCTTTAATGGCAGAGACAACGCTTAAGTACACCAACTGCACACAACCGACCCCTAGTGGTAGCCAAGGCCATCATGCTGTAATCATAACAGTTATCACGCAAACAGGAGCACCAAGTGAACGTCCCCCAAGAACCAGAATTCGAGTTAGTTATCAATGAACTGCTGAATTTTATCCGTTACCAACACGGAAGGCACGCTAATGCAACTATCTCCAGCCTGTCTTATCAAAAAGGCTTCCTTATAAAGAAGAACATCTAACTTATGACTTTTAAACAACACTTTCGTTTTTTTGAACAGCAGCTCGCACCCGGAACAGCCCCCCCCCCCCCCCCCCAGCTTACCATAACCCTTTCCTCTCGAAGCTCTATGTTCCATCTGTAAAGGTTAAACCTGTAACTACGAAAACATTTTTATTTTCGCCTCCATCGTCGCCAGACTGAACGACCAGTTGGATAACTCTTTGTGCTCGCGCGCGACATCTGCTCTTCTTGGAACTCCGCCACTCGTGACCCATTTGGTCAGCTCGCTTTTGTGGCCCTATAGAGGCAATCCCTTGAGCCGAAAGCACTGTGGACACTACGACATGTCCAAGATGGCGGACGGGATTAACAGATTTAGTCCAAGTGGAGGCGGAGGATTTCACGTGTCCAACCTAGTTAATGTAACCAATTAGACAGTTGGTTTCACTTTCTTTTGAATGTTTTGATTGGCGCTACCATGTTGGTGGGCAGCGGCCAATTGTGGTCTTTATAAGCGGACACCCGCTAATTTGCGACAGCTCGAGCGGGGACTTTCACCACTGGAAGGTCTGGGACCTTGTCGCCTCACGTCCCCCGAGTTCTCAACCAGTAAGCCTTTGCCTTGATATGTATATGCCTTGTATATATTTGTATTAAATATTGTTGCTGTTGAGTTATCCCTCTCGTCGGACGTCTCCTGCAAGCGGCTACCGTACTCGCAACACATCACCGAACCCCTCTACGGAAAGGAGAAACTTTACTCCATCAGACGTACATTAACACAACGTTTAGTTTGACCAATATACTGGCACCCACAAGACAAGGGAATTGAATAAACAACACCAACACTGCAAGTTACAAAATGATCTACGTGTTTTACATGACAACCCCCAGTTTTTGTCCGGTTAACCCTAGCCATCAAAGACCTGAGCCAATAACCCCTTTTAAAAACCACATCAACACCATGCTTACAGGCTACCTTTTTTAGGCGATGGGAGGCCTGATGAACATACGGGATCACTCCAACCCCCCTCCAATCTCTCTGTTCACATCGCACGTGAGGATCACAAGGTTCCTTTACCAACCTATTTACGACATCACTGATTATATTCCTAGGATATCCTATCCTAGGATATCCTATCCTAAGATATCCTGGGGTTTTATCGCTTTTAGAATGTACCACCAAACAGCCCGGTTTTTATCGCTTTTTAACCTAGAGGGGAATTGTTTGTCCCTGTTGTTCCCCCCCCCCCCCAAACTTCCGGAAACGCGGAGAATGACGTCACACTCACTCCTTATTATTATTTTTTCTTCCTTGGAAGAAAGAAACAAAGCACGTCACGCAAGGTCGCGAGGATCGTGTCGGCCATACGTGACTGGCCTTCTCCGACTGGTTTTGTAAAATTTGCTTGCGCACTGACAATACACCGCACAGCGGAAATATTTTGCACGGTAACTCCTGATGGACCGATGGGACAGGGCTTCGAGCCACGATAACGTCCGTTATCTCATTGCTCCTTTGATTGATTGACTGATTGATTTGTAAAAGAAAAAATGTACATCATAAGTAGCTGCAAGCTCATCAGCTCATCAGAAACGTAAGTAGTTCTCCTCTTGGAGTCTATGCCTTACACGTGCTCCCACTGCTTGTACTCCAGGGTCGTAAACTCTAAAAATAGTGATAACGGTGTCATCCTGTGCAAGGGGTGACCTTGAGTGTGTTGGTGATAACGTTCTGCTTGAAGATGCATGCTCCAAGTGCCAGGATTATGCATACAACGTTAAACCCATGTCGAAGCTTTTTCTGAAGATACACCTTCAGAAAAAGCTGTGGAGCACTTGGAGCATATAGTTGTGGTGTCGAACCGAACCCGAACCCGAACCGGAAACCGTTATCAACCGTTATTTTTGGCCGAACCGGAACTGAACCGAACCGAAAGAGTCGACGCCATCTTGGAGCTGAACCGGAACTAAACCGGCAAAAAATACCGGTTTCCGGTTCAAATAACGGTTCACACGGAATTAAGTGCGAAACTTTGGATGTTGTGCATGAACACAAAAACTATTTTTCGTATGTTTTCTTCATTTATTAGCTTCGTAGACATCGTCTTTCTTGCCGAAAAAGTCGTGCCCTGCAACAATGATTTGGATCTTCTCGAGTCACGAAATAACAACAGATAGTAACTGAAAACTGCCAGGACTACTAAGGTCTAAGACATACACATAAATATATATAAGAATTAAATGTCAACAGGACATTAGGGACAGTTTTGGGTAGTAGTCATTAAGTGACATATTATAATAATATACTAGTCAGAGTCAGCTATACACAGGGTGTCCTGGCGCTGCATTTCAAGATCAGTCCGTTTGCAACAAAAACCTGTCAGTTTTTCTTTGACAGCGCTATGTCTTCGAGATCATCTCTACCGTTATCGCAGGCATCCTGTATATAAATACCAATACGCGGACCAACCGACGTATATGTCGTCGGCAGTGCGACCTTCGGTCTTTCCACTGATCTCGCTTGTAAAAGGCTGGATCGCGGATAGGGAGCGCGAGCGTGAAGAAACCAGCCGCCATCTTACTGTACTCACAACAGTCGCCGCAGCGATCATGGCAACTTCTTGCAATTACGGTCGTACCAACCGTACTGGCAAGGTTACAGGGCCTAAATTTATACAGGTGAGTCACTCTTCATCAAGGAATAAATAGGCGTCCATTCTGTATATTTAGTTGACCATTATGAAGTGTTTTTTTGCCCAAAACGAGCACTGGATGCAGGTTGCTTGATCGCTCTTCCGACGTTCAATCGACCACACTTGCATTTTACCCGGCGGCAAATACAGTTTGAGTGCATAATATGCTTGAAAGAACACGTTACACTGCACAGGTAGTGTTGTCATCAATATATGTGCGAGCACTCGAGCGCTTTTTTGCATGCATTGCTAGCATGGTACACGGTGTTCTCTGCGGAAGCAAGTGCCACATTCATTTCTTTGAATTACCTTCGCGCACAAGTTCGGTATTACGTCATAATGAGACCACGATTGTCACCTTTTTTCATGTATTGGTATTGTTTTGTGCCTTGGTTTGATTTGTGACACAGAATCCAACGTAACGGTGGTGTGGCGCGACTTGAATAACGCCTTTGTGTCTGAGCTGTATCGTCAGCTTGTTACGATAGTAATAATTTGTAGTGTGTCGTGCTATTTGTAGCAGTTTTTAAGGCAAAAGTGGTCTCTCAATACAGGTTTCGTCATGAGGGCTACCCAGTGAATAATCTGTGCAGTGTGATACGGCTGGGTGTACAGGTAAGTATCACGTTCCTCATTCACTGGTTTCTACTTTACAGCAAGGAACAACCTCAGTGCACGCACTGTGGTTAGCCTCTCTCAGTTTTGCATATTTTCTTACATGTTCACATCAGAAACACACCTTACACTTTAGGCTCCTTCACCCAGCAATATAATAATTAGAGATTATAATTCTTTTTAGAAGAGTTCCCCATATTCTTTTTAGAATAGTTTTTAATCTTTTTAATTTTTAGAAGATACAGGGATTGTAAACCATGTTTTAAACTGATGTTTTAACATTTGTCCAATGCATTTATTAAACAACATATTTATTTTTAACTGGTTGCACCCAAACCAATGTTCTGATGTATTATTTCCTTTGTTGTCGATGCACCATAAAAATTGGAATAATCATCATAAATGCAGGTTACTTCACAGCTGCCTCGACATACTCAAGAAATGGGTGCAGAACCTGCGTAATGCCCACAAACTTTGACTACCACAGCACCTCCAGAAAGTAAAGGCATATGTGTCACATGGGATTTTTAAAGGCATTCACAGTATATAATACCGTGTATGAACTGTTGTAGATCTAAGCAGCCTCTACAGTACACTCTCAGAAATTAAAACTTGTCAGGGAACTGTGATAATTGTTTCAGTTACTAGGCATGCACATATACGCTATAAGAAGAAAATTATTTATTGAGAATGCACTTCTCTGGCTACTCATGTTGTTTACATCTACTGTTGATCACATTCATTTATCACATATTATATTCTTATATATTATTATTATATTATCACATATTCGATCACATTAAATTTAAAATTTAGCATATATGAGAAAATATCAGGAGGGAAGTTGCTATTCATTGCTCATTCCAAACCAAAATTGAGTGCTATAAATTTAGAGAGCGTACCTGACCATTGTCATTCCTAAAATATATATTGCCATTGTAGCAAGGTCACAAAACAATAAATGTACTCTTTTGCGACCTCCCTGCACGTTCATTGTATCCTGAAACGCATAAGTGCAAGAAATAAATCTTGAACTTCAATAAACTTGATGTTGTATAAACTTGACATAAAATGTTGAATAATATAATGAACGATATAAAATATTGAATAAACTTGAACTCTTATATTCTCTTTACTCATCATCAGTGATCTTCATTGCAAAAGCGTATCGTGTTAGACTTTTTTGTTTGCGTTTCACAGACTGGGTACACGAGGGCCAAAATGACAAAATCACAACTGTTTCAAGCTCCAAATAGTCCTGTTGCAATTTGAAAACCGTACGTGGAGCTGCATTTTTTGGAACATGTTCCACATAACAAGCATGACAAAGTCAGCACTGGATAGCAGGACCCCGTCCCCAAGCGACTTTTCTCACGCTGCAGTTGTATTCAACAAAAGCATGTGAGTCCTGGAGAAGGACATTCAGTTTGGCACAACCGCGCCTGCAAATAATCAGAACAAATAAAGGAAGAAGCAAACAAACATAGAAGGGCTGTACTTCAAAAAGAGATACGTCCTGTGTCTCAAGGAGGTGTTACCACTTTCTAAGTATCTTAATTGATTAAGCTTACATCACTACCTGATTAACTGTCCTAACGAGTGTGATCTAATTGCGTGAAGTAATTATTTGGGCTGCTTCGGTGTGTCCATATTTGCGAGGCAAAGCACCGCTGTCGTTTACTAAAAGACTCTTTCTAAGGCGATGCTTGATATAAATCATACTAAACGCATACACGGCTAAAACAACGGCTGTGATTCTACAGAACGATCTCTTTCTGCCATGCGAGTATATCTTTTCCCGGACCGTTCTTTATGGAACAATTTTTGTCCAGAACGCAGTACGGGATATTATATACATGGTTGTTGTTAACCTCAAGTCGTTTCTTATTGAAATATTGGCTGGGAAACGTGCTGTAGTACAATCCCCAGCGCTACACTACAGTGACGGTCTAGCTTCGGAATGCAAAACATAACGTAATTAAGAATCGAACGGCAGGACACTTGTGAAACACTGTTAGGATACATCAGTATACTACACCTTACAAAATTGTGTGACGACAAACAACGATCAATGCTAGCAGCGCAATAAATACTCACAATCTCTGTTGCCTCCCATTGTTTTCTATGGGCACACACAGCACTTTAGGGCCCACCAACATGGCGGCCCGAAGGCACGCCTCTCCCCCACGAGCCCCTCTCCCATGCGCGATCCAGCCTTTATACATAGAGATCAGTGGGTCTTTCAAATATTCTCCCCTTAGTTTTTTTATTTTTCGTCTTCTGTTCTCTTGCACGTAATGCATTGCGAAAGCAAACTACCTGAGCTCAGCTCTAGCACGTATTCGTGTATACAACGCTGCACCATAATTCGCAACGTGTGCGCGTGTGAACTTACATAAGCCCCTTATACGCTAGCCACACTTAATGAAACGTAATGGCGGTAAATTCACCTCCTGACCAACTATAATCTTGTGTGGCGTCGTTCTCTCCTGGCTTGTTGAAAGCAGGGGCGTGTTGAAAAAACGCACTCATTCGGGACGATGGTTGCTCAGGAGGTGAAGTTACTGTTATTCCGTTTAAAGCATTACGTTTGCCGCGTGCCTAGGGTACTAGAAAGTAAAGCACCGGCCACACTCATGCTGGTCAGAATGAAAAGAACATGCCAAGTTGGCTTTCTTTGTGGATTTAAAATAAAAGAAGCAAATAGACCACACTGACACAGTATCTAAAACTCGCCAGTGTGTCTAAAATGGGTCGAACTCTCTGTTTGCACTTGCTTTGTCTTTGTTAGACGGACACTTCATGCTAACGCCGAGCACGGCGGCGGTCAGTGCTGACACATTAACGTGCCCTGTACACATAAAGTCCCCGAGCTCACGATCGCACCATTCCAATCCAACTACATACCATGAAGCGTCGTTATTTGATTAACGTGTATTCGCGATCCTGACTGGTAACGAATAATTTCAATTACTTAAATGACTTAGGCCAAGGTAGCAGGCGTGGTTGACAGATATTCCTGGTGAGATTCCGCTAACAACCCCGCGACGTGAGCTGCGTGCGGGGAATGTCAACCCAAACCAATAATTCATGGGTATGCTCTTCTTGTAACCGCTACTAATCTTGTCTTTCATGTCGCACAAACTCTTTCAAAATCGTGAACGACCACTGACGCCTTCCTGCCCACTTCAAACACTGTAACACACACACACGGAAGCTTCTTTTAACCTGCCTGTTGTGCTTCATTCGCACCCGTTGTTCCTGAACCGGTTCGGGAACCGAACCGTTTGGAAAGAACCGGTTTGAACCATTATAATTGCCTTCTGGACCTGAACCGGATCCGAACCCTTATCGCCGAACCTAAACCCGAACCGGACCGTTAAACGTTTCGGTTCGACTCTCGTCAAACTACCCGACTCGCTCCTTTTAACCAGCACGTCCAAAAAAGGCAGTTTGCACTCATTTGCGCCTTTTTTGGACGTGCTGGTTAAAAGGAGCGGGTCGGGTGGTTTGACCACAACTATCTTCAGAAAAAGCTGTGACATGGGTTTAACGTTGAATCAGCACGCCCACAAGAAGCGTTCATTAATCTCGAGATCCTACATCATTCCATCGAATCCTGCAGATAAACAGGCAGAGGTTGAGATTGCAAAAGAAAGCCTCAGCATAACCCAGCACCCAGACGCCCTCCTGATCTGGTCAATGGCAAGAGACAAGTGTCTGTAACTCTACCTTATACAAAAGGTGTCTCTGAGTCTATCAGGCGCATATTAGCAACAGTTAACGTTAAAACCGCATTTAAGCCCAAAACCTATGCCTCCCAAAAGATAAAATTAAACCAATGGAAAAGAGAGGAGTGTTCTATCTTGTTGCACGCCAAGGCTGTCCAATGACAAACGTCGGGGAGACCGGCCGTAAAATAGGGACTATAGAATGAAGGAACTCATACAGGATGATAAAAAATTCTAACTGGCGATGTACTCCCCGTCGGATTGTGGGACTTTCGGCGGTGGTGGTGGTGGTGGACTTTCGGCAATTACCTTCTGGAAACTTTGGCTACCACTTCGGAAGGCTTTGGAGAATTTTAAATTGATGGCAATTTTTTTTTCAGTCGAGCTTTGAAAATTCCCAAGCCAGCCTCACTTTTTTTTTTCTTTGCAGAAATACAGGGTGTTTCAAAAAACGTGTCATTCTGACTTTATAAAAAAACGGGGCAACGGAAAAATGCGGGGTAAATGGCATTTGTGTGGCAACAGAATTTGGCACCTTGAAAAAATATTTTCATTTGATTTTAATTAAAATAAATTGAATTTCTTTAATTGAACTCCAAAATTTCCCAAGTCAACCTAACGTTTTTTTTTTTACAGAATTAGAGAGCCCGTAGCGAACTTAGTCAGATCCACTAAGAAATCCGCTCGATATTGCAAATGGAACTGCCAAAAAAAAGTCCCGAAACTGAGGCTTCAAAGTTTCGGGTATTCAACGGCGCACCAAATCAGACGCACAGATTCGTGGAGAGGAGGACATGCTCCTGCCCCCATGAAAGATAGAAGGTCGAGAAAACACAGGGCGGGAAAAAAGAGGCGGAATCATTTTTGTTTGCCGCTTATCAACGTATGGTGGAATGTCACCTGCCTTGTTATCTGCGCGTCTTGTGCTGCACGCCGGTCCGGCGATAAACTGTTCTAGCTTCATGGGGGCAGGAGCATGTCCTGCCCTCCGCGCATTTTTCCGACTGATTTGGTCCGCTGTTGAATACCCGAAACTCTGAAGCCTGAACTTCGGGACTTCTTTTGGGCAGTTCCATTTGCAATATCGAGCGGATTTCTTGGTGGATCTGACTAAGTTCGCTACGGGCTCTCAAATTCTCTAAAAAAAACGTTAGGTGGACTTGGGAAATTTTGGAGTTCAATTAAAGAAATTCAATTTATTTTAATTAAGATCAAATGAAAATATTTTTGCAAGATGGCAAATTCAGTTGCCACACAAGTGCCCTTTACCCCGTATTTTTCCGTCGCCCCGTTTTTTTATAAAGTCCGAATGACACGTTTTTTGAAACACCCTGTAAGAAGTCCTCCACGGATAACGGTATACCCAACAAGAACTATGCATAGCATAGCAACGGAAATAGTCGAAAAAAATTGTAAGAGTGCTTCTTTAGCCCCGCCTGCTTTATTGTCGCAAAAAAGCGCGCGCGACATGTGCGTCTAGAGGAGGAAGTGTCCCCGCCTGCCCAAGCAGCACAATGTACTGAAAGTCGAGTGCAATGGGGGTGGACGGTATGTGTCTTATCAATGTTCTTTAGTTTCACGTGTCTGTTCAAGGCCTTCCACCTACCCGTCCACCCCCATTGCACTCGACTTTCAGTACATTGTGCTGCTTGGGCTCATTTGTTTGGCTTACTTGCGATAACACGGTTGTCACCAGTATCAAGGTAAAAGCGGAGGAAAGAAGGGTAAAACAAGAGGGGAACACTTCCTCCTGCACCTTCCGCGCGCGCTTTTATGCGACAGTCAAGTAGGCGGGGCTAAAGCAGCACTTTTACTAATTTTTTTCGGCCATTTCTCTTGCTATACTGGCATCGTTTTGCTGAGTCTGCGGTTATCCGTGGAGGACTTCATATTTCTATTAAAAATAGTGATGTTCGCTTGGCAATTTTCAAAGTTCGAATGAAAAAAAAAATTATCCCAATTAAAAAAATTTCCAAAGCCTTCCTAAATGTTGACAAAAGTTTGCAGAAGGTAATTGCCGAAAGTCCCACAGTCCTCCGGCGAGAACGTTGCCAGTTAGAATTTTTATCACTTTAGCTGAAACACCCTATATATGACACTGAAAAGAACCCTGATAAGCCTACGGAGCTATGCGAGCATGTGGAAAGAACAGGACACATGGTCGCCCTAAGTTCCCCTGACATCTTAGCACGTGAGAATCGTTGGAATGTTAGAAGAAAAAAAACATTGAGTCATGGTACATACAAACAACATACGATTGTATGAATAAACATCGGGGACCACTTCCGCATAGGTACGCCCCCCTGCTTAAAAGGAATTGACGACGACCTGACAGATTTCATTCTGAGAATGAAGCTCGAATGTGCTTACATTTTACTGGCATTTTACCTTGTTTGTAGCCTGTTGTGTTGCCAGTGTGCTCTCTTAAAAATGAACGTCACCGCATAGCACGCTCCTAGCCAACCGTCATCTCGAATGATATCGTTATCTGCCCTGATTTGTTGAAAACGGGAGGCGTACGCCTTTTCTGTGACACTTATGCTGTTCATAATTGTCACAAAAAATGCGTACGCCTCCCGTTTTCAACAAATCAGAGCAGATAACGATATCATTCGAGATGACGGTTGGCTAGGAGCGTGCTATGCGGTGAAGCTCATTTATAAGAGTGTGGAGCTCAAATAGACAAGGTTCTGCTTGTAGAGTGCGGAGTTTTTAGTGTTTGTCCAAAGTGTTGCTGGCCGTGAGAGTTTGGCACCTCATGAAGAGGGCCTGGTCACGCAGTTCCAGCGTATTCATGTCTACCATTCGTTATCGCACTCCCCTTAATACCCGTCTCTTTTCTCTCAATCAGATGCTCGCAGTGGTCATCGTGGGGCTGTCCAATGGCGTGTCGGAGCTCCTGCGTCTAACTGACAGCTTCTACGTTCTGCTCCTCATTTGCTTCTACGCCATGGTCACATGCTTCTTCCTGTGGGTTGCCGGCTTCATCACGAAGGAAGAAATCAAAAGCCCCATTTTCGTACGTAAAGGCAACCAAGAAAACATTTTACAGTTCGGGCACACTCTGAAAACCTCATGACAGGCTCAGAACCAAATGCCGTAGATAATGATATGGCAAATGCAACGCATGACAATGACTGCCCCATACGTAGTTGCACCACTTTCTTGTAACCTTCCTCTTATGGGTGCCACGCTGGACGTTATGTAGCATCTTGAGCAAGGGCAATGCGATTCCTTTAGACTGATTGCTTTTGGTCAGACCACTATTTGAAGCGTCAAGCTACCAGCTTCTGGCCATCACGGAATATTAGTTCATATTGGAGCACGTAGCACATACTGGCTTTATTCATATCGTGCTTCCATACATTGCTAAAACACGTAACTGCATTGGGTATATGCTTATGTTATAAATGCAGCTAGTAAATAACCGCTGATGCAGCTACAAGAGACGCATACAAACAGAATTTCTACTGCCGGAGAGCCGTGTGCGAGATCGATGAAGGTATGGTGTGCTCTACCTCAAATGAACGCTCATGTAACGTACTATAAAAGTAGTTGATTACGCGGTCTCAATAATTCGCGAATTCGCGTGGAAGTACGTTTCGGGAATATTTTGCGGGACCTTAATTTCGCGAATTCGTGTGGAAGCGGACGGAAGCGGAAATTGCGGGATCAGGAAGATCAGGGGCTCATGACACTGCCGGCAGTGTATATGAAGCCACGCCGGCTGGCTTAAGGGGCTTATCGTGAACTCTATTCCCGCGACAATGACATGTGTGCAGGTTTTGTTAAAGCAGGTATCCGCAATGCCAAGTGATACAGCATGCGAATAAACTACTGATGTTGAAGTGGCGTTTCAATTATAGAAATGTTTGTCAAGAACAAATTTGTGAAGACAAAGGCCGTCAAGTAAGTTGATTTATCTTTATGGAGCTCATATCGTCGCCAATTCCAGTGCCTCTACTTTTTCATCAACGCTACCAATATTTCGTGGGACCTTAATTATGCGAAAATTTCTACTTTTACAGTATGTAATGTCCAAGAGTTTTCCACTCACATTAACCGGTTGAAGTTCACTCCTTGACGTCATTGAAATAAATATGTCTGGTAGAAGCATTGACTCTAAACGACTCTCGTGCTAGTCCTTTCTCTCAAAATCGACATGTTTGCTGAGCCATTTTGTCGTAACAGCCGGCAGCAGACCCACACCTCCGGTGAAGAGCAAGGGGGAGAATTCATCATTATGTGTTAGAGACCTCACCCATACCTCTTCCTCGCGTATTCTCCGCAGCGGCACGCAAAGCAGGGGAAAACGAAGCCAGGCGCCAAGGGAACGCCCATATATCCTCAATCTGCGGTAGCTCATACGTATTTCTGAGCGCGAATTTCAAAACATGTGGATTTCAATGATTTATAATGGCGTTAATAAATTATGCGGCTCGAGTTGGCGACAAATGAATGGGGGATTCAGTAAATCAGGAAATCCACCCACGGAAGCAAATATCTACGAATTCACGCTTGGATAGTGAACTGCCTTTTAAATCGCATATCAACGTGCCACCTATAGGGCTGCTGTCCTCCATGTGGGAGCAGCAATAACTCCACTTATCTGAGTTATTGCTGTTCCTGCAAACACAGTAGTAACTTCAACCTGTATATTATACTGCTATACTGCTATGCAGAACATTGCCATAAATAACTCGAGTTTTTAATACCTTAGCCACACGGCAAACTTAACGCCTTAAAGGTGAATGGCACTAACTTGACCTCCTAACCAACCATCATCTCAAATGACGTCGTTCTCTGCATTGATTTGTTGAAAACAGGAGGCGTACGCCTTCTTTGTGGCAATTATGGCGGACATAATTGTAACTGAAAAGGCGTACGCCACCTGCTTTCAGCAAGTCAGGGGAGGGAGAAAGATGTCATTCGATATGATGGTTGGTTAGGAGATCAAGCTACTGCCATTGTGTTTTAATGCATTAAGCTTGCCGTGTGGCTACGCTCTCAGAAATGATGGTGGTGGTGGTGGTGGTGATGGCGACGGGGCTTGCCGTTGTCGGCCTCACGTATGTGGGCAACGTCACGACTGACGCCCTGGGGGAATGTGCGTCCTGGGCCGACTTCTAAGGGAACTGTGCCGACATATGTCTGAAAGCGTCTGAGGAAAACCCAGGAAATGAACTTCACCACATAGCACACTCCTAGCCAACCATCATCTCGAATGATATCGTTATCTTCACTGATTTGCTGAAAACGGGAGGCGTACGCCATTTTTGTGCAATTATGAACAGTATAAGTGTCACAAAAAAAGGTGTACGCCTCCCGTTTTCAACAAATCAGGGCAGATAACGATATCATTCGAGAGTATGGTTGGCTAGGAGCGTGCTGTGTGGTGAAGTTCATTTTTAAGCGTGTAGGGTATAAAATGCCATGTCTTGGGTCTTGCGTTTCTCAACCGCTGCGCAGGATCGTACCGTTATAGCTCCTGACTTGAGGAAAGAACTGAGCGTACTGCTTTTCGTGACCATTAACGTGACTTCAAGGTTTCACAAAAAAAGGGAACGCCTCCCATTATCAACAAATCAAGAAAGGGTACAATGTCATCCGGAATCGTGGTTGGCTAGGAGGATGTTATGCGGGAAAGCTGTGGTATTTATGGTATGCTCGAACTGCGAACCGCAAACTAAACGTCAATGTTTGGAGTATACCGGGTGTCTCAGTTAAATCCCCGGCCTAATTAATTCGCGAACGGGTGCACCTATCTAATCACTTTCTTTTTTACAAGTATCTATTCAATACCACCACCTACAAGCTACGTAGTGTGTGAATGAGCGGGAGGTGCTCATTATTTAAATAAAAATTCAAATGAGTTCTGTGAAAAACGTGACTTCTAAAGCAGGGGCGCCGTCGGCATTAAAATGGTACTACCCCTTTTCGGGCCTTCGGTGGACACCTTTTAAAGAAAAATCTGCCCCCGAAATGGGTCATTTGTTCCAGTAACTAAATGGTTTCGGTTTACAAATTTTTATCGCGGCTGGTCGCGGTGAAGCGCAAAGGACGCTCTTCCACTCCCTTATCCACCAATGAATTGCGTGTTCTTAAGCTTAACTTCGCTATGGGGAGTGCTGAAGAAAACAATGGAAAGCATGTGATATCAAGGCACTATGTGATTAACTGTGTTGCGTCCGTGCGATCATAACAGAGAAAGGGCGCATATGAGTCAGATAAGCGGGGTGGGGACTGGCATAGCCTGTCTGACGCTGTTACTTTTTCTTCAGCACTCCCCGTTGCGAAGTAAGCTAAAGAATTCATTGGTGGAAAAGGGAGTGGAAGAGCGTCCTTGCGCGCTTCACCGCTACCAGCCGCGACAAAAATATGTAAACCGAAACCAATTAACTACTGCAACAAATGACCGGATTCAGTTGAATATTTTTCTCTCTAAGGTGTCCACTGAAGGTCCCAAAAGGGGTAGTACCCATGTTAATGACGACGGCGCCCTGCTTTAGAAGTTATGTTTATCATGAAACTCATTTGAATTTTTATTTTTATACTGAGTGCCTCCCACAGGTTCACACGATGCGCAGCCTGTAGGTGGTATCGGACAGATACTTGTAAAAAAGAAAGTTCTTCGATTGGTGCACCCGTTCGCGAATTATTTAGCCCGGCGATTTAACTGAGACACCCAAGCAACTCGCTGCACCCAATGAAAGCAAGAATAGACATATAATAGATGGCGTCCAATATCTGCTTTTCGACAGATAGGATGTTTGTATAATTTCTGTTCGTAGGATACACGTTTAATGAACAATACAATCGTAAGTCTCAGAAAGCCTGTTAGAAAGACCATACAATTCTGTTCGGCCGGAAGGAATATCGGGACAACGGTCCTTGTCACGTTACTATCTGCGTGAAACTGAATCTCCGACCTAATATGGTATTCCAATGATTCCGTTGCATCCATACCCGTCTGATATGCGTAAAGTGACGTGACGTCCCGATGTATGCGGGAACATGTCCTGCTTTCTCAGTTGTTGTCCTGCTGTAACACTACAGCCTGCCTGTGGCAACAGGCAACTTCAGTTGCAGCGTGCTTCGGCTCCAACAAAGAAACATTAAAGATTCGGCTGAAGCATAGGGTGTACGCCTTTTTTGTGACGATTAACATAGCTGCATAAGTGTTACAAAGAAGTGCATCCTGTTTTTCAACAAATCATGGGAGGAAACGACGTCTGAAGTTTAAGTCTGAACTATAGCGGCCTTCATTCTTATTCGTAGGTGGCGTTGGTACACGGCTTCAGCGCAATCCTGTACTTCAGCAGTGCTGTGGCCGTTTTTGCACAGCTGCATCGACGCATTCGTGTGGCTGCTGACATCGGATACCCCATCTACCCGATGCCCAATTTCGATTTTCCTATGAATATTCACGGTATTGGGATATACGACAGAAGCTCGGCCTATGGTGGCAGGTATAGGTCGACTTACGGCAGAGGCAGTGCGAGGGGACCATATGAGATCGTGGCACAGATTGACGCTGCATGCGTAAGTATTACTCTTCTTGCGCAGCCATTCCATAAAGCCAGAGATCATGTACTTGTAAAAGAGCGACAGATGAAACAAGTGCAAGGTTTGAATTCAGTTGAACATGTTTCTACTACATGTTTTCGCAGGGAATTGCCTTAATTGCCAGCGTCATCCATGGAGGTCACGCAGTTCTCGCTGTTCTCGGACTGGTGTAGACGGCTCGATCATCTAGTGCAAGTGTCATCTGCACTACGAGGCGTCAGTATGCACTGCCTGACCTGGGTACCTCGGCGGTACATACCTGTACAGATCACTGTTCATTTAACATATAAGTATTATATTGTACGACAAGCGCAAGCACTTGACGCAGTAATAATAAAGCTGTAGAACTTTACAACATTGGGAACACACACACACAGTGATCTCCCCAGAAATTCACTGCTTGGGGGGGGGGGGGGTCCGAGCTTTCAAGGGGGGGGTATTCTTGGTGAAGGATCCACTTAAGAAATTTTTCTTAGACACGGAAAGAATCATGGCACAATGGTGACATCTCTGCACAGCTTTCCCGTTTTATTTGTATATGTTATTACGTTAGAACACAGTACATTAGAATACAGATTCATTATGAATGGCATTTCAACATTAAGATGCATAATCACACCACCGACAAAGAAAAAAGACTAGGACCTTGTCTACGAAGCTCAATGAATACCTAACACACAGATTGGACAAATGCATTGTACGATCATCTGCATGACTGTGGTCCTACAACCCAAGTTTGACAGTACAGGTTGTAATTCGCTGCGCCGGTCTCTACCAGAACGTGTTGTTGACTGAGCTGGGTGGGGTCACCTGAGAAATTTCAGGGGGGGGGGATCCCTGCACACACATAAAGAGACGATGATGGCATGGGGCTCATGCCGGCCAGCAGGCTGGGCGCTGCTCCGGTGCCCTTCACGGCACCGCAACATTGGGAGTTTGGTCACGTTCGCGTAGTATTTTCCGTTGCACTGTTCATTGAGAGTTCGCTCTATCGCGTCCGTGTTTAGTGAAGAAAGGCAATATCGTAGTCATTTTTGTAATTGCTCTTGTAATCTTGTAATTGCACGCGTACACTGGAGCTCCTCTGATCTGCTCAGACACAGATACAGTGACAGCTTTAGCAGGATGGCACGAGATATGCTGGTCTTCTCCCCTGCTGGCGGCTCTTCTGTGCCTTCGGTCGCTTGTTTTTTTGCGAAAGGAGGGGTAAGAGAGGCAGTGGAGAAGACAAGGGTCACACTTCTTAGCCATTGACCACAAGATTCACCTTAGAATAAGCTTCCTCTTCTTTTTTTCTTTTTTGAGAGGAAACGTAACAGTTGGCTTTTTCACCACAGGGGATGTCAAACACAAAACTGGGAACGAAAAAAAAAGAAAAAATAACTGACATAGCCGCCAAAGTCCGTCACACGACGCAAGGATCACTAGTCGGCGTTCTTTCTATTCTCTCCAGTTCTTGCAGACACCGCTTTATGTGCGCATGCCTGTCGAAAGCCAACAAGGCATGGAGCAGCAAGCTAGCTCGGTCTATATAGGCTAACTTCTCTTTAACCTCGTAACAAGCAAACAAACAAGCAAACACGACATGTTGTTAAACATAAATGAACACTGACCAGAGTACGTTCATTCTCATGACTCCTCATTTCTTAGTTTCTTTTTTTTCTCCTGTGGTTGACTCTACTTGTATGCTCTTTTGTGCTCTGCTGTCTTTGTCGAGTTTGACTCGTTCAGGAGCCGTCATAGATTTGCGTTTCTGAGTGAAACATCTGAACGGTCCATCAGAAACACCTCCTTTCCACACTGTGTGACACAGACCGACTCAAGGGGTCTAGTCTGCCAAAGGGGGTATGCCCGGGTATTTGAACGCGCCTCGCTTTGAAGAACAACGTTTTGAAACAGGCACTGTGCATGGGTATCGTGAGAGGCGAAGCAGCGTCGTCCGCTTCTCTATGCGACAGCGCACGTGCGAAGTTGCAAAGTTTAAAGGGGTACAGAGGGCCATCAAAAATAAAAAAAATAAAAAATAAATAAAATAAATAAATAAATAAAATAAAATAAATTCAGATTAAGACGTCTGATCAAAGTGTGTGTGTCATTTTACCGAATAGCGCGAAAGGTGTTTGTGTGCAATTTGTTTCCCAGAAAAAAAAAAAATCATATAATCATGGCTCCGCGTGTTCACCCTTAACTCGCCACTCCGGGTATAGCGAGGAGGAGAAGGATGATGCTACGTCACCGATGACGTTACAGAGGCAACTCGTTCTGGTTCGCTGGTCAGTGGGGGTCAGCGCCCTGTCCCTTTGCCGCCGTAAACCAGTTTTGCCAGTTCGCCCGGAGAATTGGAGATAGAAGGAGCGGCCGCGTCACGACCGAGCCAGGAACAGCGCTTTTTCAGAACCCCAAAGAGCCGAGTAGCAGACGACAGCGGAGTGTCAGACTACATTTCTCTGGACCAATCAGCGAGCGTGGCCCCTGTCGCGTCAGCGCGAGGTCCCAGGCAGATCACTGGCTGGTACTGCTTTTGCGGCGTACTTTAAATTCCATTTCTGCGATAATTATGACTCTATGGGGTGAATTAATTCGTATGGTGCACCTTAATGGCCTGCCTGGCAGTTTTATACAAAGAAAAGAGGGTATCAAAAACGTTGCTACGCAACTTGTGCATCTTGGCACGCAGCACGTGTTGGCTTGCTGAGCTCAAGTTCGCGGATTCGATCCCGGCCGAGGACGGCAGCAATGTGGGGGAGGTAAACATTGCTTCCAGCACCGTGTGCACGTCAAAAGAACCCCAGGTGGTCCATATTATCCGCAGTCCTACCGTGCGGCTCGTGCAACATGTCGCCACACTGCGCAGGCAAACCTTACGTGTAACATCACGGTACCATTATTATATATATCCCGCAGCCTTTCTTTTTCTTCGTTGGCGGCTGTAGTTGTAGCGTAGTTGTAGGTGTATAGTTTATTTTACTATATTTTACTGAGCAGAAAATAGAGGCGCTTGCCGAGATTTACCAATTGCACAAGTCCGCCATAGATGTGACTGGCGATGCGCCACAGGGCTCGTTGGCTGAAAGCAAAGCCTGGGACCGCATTACAAAGAGCCTGTTTGCGGTCTCGGGCATAAAACGCACACCTGAGGAGGTGAACAAGAAATGGACCGATTATAAGTGTTTACTGCATAAAAGTGACTCCCAGGAATGTCCGCTAGTGTTGTTCTTTGCTTGAAAGCTCGATCACGCCGCCAAGATCTCAGGGCCAACGCAGCCAAGTACGCCGCCATGATGGTCGTAAGGCGACTTGCAGCGTCGTACAATACCTCGGCAGCTCTCGTAGGATTTTCTCGCTTGCGATATATTTTCTCGTAAGTTTCTCGTACGACGGAGTTACGAGAAGTTTTGTCGTACGAGCCTTTGTGAATCCGACCTTAGCTTCTTAACACAATTCGGTGGTGGTGTTCTATATGGTTCTACGTCCTCAGTAGTATAGGCCGCGGCTCATACTATAATAATAATAATAATAATAATAATAATAATATGTGACCTTTCTGATTTTGTCTTCTCCATTTATCGCTAGAATTATGTGGAGTAGCGTGTCCACTCGACAGTACATATTTTATATTTTATTTCCAAGTAAGGTAAATTACGAGTAATCCCGATAATCATTGTCCGATAAAGGAGAAGAAAACCACAAAAACATATGATGGAAAACGGAATTTGCGCTCAGCTTGATTGACACAAGAAGAAGCACACTTGAAGCACAAGAAGAAAGTCAGTGCAAGTAAGTTCTCTCATTTGGGACATGTCACACGGGACGGTGGAGTAGGTCCGTGTCCTAGTATACTCTTAAAACGATCACTTCTAATGTATATGCGTTTTTACCTCTAAAAGTAAAAGGTACGAGATAACCTCTAACTAGTGAAACCTATATATACTGTTACCTTTAAATAGGAGTAAAAGCGGCTATACATTTTTACACTTAATATAGTGGTTACACCTGTTGCTCCTAAACAGTGTGACCTCTAAAACTATATTACTCCTGGACATTAAATGTAACACTCATCTGTATGCTTACTCCGTAATGCAGCTGATGCTGCGTGCTCGTGAAACAAAGCAACACTAACATGACCAAAGTATCACAGATTTATTTGCCTAAATAAGACAACCGGAAGACTCAAATAATGTCCTCCTTGAGCTAATTAACTCAAATTCAGTAATTAACTCTTTAATGAGATATTCTTGCGAAAATGTGGGACGGCAGCATCGGAAGCGATAATTATTTACATCCACACTTTTAAAAACAGAATTTCACCACATATAGCACCTCCCAGCCAACAATAATCCTGAATGACATCGTTCTCGCCCCCGATTTATTGAAAACGGAGGCGCACGCCTCCCGCTTTCAACAAATTAGTGGACACATGAGTACATACAGGGTGTCCCAGAAAACGTGTCATTGAATTATAATAAAAAAACTACGCCACCTAGAATCATGCGGTCAACGGCATTTGTTCTTATTAGGTTTTTGCCAACTACTGGTGTGAATGTCATGTATGGTAAGTTTAATTATGTAAATATTTGCGAACTGAACTCGAAAATTTGCCAAGTAAATGTCACTTTTTTACCCCACCAATATGAAGAGCGTGGCGAGTTCACTCAAGTTCATGATAATTGACAGTGATATTCACAAGCTATCCCATCAGAAAAATAGCCGAACATCATGCTTTTCGTAGCACCGAACCATAACGCGCGACGACTTTTTGAGCGCAACCGCTCGCATGTTACCTCGAGACTGGGAGATACCCCGGTTCGAATCCCGGTGCTGGCTGTGCTGTCTGGGGTTTTTCCTGGTTTTCCCTCAGACGCTTTCAGACATATGTCGGCACAGGTCCCTTAGAAGCCGGTCCAGGACACACATTCCCCCAGGGCGTGAGTCGTGACGTTGCCCACCTCTGTGAGGCAGACATCGGCGAGCCCTTTCGCCGCCGCTACCACCACCACCACCACCGAAGAGCGGTCCATGTGGTCTGTGGCGATAAGAGAGCGCCACGAGTTACGGCGATAGGGGGCAGCCGTGCTCCAGGGGGGCGTACCCCACGCAGAGGGATAAAAGCGGTGATCCGCTGGATAAGACCCCTTTTTCGTTGTGCGGTTTTTGCTGGGTGCAAGCTGTCTGAACGTGAAATAAACCTGGTATGTCTGTTTGAATTTCTGTTGTGCTGCTTGTTCCTTCGCGCACGGAACGGACGGGCTGACGCCCCGAGGTTGTGGGAACTTAGGTTTCCACAACTGGCGCCCAACGTTTGGGGTTCGAGCTCGTTCGTCCCGTGGCGGGGAACACGCGGCACTGTGAGTTTGTGTAGTTAGTACTTGTTGTAGTTTACAGTTTTTGCTCTTAGTTTTTTTGCCGTTGTTTTTTTGTGTGTGCGTTTTTCGTGTGTTTCTTTGAGTTTTTCAGCTCCCACCCGGTGGACGAGCCCTCGGAGCTGATGGCTGACAAGGCGAAGGTGCCCGCGCCGCAGTCAGACGCCATCACAACAGCAGAACTCCTGTCACGCATGACGGAGTTGTGCTCGTTGGTGGTTCAACGCCTGGATGCCGGGTCGGTTTCGCCGCCGCAGGCACAAGCACCTCTACGACTCAACTTACCGGTGCCTACTTTCTCAGGTTACACCGATAAGAAGTCTGTTGCCGATTTCCTGGATGACCTCACCGCCTATCAGACGGGTATGGGAATTTCGGATGAAGTCCTAATCCAACGCATCCTGCAGGTTGCTTTGGTCGGAGACGCCGCCCGCTGGCTTCGGTTGCAATCGGAGTTTACGTCCTTGCAGGACTTCCAGGAGCGGTTCAAAAACGAATTCCTTCCCCCGGATTACGAATACCGTGTCCTAGAGGAATTACATAAGCGTACTCAACATCCTGAGGAAAGCTTATCTGAATTCGTTCGGGCATTGCAGGATCTGTACAGCAGAGCGGATCCCACTGCTACGGAAGAGCAGCGTGTCGCACGGGCGATCCGTCAGTGCCACCCGCGCTTCCGGCCCTACTTAAGAGCCCATCGCTTTGAAACCCTTGAGGCGTTGGCCCAGGAGGCTCGTTCAATACAAGGCGACCTCCTGGCAGAGCTTCAATACCGGCCCCCTCCGCCCCCGGAGCTAGCGTTGGAACCGCGCTGCGCGTGGTCGGGAGGAGCCGCCTCGGTCGAACGCCTGTATGCAACAGGTTTGGGTGACAACCCCCGTAATTCAGGCAATGTCATCCCACCGAGCCCTAGATCCGTTCCTCTATGACCAGAGGACGATCCCCGCAGGAACGAGCCTTGACAGACCCGTCCCGCCCCGAAGTCGCGGTCAACCTGGCCTTTCAGCTAGCGAAACCCCACGGCAGCGGGAGCGGCATCATCCTGCGCCCCCGCAGCCACGAGCGCCTACCGGCTGTTGGAATTGCGGCAGCCCTGACCATTTTCGTCGGGAATGCCCGCGACAAAGACCAAACACCCGTAATGTGCCATCGGGAAACGGTCGCAGCCGGCGTCCATGAATGCTCGCTCAACGACGTCGGCAAGTTGCGAAGAAAGCGAGCAGACGGTTACTATCCGTGGCCTTGATCAGTCAAAAACTAGCTTTGCAAGCGGTAAGATAACGCAAAGAGATGCTTTGGCTCCTCTTGCTTTTTCTGTCCGAGATTACATCGAGGATAAGGAACCAAACATCGCCGTTCGAATTTTGGGTAAAGATTACATCGCCCTTATCGACACGGGAGCTACGCTTTCCCTTATCGGGGATAGTGTTTACGAGCATTGCGTATCGCGGCATGTGGAATTGCAATCCACAGATGTCACTCTTCGTCTTGCTTCCAATGACGCCGTTCCAGCACAGGCAGCAGTTGTGCTCTGGGTACGTTTGGATGGTAGACGACGAAAGCAGCGCTTCGTGCACCTTCCTGGCCTGGCAGTTCCTGTTATCCTGGGCAGAGACTTCATCATCCGGCAGAAGTTGGTGCTGGACCTGCCCAATGGAGGATACGTGTACCACGGCTCGTCGGGATTTTTCCGCTTCGCCGCAGCACGGGAACACTGCACAGCACAGCAAGCTGTGGCAGCGTCTGTTGAAACGTCTCGGCTGCCGACTGTCTTGGGGTCATTCCATGGTCCTGAGGAGCAACGCCGTCAGCTTGAACAAGTACTGCGGCAGTTTGACGGAATCTTTACCGAAAAACCGGGTAAGTCGTCTGTGTTACAGCATAGCATAGACACCGGTAACGCTAGGCCCTGGCGTTGTAATCCCAGACCATTGAGTGTGCATAAGCGTGCTTTGTTAGACACTGCTCTTGACGAAATGCTCCAAACCGGTGCAGTTCAAAGGTCCCAGAGCCCTTGGGCATTTCCTGTTGTTCTGGCTCCGAAACGTGATGGTACGGCTAGGTTATGCGTCGACTACCGTCGACTCAACGCAGTAACTGTAAGGGATTCTTACCCCTTCCCGTCCATTGAGTCAATCATGTATTCCCTGGGCAATGCAGCTGTGTTTTCAACGCTTGATTGTAGTAGAGGGTTTTTGCAAATCCAAGTTGCCCCGGAGGATGTCCCAAAAACAGCCTTTACGTGTCATAGAGGTTTGTTTGAATTTGTACGAATGCCTTTCGGACTGTCTAATTCACCCGCCAGTTTCCAGCGGTTGATGGATACAGTGTTGGGAGATGCGAAGTACAATTTCGCAATGGCATACATGGATGATGTCGTAGTGTTTTCTAGAAATTTTCAGGAACACTTGGAACACCTATCAATCGTCCTTGCAAGGATGAACGAAGCGGGCATTACTATCAACCCCCGCAAGGTGCAGCCGGCATCGTCTAGGATCAGCCTCCTCGGCTTTGTGGTGGACAGAGGGACCATCCGTCCTAACGACGACAAGCTAAAGGCGATCACGGACTTTCCGGTTCCCGGTAACGTCAAAGCCTTGCAGCGCTTCCTAGGTATGGTTGGTTTTTACAGACAATTCATTCCTAATTGTGCCGAGCTAGCGCAGCCGCTTAACCAGTTGTTGCGCAAGGACACGCGCTGGAATTGGGGAGAAGAGCAGGAACGATCATTTCGAGCTCTATCACAAGCAATCGCTGATACGGCTAGGCTTTATCTGCCCGACCTCAACAAACCATTTGTTGTGCAAACAGATGCAAGCGATTATGGTGTTGGCGCAGTTCTCTTGCAGGAGCATGACGCTATTCTTTGTCCAGTGGCTTTTGCAAGTCGCACGCTGAATCCGGCAGAACGGAACTACTTCGTGACGGAAAAGGAGTGCTTGGCGATCATCTTCGCTTTCAGGAAGTTCGACCTTTACCTGGACGGCAGTACCTTCACTGTCCAGACTGACCACCAGGCACTTTCTTGGCTGCAGCGGCTCCATAACCCGTCTGGACGACTGGCCAGGTGGGCCCTGACGCTACAAGGCTACTCCTTCAACGTGGAGTACAGGCGGGGCTCGACGAACGTGGTAGCAGACGTACTATCCCGCGCGCCTCTACCGGAGGGGGAAGAGGAAGGCACCGATGCGCCTTCTCAACTTCTGGCAGCAGCACAGGTGGCACGAGACGTATCTTCGTCTTGGGGCACGGTCGTGAGCAGAGAGCAGCTCCTAGACGCTCAGAGAGCGGACGGCCTTTGTCAGCGGGTGTCGCAGTGGATAGCTGAGCAAGACTCGGCGGACACCGGAACGACTGACGGACGGCACGACTCCTATCTGCTGGGCGAGGATGGCATCCTGTTCAGATACATACCCCAGGCGGATGAGGACGACGGCTCATCCCCGTTCAGAGTCGTGGTGCCACGGAAGTTGCGTAAGTCTTTCATACGATACTTCCATGACTCGGCCTTGGCAGGTCACAGCAGCGGCAGGAAAACTTATCACAAGTTGTGTCGTGTTGCGACATGGCCAGGAATGAGGCAGGATGTAACAAAGTATGTTCGCACTTGTCCCGTATGCCAGAGAGCGAAACCTCGTGGTGGTTTACCCCCTGGGCGCTTACAGCCTGTTCAGAGCAATAGACCCTGGCAGATAGTTGCTTGTGATGTGATGGGACCATTTCCCCGTAGTCCTAGAGGTAACCAGTATTTGTTCGTGGTTACTGATCATTTCACGAAATGGGTTGAGCTGTTTCCTCTCAGGACACTGACTTCCCAGAGAGTGTGGGAAAAGTTACTCGACACCTTTTGCCGGTTCGGGTTTCCCGCACAGCTGATCACCGACAACGCAGCCTACTTTACAAGTAAGGTGTTCTCAGATTCTTGCGCTGTCTTAGGCATTCAGCATAAGAAGACTTCCCCGTATCACCCTCAGGCTAACATTACCGAACGTGTTAATCGCAACCTGAAAATGATGTTGGTTGCTTTTACTAGCCAGCACCACCGTGATTGGGATCTTCGCCTGGCTGAGCTGGCGTTCGCTACGCGGACGACGGTCAATAGGTCTACAGGATTCACCCCGGCGTTCCTGAACTTGGGACGAGAGGCCCCTTTTCCTGTGGAGAATGCTCTGGGCCTCCGGGATGGTGCTACCCGGCCTCCTTATTCAAGGTTTGCTGAGGACCTCCGGAGTCGACTGGACGATGCAGCCCGGACGGCTCGGGAGAACCTGGACGTCGCAAGGTTGGACCAGGCTCGCCAGTACAACCGTGGACGTCGGAACCTCACCTACAGCGTCGGTGACCTCGTCCTTCGACGGACTCACCCGCTAAGTGATGCGTCACGAGGCTTTGCAGCTTCACTCGCAGATAGGTGGGATGGCCCCTTCGAGGTAAGTGCGTGCTCCTCCGGCCTCACTTACAGGCTTCGTCGCTGCGACACCGGCGAAGAGACTGGGCCGGTTCACATCTCGGACTTGAAGTCTTACCATCTCCGAGACCCTGACGGAGAGGAGCCAGATTCGCAACCTGCCTCCCTCCAAGACCTGGACCCGGATCCCGTTCCCGGACCTGCGTCCAGCCGCTACAACTTGCGTCCCCGCAGGCGGCGCACGTAGCTGCCACTATCTCCATCGCTAAGCATAGTGCTTGTGATTTAGTGCTTTAGTAGTGTGATTTCTGTTCCACAGTTTTCCGCTATCTGTTTTGGGGGGACGCCTTCTCAGGCGCCCACGGTTTGAGGCCGCCTTCTCACCGCTTCCCTTTACATCTCCTCTCAGATGCAACGACGTCCGCAGCATCCCGCCCGCCGTGCACCTGCCCGCTCCCGTTCCCGCGGAAGCCGCCCGGATCCGGATCCACCCCAGCACCACTCCGTGGCCACTTGGACAGTTGTGTCCCACGGACAGCCGGTTTCCTGGGCATCCCGCACACGGTGGGCTCACCAGCCAAGGCCCCTCCGGGGGGACGACCCCACACAGACTCCGGCTCCGTTTCGCGGTCTGACGCTCACCGACCGCCACCCGGCCGATCCCCTACAGCCCCTCACTGCGGAGGAGAAGCGGATCCTATGCCCGCTCTGCTATGCCTAAGTCTAAGTCTAAGTCTGAGTCTAAGTAAATCTGTGGCGGATAAAAAAAAAACGAAAACCACCCTGTATAGTTACGCCATATGGATATAGGGTAAGGTGGGGCAAGATGAGAAATGGGGCAAGGTGTGACATTTTTTGCTAGACGCCGCCTGTCTCAGGGACGCGTTGCCCCATGCGCTTGGAACTTTACTCATAGGTGGCTCTGCATGTCCGCTTTATTGCATGTGAGAATTGTCCGTATTGGTATTTGTGTTGAAGAGCAAAAAAACCGGTTACTTCTACCGAGACTGACCCGCAAAAAAGGGGCGATTTTCTGTAGTCCTTTGTCTTGTCAGCTGTGCAGCAGCGTGTTGCAGGTATATTCTGCCAATGTAAGTCCACACCCTATTCCTTTATTCATTCATCTAGATGTATGCACAATATGGGCACTCTTGGTTATCGGGTGTTTAACTGAAAAATTAATATAGTTTTATATAGTTTTATTAGCTTGTTCATAAACAGCGCGATGGCCTTCTATGGCTATGCTTAATGCATCCGATGTATACACGGGGCAGGACGCGACAACTTAATGCAACTCATATGCAATTTAAATCTAATGTGATTTAGAAACTGATCACTCAACTATTAGGTGGCCTTATGCTTGTTCCTCAGAGATTCTTTTTCTGTATATTGCCTAGGATTTTCCAGCACACACACACACACACACACACACACACACACACACACAAAGAGGCAATGATGAGATGGGCAGCAGATTTTCCTGTGTCCCAGGATATTTCGAGCAAAGCAGAAGCGCACTCCAAAGCGAGCGACCAGCGACACATCAGACTGGCGGTACCTTGTTTGCAAAGGTCGGTGGAGGGAAATAGCATCGGGTTCTTCGTGGTTTTATTGCACATCACGTAGGCGGTGAGCTCAAGGGGGCTGTGTAGGTGCTTAAATTGCAAAAACTAATTTGTATAGTTCATTACCACGGCGTGTCTTCTCTTGCCTCGAGGTTTGGGACAAGATGAGACAATCCGCATTTTTGAATTTCTTCTGCTGTGTTTATTTTAGAACCGGTTACGTCCGTTCTGACTTACAGATCAGAAGCTCTAGACCTCTGAGAATGTGCTTATGGGTATTTGTTTTTGAAAAACGCGAAAAATAAAAGTTCCATATTCAATTGGAAGTTTATATATCATCTTGCTCCACCTTCCCCTATTCATTCTATAACATATGTAGTTCCGTATAGCACTGGTCAATCTATCTTCGTGGACCGCGGCCACTGCGTATGTGTGAAAGAAGAAGAAGAAATAGTTTGTGGAATACAGTTTGTGGACTACAACGATATCATGTGAGCATGTACTATGGAAACGACGTGAAGCGATCGAAGAGAAACAGTGTAAGCTGTTATGTTTACAAGCTGCTATAGATTGTGGCAAAGACAGGATAGTATGTAGCGCTACGGTAGTCACTAAAGGAATTGCGCGGGAGATGTTTTGAGCACAGGGGGCTCTGCAACCCCTGCAACCCCCAAGGCACTGTACAACCCCCAACCTGAACTGACTTCACTGAAGTAACCTAACCTAATATGCTTAATATAATATAGTCCAATATTTACCGATGGAGAACGTGACCTTAGGCTTAGCAAGGCCGTCCGTCTGCTGCTGCAGGTGTGCTTCATATGGTGTTATACAAATGCATATAAAGATGGTTCTAAACCACATAAAATTTTATAATTCTTATATTTTTAGTTTCAGTACCCTGTGACCCTCTTTAACTTCAGAAGTGTGAGAATATGTAAAGCGTGTTGGTTAAGTAACATGGTAACAAACGCGAAGAAAAATTTGTACGCAATATTTAGTCTTTACATGATTTCACTAATTGTTAAAATACAGTGGTCCTGCTGTGAAACTACAACCTGTGATATTCTGCGGACATTAAATACGAGCTCAGTTCTTAATCGATTTTTATAGATCCATCCTGTAAAACTACCAATATCCTTCAAAGAAGCGAGCTCATGGCTCTCTGTATGGGTAATGCTTCCGGTGGCGTTGCCCGAAGAAACGCTCCAGTATACGCAGGTGCACAGTGAAGCAATCACGGTGGAGACACATCGTGCAATAGTGCTTAAAAGTGCAATACGAAGAAGAAGATGCTGGCAACCAGAAACCTCATACTACCGAAACTGACATACGGTCATTCTAGGTTCGCAGCGAGAAATTATGCGTCTTCCATTCCTCCTTTTGAGAACTGTTCATTTTCTTAACTCAATACACCACGAAGAAGCGAAACACAAGAGAGGTAACCTTGCAGTTACTCTGAGGACTGCGCGAGACGTCACGGTCGCCTACTGCCGTGCCATGTTTCAGGCATGGTTTCATAAGTGGCTGCGTTCAAAGAAGCGCACACTGTTCATACAACACCACAGTTAGCTAACATTAATCGCACTAACTAAGCCCAAATATGTGCCTAAATTCGCAGCGTTTGATGTTACTTCTCCAAATTTTCTTCCAATGTGGCTCCCATATTTCCTTCTTCACTCTCAGAAAAAAGGGAGTATGGGAAACTCCATTGGGGGTGTTCACGCTCGTCACACATATGACTCCCTTTGTTGTGTTTGGGCTACTCCCCTTGTAAGGGTGTTCTCCTGACTCCCTTGATAAGGGTGTGCCCTCGACTCCCCTCCGTGAGGGTGTTCCCCTGACACCCTTATTGCAGGTGCTTCCTTGACTGCCCTACCAAGCACATCGCAGAGAACACTAAGCACTCTTTCCCACCCTGTCATTAGGTGGTGTTACTTCGTTGGACTTCTTTTGTTTGTTTATTTTTCATTTTTTGTGCAGATACTGATCTGCGCTGCACCGCGTTACAAAAACAATACTGCCCTCGTCCCAAAACACGAACAACAGGCGCAGTGCCTCTCAGTCTTGCTCAAGAATCCAGGTTCCAGAGTTCCAAGAATCCAGATTGCAGTACTATGCGACCCAAACTTTACAATCTGCTCCTAGAGTACAAAGGAGCGAAACACTTTCGTAACGGTGACGGATATACGCCTCATCAACTCGCACTGCATCTGCAGTAACTTGAAGGCGCTTAGCGTTACAGGACAGATATCCCTTTCTATCGGACATTGCGTTTCTTAGTTGACCTGCTGTTTCCTTCGAGAGTATTTCCACGGACATTTTCCCTCGAATGAAACGACCGATCCGAGTGTCAATTACAACTAAAAAAAATATAGCATTGTAGAAGCAAGCATCTTTATGGGCGCAAGGAAACAAGATGTAGGCACCATATTGCTTGTGAAATTGCAGTACCTGTTCCTCAGTACGTAATGTTGGGTACTTTCCAAGGATATCTGCCACCAACGGCTTTTCTTGGTACAGCCAGGACTTGTGAAATGTAAATGCCCTCTGCAGGGATACAGCTATTCGGTAAAGTTAACAAATAAATAAAGGTACGAGACTGTACTGTTGCATAGTCTGGAAGAACCTCGTCATTAACACTGGGGAGTGAGGCTAAGACCCCTCCATGAAGGGAGTGCACGCAACACCCCGCATTAAATACGGCCGAGAAAGGGTGTCGCTGCAACGCTTTCTTTGTTCGCGACGGTGTCCGAGCATCGTTTGACAACCTTTTGACTCCCTTTTTTCTGAGAGTGTTTCATGCTCAACAGGATAAACAAATGGAGCTCGGCGGTGTCACAGTTGTTGTTGTAGCCTCTAACGATTCAACTTACTTCCTTGGACAGAATTCCAAAGCACTACGTAACAATAGCAACAACAAAATCGCAGACACGGCACATTGCCGCTGAGGAGACAAACGACCTTCATTTCGCCCCTACTTTCCATTTTAGAGCTTTCTCTTTTGTCAGGTACAGTGTTGCTCAGCTTCGATAGGGGGTAGCGGCACTCCCCCGGCCGTTGCAGCCCGCCGTACCAGAGGCGGTGTCGGCGTGGTCTGGGGCTTTGTCGGCACCTTGGTTGGCATCACCATCATTGGCGTTCTTCTTCTGTTGTTTCACGGGGAGCGTACCAACGTCTTTCCCACATGTGCAACTTGGTCCTGCAAGCATTTCTCCCAACTACTCACGCTGTCTCTGGACGACACTCGCGACCCCTGTCAGAACTTCTACCTCTACGTCTGCAACAAGTGGCAAGAAAGATTTCCTCAGTATCCGTCTGTTCTCATGGCTCTGCGGGTAAAGGACATGCCTTCGTCGAATGCTACATTGCTAGAAATCAGCAGTTCTAATAGTTGTCAAATTAGCACCTTCACATTTTTTGGTGCGATGCGAAATTCCATTGGTACAAGAACAGAACACCTAGTGATCCACTTAGGAGCAGTACACAGCACAAAAAAACAAAAAAAAAAAGAAAATCGCGTCATATCACTGCGAAATGCTTTCCATGCGGAGAGACCGAAGAGTGTGTCGCTTCTGCGATAAACACAGAAGCAGTACACTTCTCTATACGGGAGCACACATATATTAATACCAGTATGGTCAGGTCTCGGACGAGTAGCGTTGCGATTCACTGAAATACAAGAACAAAGCACGAAAGAAGGTAAAAGCCAACAAATGTGAAGCTTTACACGTAGGGCCTCACGGCAGCAACATTCACTGTAGCATGACCGTGTAAGCAGTGAAGTGTACACAGCAGCAATGTGCCGAACAAATTCAATGAAAGTCAGCTCTAGTTGTCTCTCAATTCAGATTTTTCTGGCAGGTGGCAGTGCACCATAATCGGTCAGTGGACTTGTTCGACTTGGGCGTTCGACAAAGTGCATCACAAGGTGCTGTATAAATATGGAATTAGAGGAAAAGCATATGAACCCTTGCATAATTATTTGTCTTCTCGGAAACAGCGCTTTCAGATAGGATCAGCAATATCACACAATAGACGTGACAACTGGAGTGCCTCAGGGAAGTATTATGGGACCCTTATTATTTAATCTGTACATAAATGACACAGTAAACAGAAGTAGTAAGAGGGGATGTCGTAGGAGTCCGGGGATTAGTTCCAGGCTCGTGTTATTGACCCTTGGGTCGACTTTTTCGTAATTTTTTCCCGCGCGCGGGCGGAGGGTTGTCCGTGCTCTTACCGGTGTGCGGCGCGTGGCCGGAGGGCTGCGCGTGCGCTTACCCTCGCACATTTTTCCACTTGGGCCGACTCACTCACAAATTTTTTCCCGCTACAACAGGTAAGTAGTAAGCGGTTTACATGCAAGCATAGACATACAAAGGATAGCGATGCACAAAAGTACAAGTCTAAATATATTTATTAAAGCCAATGCTGTAATGTCAATCTGTGAATGGGAAAATATAGCCGCAAAACCTGAAGCAGAAGAAACACTATTTTTTATTAATGGTAATCATCCTGCATCCAAGTTTTCAATGAATCAAAATTAAAATGAAGTAGCACATTTAATCAAAGAAGATATTCTTAATGAATACGATTAGAATGAAAATTACAAGTTTTATTATAAAAAGTCTAACATTCCTATACGTGAGCACTGTCATTGCAATAGTGGAGTTTTAATTACAAGTTCTGATAAATGTAAGTAACTTCAATCACAATAGGGAAGCTAAGTTGAATATTCCAACATGACACAAATGTAATTAATCACATTCTTATGAAGTGATCGGTTTTCGGCACGTTGACGGAGGGCTGTGCGTTTGCCGTCACGCAATTTTTTTATTTTCAACTGAGCCGTCTTCTGTCTCGCATTTTTTTTCCAGCGCACGGAGGGATGGGGCGCAGGTGAGGGGCTGTCTGGGTGCCTACCAGCGGGCCGGAGAGCTGTGCGTACCCTTATCTTTGTGTATTTTTACCCCGGGCCGACTTCTTTGGCAATTTTTCGTTACAACAGCCGTGTGGTAGGCGGTTTACATACAAGTAGGAACATGCACACTGGCAACCCTATCAAGCGACGTTGCCTTCACACCTGGACCTACTTGATTCACATTTTTTTTCCGACTGGGCCGACTTCATTCGTATTTTTTCCCAATACAACAGCTGCGCGGTGGGCGGTTTACATGCAAGTATATACATGCACACTGCCAACAGAGCCAAGCAATGCCACCATCACACCTGGGCCAACTTCACAGGCATTTTTTTTCTTACAACAGCCGAGCGGTGGGCAGTTCACATACAAGTATAGATATGCAAAGGATAGCCATACACAAAAGTACAAGATGAAGTATATTTATTAAAGCCAATCGTGGTAGGAATTATGTTGTGACTCTGTGTGAAGGAGAAAGACCCAGCCAAAGAACATAGAACGGAAGAAACACAATACCATACACATAATAAAGAATATACTTACTTATTACAGGTGTGAAGCAATAGCACTGAAGAGGTATCACACATAAAACACAATATTTGTATTAATGGTAATTATATACGCAAGTTTTCAATGAATCAGAATTAAAATGGAGTAGTACATTTAATCAAATAAGATATTCTTAATAAATATGATTACAATCAAATTACAAATTTTATTATAAAATATCTGAGATGCGGGCACCATGATTGCAATAGCGGAGTTTTAATTTCAATTACAAGATAAATATTCCAACACAACACAATTAATCAGTTTCTTGTGAAGTGAATAGCGCACATGCAAGGAAATAATTGGAAACACAACCGACAGCTAGCACTAATAGAGAGCCAAACCCATGCATCATCCAACATGTAAACAGAGAGACATGCAGGAAAATAATTGAAAAGCAATCTATCAAAACGAGAAACATTACAAATTTAATACTGTGACCAGCACAGAGTTAACGCTGAAGAACAGAGAAACACTCTAAACAGCGCATCGTCCAACATGTAAACAACAGATACCAGATGTAAGTAATTTCAAGCACAATAGGGAAGCTAAGTTGAATATTCCAACACGGCACAAATTTAATTAAGCTGTTTCTTATGAAGTGAATAGCACACATGCAAGCAAATAATGAGAAACACAACAGCCAACAGAGAGCCAAACCTATGCATCATCCAACACGTAAACAAAAGATACACACAGCAAAATAATTGAAAAACAATCTATCAAAACGGGAAACATTACAAATTTAATACTGTGACTAGTACAGAGTTAACTCTGAAGAACAGAGAACCACTCTAAACGGCGCATCATCCAACGTGTAAACAACAGACACATCCAGGAAAATAATAGCGAAACAATCTATCAAAACAAGAAACATTACAAATTTAATAACTTGAAATCGAAATAATCTATAATTTTAACTATAATAAAATCAGCCTTGCGATCTAATCGAGTCGAGCACTACCCAATTTTCATTCTAAGAGACACTATAAACGTTACCTTGACGGAGGTATCCAACACACAGAAAGCAGACACACTACAAGCCAGCTACTTTTGCTACTTGAGTCTGGTGGGGGTCACGCTCTCTCTCCATACAGCCCAAAGTGAAGAAAGTGTGCATTCTTTGTTACTGCATGGTGCGGGGGTCACTCTCACTCTCTTACACGTTATTTCCTCCAAAGGGGGATTTTCTCATGACCAGTCAAGTTTGCACAGAGGCGAAATTTTTATTGATCATTGCAAATATCAATCGAGTGAACATCTGAAGCAAAGAGAGAAAGTCAAGTTTATTCAATGATAAAAGCAATACTCATTCACAAATGGGAAACAAATTTAATTACATCATTTTTTAATCATAACTTTGCAACAATAATTTCTACATGCAGAAGCCTCAAACAAACAACACATATGAAATGCAAATTAATGTAGGAGTTTTCTACAGAGGAAATCAACAGACACAGCTCAGAAATACCTTCCCAATTCATAGAATATTTTTATTAATATCGATCGAATGATCATCTGAAACAAAGTCAAAGCAGCAATTAATTCAGACAAATATTTTTTAAACAAGCAGCGCGAATACACCACAGAAACCCGTGTTTTTCATTCAGGACCCACTAGTGGATTCGATCAATAAAATGCGAGAGGGAAGCCGCTAACCATAAAGTTCCACTACAATTTCGTCAAGGTTACGCTCGCAGGGAGTAGGGGAATTCTCCCGTGGTCCTGGTAAACAATGTAGTTGAAGGCCATAAACTCGCCCCCACACACCCAAGTCAAGATAGGGAGGGACGGACTCTAGTGTGGCCTTTGTACACAGCAGCGACAATGGAAGCACACGTTTTTCCTTACACATCGCATTTTTTGTAAATCATTTTCCATAATTCTCACAGCGGGATATTAAATACATTCTAAACCTGATCACATAACAAATTTTTAATCAATGAAATGAGCACAGATATGGTTTAATTAAGTGTAGAAGCACACTAGAAAACAGAACAAACAAGGAAGTTTCAGCGAAGAGATGGACAGATTTTGTACTCGCTACCATAGGTCATGGGAGGACATGATAAAAAGCTGCTTCGAAAAAGAAGAGCTACGATGTGATTCTATTATCACAGCATTTCAATACGTCCTAGACGTGGTCGTATTCGGAGATATGGTACAAATTACGGAATTGAAGGTGCAAGAAATTGTATGCCGAATCTACAATAGTTATAAAAATATTTGCACGTCAACATCGGAAGGGCCACTGGGATTGATGGTGGTGTGTTTGAGGTTTGCTAACGAAGAATTGAAATACGCTAGACCAGATGTAATTGTAATCATTGCAATGGGCATTGCACTAATCAAGAAAGCAATGAGATCAAATTATCATATACAAGCAGTCTATATCGCACGATTCATTACGGATTTGTTGAAATTACACCTAAGAATTGAAATGGAAAGTACATAAAAGAATCTATCACTTGATGTGTTCCACTACAGCGTCTACACAATTATTTTCTTCTTGCAATGATGTCGAATGAGCAGAAGTGCAATATTGTCGTACAAGGTCTAATGTATCATCAGTTGTTGAAACTCAACGAACATATCAATTGCGGTGGACCACTAGACGATTTTCATCTAATACTCTCTTGTACGCCATTCAAGAATCTTCATACAAAGAAAGGAAACATCAATAGGAGATTGTGCAAGTTGCTGAAGCAATACAAATACGGCGACAACGTATCGCCTGCATTAATCAACGCTGTATTTAAGCGGCCAATAATAAGACTAAACTATATAATGAATTATCATTTCGTCAATCAAGACAACAAACGAAAACTTCAGAGTTTGGAATAGGACAACTGTAATTTATCGTAATAAACAAGTGTATAACTGAAATAATAAATGTAATCTTTGTCATCAATGTAATGATTTCTACGTAGTGCAACGAAAACAGCCTATATTTAGTATGTCTAGATAGAACACAATGATTACTAAGGAAACGAATATTCCACACTACATACAAGGATCCTTACATGGAATCAGTGCTGACAATCAGAGGGGTTTTACACGACTACACTCTGTACAACATCAACATCTGAAGGATAGAATTGTAGGAAAAGTATCACTAATTGAAATTTAGAGGCATGTTACATCAATCTTTGTTTACAAAAGAGGATCACTAATCTTCCGCGAAAGCTTATCATATATTGTGAATTAAATTGCACAGTGTATATATTTCTCAAACAGTTGGACAGTTGACAATATATGTTGAAAGGAATTTATTACCAAATGACGCGATGCAAGTGAAGGATTTTGCAAGCATGACGCGCAGGCGGAGTCTACATTTTCTAATCATCGTAACACGCTGCGCACAAACGCAATCAGATTTTTGGAGAATCGAATCACACAACTGTCATCAGAAATGTTTAACCACTATACAATGAAGACGAGTACTACGCATAAACACAATGGAAGATATGTAATCTTAATTATAATAAGCAAATATTCGTTTTGCAAGCTTAACCAAGCACACAGCACAGATCACACGTAAACATAGATCCAATTCGCAAGATGTACCTGACGTTTCCCTAGTCCATACTGAAAAACTATCACTCTATTCATAGTTTCATAGCATACGGAACAGTACAAATGGAAAGGGAGTACTTTAATTTTAGAAGTTTTTAGCTCATAATGAGGCAAAACGCAAATTCCACACCAAAGATCATTTTCTTGTTCAAATTTTCAGTCAAAACTGTACACTCTTTCTTACAATTTTTTTAAGATAGATTTAAAAGCTGTCCATATAGTCACACATTCTATACAAGATATTTGATTGTGCATTAAATGCTAAAATTCATCGGATCCCTTTCAGGAGCAGTGGAGACTATCACACATCAGTAAGTGTTTCATTAAAATTTGAACGGGTGCTGCAATTTACGGACTGAGTTGTAGAAAATGTAATTTCACAAGTGTCTGTTGATTTCCTCTGTACAAAACTGCTACATTAATTTGCATTTCAGATGTGTTGTTTGTTTGTGGCTTCTGCATGTAGAAATTATTGTTGCAACGTTATCATAAAAAATTATGTAATTAAATTTGTTTCCCGTTATGTTATGTAATTAAATTTTGAATGAGTATTGTTTCTATCATTGAATAAACTTGACTTTCTCTCTTTGCTTCAGATGTTCACTCGATTGATATTTTGTGAGTTGAGAATTATGTATGCATGTGTGTCTGTTGATTTCTTGATTGATTAGCAATAATCTGAAATATGTTAAATGTGCAACGTTTCTCATTTTGATTGAGTATTGTTTCCGCTGATGCTAGAATAATATTTCTCGCTTGCTTAGATAATATTTGTCTAAAACCAGTTTGCACCTGATATTGATGTCTATTCTTATACTTTTTTGCTTGCTTGCTACTGTTTGTTTTGATAGAATTCTTATTGTTTTATTGAGAATCGAATAATGCTAACATCTCTTTGCAATAGTTGATCAATAAATATTTCGCCTGTGTTCAAACTCGACTGGTCATGAGAAAATCCTCGTTTCGAGGAAATAACCTGTAAGAGAGTGAGAGTGACCCCCCCCCCGCACCATGCAGTAACAAAGAATGCACACTTTCTTCGTTTTCGGCTGTATGGAGAGAGAGCGTGACCCCCACCAGGCTCAAGTAGCAAAAGATAGCTGGCTTGTAGTGTGTCTGCTTTCTGTGTGTTGGATACCTCCATCAAGGTAACATTTATAGTGTCTGTTAGAATGAAAATTGGGTAGTGCTCGACTCGATTAGATCGCAAGGCTGATTTTATGATAGTTAAAATTATAGATTATTTCGATTTCAAGTTATTAAATTTGTAATGTTTCTTGTTTTGATAGATTGTTTCGCTATTATTTTCCCGGATGTGTCTGTTGTTTACACGTTGGATGATGCGCCGTTTAGAGTGGTTCTCTGTTCTTCAGCGTTAACTCTGTGCTAATCACAGTATTAAATTTGTAATGTTTCTCGTTTTGATAGATTGTTTTTCAATTATTTTGCTGTGTGTATCTTTTGTTTATGTGTTGGATGATGCATAGGTTTGGCTCTCTGTTGGCTGTTGATCGTGTTTCTCATTTCCTTGCATGTGTGCTATTCACTTCATAAGAAACAGCGTAATTAAATTTGTGTCGTGTTGGAATATTCAACTTAGGTTCCCTATTGTGCTTGAAATTACTTACATCGGGTATCTGTTGTTTACATGTTGGACGATGCACCGTTTAGAGTGTTTTTCTGTTCTTCAGCGTTAACTCTGTGCTGGTCACAGTATTAAATTTGTAATATTTCTCGTTTTGATAGATTGCTTTTCAATAATTTTCCTGCATGTCTCTCTTGTTTGCGTGCTGGATGATGCATGGGTTCGGCTCTTTATTAGTGCTAGCTGTTGATTGCTCGTTATTTCCTTGCATGTGCGCTTTCACTTCACAAGAAACTGATTGTGTCGCTTTGGAACATTCATCTTGTAATTCAAATTAAAACTCTGCTATTGCAATCATGGTGCTCGCGTCTCAGACATTTTACAATAAAATTAGTAATTTGATTGTAATCGTATTGATTAAGAATATCTTCTTTGATTAAATGTACTGATCCATTTTCATTCTGATTCATTGAAAACTTGTGTGTATAATTACCATTAATACAAATATTATGTTTGATGTGTGATACCTCTTCAATGCTATTGCTTCATACCTGTAATAAGTAAGTATATTCTTTATTATGTGTATTGTATTGTGTTTCTTCCGTTTCATGTTCTTGGGCTGGGATTTTCTCCTTCACACAGAGTCACAACATAATTCCTGCCATTATTGGCTTTAATAAATATACTTCATCTTGTACTTTTGTGTATGGCTATCCTTTGCATATCTATACTTGTATGTGAACTGCCCACCGCTCGGCTGTTGTAAGAAAAAAAAATGCATGTGAAGCTGGCTTTGTTGGCAGTGTGCATGTATATACTTGCATGTAAACCGCCTACCGCGCAGCTGTTGTATCGGTAAAAATACGAATGAAGTCGGCCCAGTCGAGAAAAAAATTTTAATGAAGTCGGCCCAGGTGTGACGGCACCAACGCTTTGTGGGGTTGCCGGTGTGCATGTCCCTAATTGTATGTAAACCGCCTACCACACGGCTGTTGTATTGAAAAATTGCGAATGAAGTTCACCCGGGCGGAAAAATTGACAAAGAAGTCGGCCCGGGGTGAAAAATACACAACGATAAGGGCACGCACAGCCGCTGGTAGGCATCCGGACAGCCCCTCACCTGCGCGCCATCCCACCGCGCGCTGGAAAAAAAAAAATTCGCGAGAGAAGAGGCCCAGTTGAAAAAAATGTGTGACGGTAAACGAACGCCAACGTTCCGACCACCGATCACTTTATAAGAATCTGATTAATTAAATTTGTGTCATGTTGGAATATTCAACTTTGCTTCCCTATTGTGCTTGAAGTGACTTACATCTATCAGAACTTGTAATTAAAACTCCACTATTGCAATGACTGTGCTCACATATAGGAATGTTATTGTTTTTATAATAAAACTGATTTTGATTGTAATCGTATTGATTAAGAATATCTTCTTTGATTAAATGTGCTACTCCATTTTAATTCTGATTCATTGAAAACTTGGATGCGTGATGATTACCATTAATAAAAAATATTGTGTTTCTTCTGCTTCAGGTTTTGCAGCTAGATTTTCCCCATTCACAGATAGACATTACAGCATTGGCTTTAATAAATATATTTTGACTTGTACTTTTGTGTATGGCTATCCTTTGCATGTCTATGTTTGCATGTAAACCGCCTACTGTACCTGTCATACCTGGTTTGCCAATCCCGAACGATGCGCAGCTACCCAGGGCTGACGAGCCGCAAACACGGCGAAACACGTGTCCTCTGGTGCTGTCGCATCGTTCAATGAGTATCTGTTTCTCTACGTGCAGCCATAGAAGCCATTTTGGCTTTCCCCCTCTTTATATATATATATATATATATGTGTGTGTGTGTGTGTGTGTTATTCTGTGTACGTTTCTCGATGTTGAAACACTGTGTACTGTAATTCATTAATATACCAAGTATTAGTTCATTTTCTATGTGTCTTGTGATGCATGTTGATTGCTGACATGTTATGAATACTATGTAATAAGTTCCGCTAATGAAGGACGGGGCCTGGGACACGTCAAGCAGCTGGATCTGGATTTTTTTCCCAGAGCTCCGGGTGCAGCTATTGAGCCAAAATAAAGATGATGATAATTATGATTTCTTAACTTTGTCCCATAGCATGACGCCATCATCAGGGTTGGCCAATCAGCACTTGCGAAAAGGGTGCAGCCGACGGGGCAGAATAATATTGAGAAGGCCGTGCGTTTCTATCAAAGTTGTGTCCGGGCTAAACAACGAGAGGACGATGAGATCATCACTGGAAGGTAAGCCTTTCCATTCGTTCTGCGTATGTAGAAGGCGTCTTCTCTTGCAGTTAATTCTTTTATCAGGCAAAAGGTAGACGTTTGTTGAAATGGCGAGCATTGTAAGAAAACATGGAAGGCCTTGAAAGTGAGACTGTGAATACTATGCAGGGTCAAAGGAGGTATATATAATGAAACTGAGAAAGACGGAAAGACACGGGACAGTGAAGACGACCCCAACAATGGACTCAATTGAGAAATTACTTGATCCCTTCACTGTTCTGCGTTTCACGGTTTCTGCCAGTTTCATGATGTACACAGACCAGCAAGTCTGCGCACTTTCCTCTCTGAGGTGCCATGTATCTTGCTAAATGTACTGAAAAATGAGGAAAGTGAGAGAAGAGAAAACGAGGAAATGTTTGGACTGGCTTTAGAATAGTGACTGAAAATCAAACCATTTCAGCGAGTCCCTCCACCTCTTATCCACTCGGCACGGTATGACTAACACTTTGGGACTGTCGGCTGAGGCCATGGTGGCGCCTCCCACCAAATGTCAGCAAACGCCGATGTCCCATCGTAAATATACCGACCATTATCAGTACCGGGTTATGTACTTGCTAACCTTCTCAAACAACCATTGGGCAGGTTTATCATCTTCGTGTAACTTCGGTACTCCGTTTAAATTCTCTCGTGAGAAAACCTTTCACTTCTATCGCTTCGCGAACGTCAAACTCCGGTTGCGTAGACAATCTCTTCTGCGAAAAAGAAGAAAAAAGAAAACATAATTCCTTTAACATAATGGGGTACCTTACTGTACACCGTGCTGTTCGTGCCTTGGCGCGGAACTGTCAAACCAGCAGGATCTGCAGAAGGCTGTTGTACGACATGGTACAGCTTCCTCCCTCTCAAGTCTCGAATTATTCAGACAGTTATGGCAGCAGCGGTGGGCACTAACGAGATATTCAATTGTTGTACCTGTTAAACAGCCTCCAGTGCGTAGAAATGTGATATAAAAATAAGTAATAGAAGTTGAACCTTCGCTGTATCTATATATATCTTTGCCCACCCCGTTTTTCTTCTATGTTGACTGATGCTTCACTCGTTATAACTTTGTAGTGCTTTGGGTGCAGACAGTAACGAAAATCTGTGCATATCAAAGTAGCTTTATCCTGAAATCTCCTCATGTCAAAGCTAATGTGGTTCAATACCTATGTTTCGTCAAGTCAGTCTAAGAGTACTCAACAAACGCGCTTTTGGATAAATGGCGTCTTTTTTCTGTGGGCAGGTCCTTACTGCGGTTAATGCGGCTGCCATGGCCAAGAGTCGATGTTACAGCCGATCCTTTGCTGGTTCTTCTGGATCTATATTCCAAGTGGAGCCTCGCGCTGTGGTTCAGCGTGGAAGTCGGCAGTGGAGCATTTCCTCCGGTCGTTTTCAACTCATATTCACTCATTAACAACTGGCCTTGGGTGACTTGGATTGATCCCATCTCACAGATGCAGAACGGTCGCGACATCGTACGAATTCTATTTCATCTCTTCAACAGCGACATAGTGAGTGTGCTGTGGAAACGTGCGCGTATTATAGCACGATAGATTTAGCTGCATCCTCTAATGTCCGCCTCTTTAATTCAACATTGTATGCCAATTTCTCGTATGACACGGGCTCTCTAGAACCAAAATGTGAAAATACCTCGAACTTTATGTTGTTACACTGCAGAACTTCGCTTTGACGGACACTTTCCTGAACCAGCTGCAGTCGACGGACAACATCGTTATTCCCACCCTGAGATCTGCTGCCGCACGACATGAGGACGACGTCAGCTTTGAAAATGTGGTTGACTTTAGCTACGGGTAAGTTGATTGAAAAATGGATGTAGAAGTCCTGTTAAGCAATCATCGTGACTGATACCACGGATACTGGGCTCTTTTGTGGCACGCTCGCGTTACTCGCAGACTGTGGCTCTGCAGTAGCGCTCATCTAGAATAGGCAATCCCCCTTCATTGCTAAGCTGTGTTTTAGTATAGAGTTCCTCTTCGGTGTGGAATATTTGTGGACAGGATATCCGAAGTGAATCCAAATGTATTCAGTGAATTGCAGACCGTACAGCGATGCTCCATGCACTAAGACAGACCTTCTCCGCATTAATCAGTCATCTCCAATCACGATGCTCAACGTGGTATCGTTTTTAGCTGTTGAGACCGAGAGACGTACGCAATTATGTGTCATCCTTTGTGTGTGCAAATTGTCACTGAGAAGCATACGTTCACACCAAATTATTGGATAGAAGGATATTGGCACGGTAAAGCTGGAGCACTGAATCGAACCAGTCGATCACATGCTAACGCTTCATTGTGCGGCTTTGCTACGAAGGACAAAAGCGGCTCGCTTCGTGCACGTCTTGGCCCTTTTGGGCCTACCATAGTGACTCGTTTCGATCACTATGTATGGTAAACAAGTTGCTGCGTCCCAAGACAAGTCGATTCTGTTAACAGGATCGAGGTACCCAACATGACTGAACATACCTGGGTGGATTACTTACGGCGCACTCTGTCGAGCAACGTTCAGGTGAACAGTCCCGTGAAAGTAAAACAGTTGTCTCTTCTTCGCGCCTGCGCCAGTCTCCTACACGACATCGAGAAGAACCATCTGCTTCTGCACATGGGATGGCTCGTGGCAGTCACAATAGGAGAGTTGATCATTCAAAACATTACACAGATCATGAACCATGGTACTAACCATGCGCTGCACGAGGAGACGTCGTATACGAAATGCTTTTTCCTCACGGAGGACCTCTGGACATTCGCTTGGAGTGTGCCAATCCTGAGCAGCTATTTGAACAGACAAAAAGTGAGTGAGTTTATACATATCTATGTAGATGTGATCATGTAGTAAATGTAGCAAAGGACACTATGCCGTTCTATGGCGCTATTCAATTATCCGTGCGAAGCCAGTGTGATATAAAAATAACGTATACGCTTCACAAAGACGGCAGCCATCCAGAGCGGCAACCGCTTGTCACCGGAAGTCTACGACGCGGTCATACGATCCATGCCGTACGCTTCCGGTAATACTCCGGTCGTACGGGACCTTTGAATTCACTGTCTAGTGGCCGAGCTGCGATTTGAAGTTAACTGAAGACTTCTTCCGCGTCCGTTAAGGGAACAGCCGCATAGCTTGTCACGGCCTGTTTCGCGTAAGATGTGTTACCGCCGTAACAGTAGCAGAGGCAAACAGCAACACTTTAATTTAATGATGATGATGGTGATTGGAATGTATCATTGCAGGCGACACCCCAGCCCATTGTATGTGGTAATTTGGAGTAAATATAGGGGAAGGGGAGCAAGTTGAAACAGTTTTTGAGAAAACCGTCTTAATTCGAAGCCTATACTTGGGGGGTGTAGCCGTTTCAGCGCACTAGCTGCACTGTTGGTCCCTCTGGATACTGTTGCAATAAAAATGACTGGAATATTTTGTGACAATATGGCCAAAACCTTTTAATATGCAACAGGAGGCAGAGTGTTTCAATATGCCCCAACCTCGGGGGAAGTAGCAATAGGCTACGGGTATGTTCAAACAATTCGGTATTGCATGAGGCAGGAATCAGGGAATTGCCGTGCAGTCACGGCAAACGTATAATACATCTTTGTTGCTACAATCCCAATGCGACCAGCCTGTGCAAACCTTGCAGTGAGCCCTCTCCTGGTTCGGCTCGTACTTCTCATGTCACATCAGACACCAGACAGTAACATTTCATGAAGTAATCTACAACAGTGTTTGAGCGCCGTTTATTACTGGACGTTCTAGGCTTTGCTGTGCTCACTGTTCGCTGTGTCTTGCTTTACTCTGCGATGTACATACGACCTCTACGATTCGAAGTTGAAGCCCTTGTTGCAATCTGCCCCATAGTGGCATGGCACCGGTAAGCGCCATTTTGCCGCCGAGGGAGACGCCATAAGTTACTAGAGGTGGGGAAGTTAAGACTCCGAAATAAGGACATACAAGTACGTCCCAACTATCGTGCTTCTTGTGCAAGCATTATCGAGCACACACACAATAGGTGTAGTCAGAGAAAATTTGCTTTTGACGTCACGAACGATATTTTGTTTTCTCGGAGGCGATCCTTTCTACGCAGCCTCGTGACTCTGTTCTGAATGAAGCAGAAGTGCGGAACGATGCTACCGTCGAAAAGTATTGAGGCTTCTGCCAGAAGGGGACCAGTAAAGTTGACTGTTTGAGTATACCCCGTGTTTCCATGTAATGACAAGCTTCACAGCGAGGACCGAAGATCTACATTGTCGAAAAAGGGGAGCAACTCAGGTTTAAGGCGGCGCGTTAGTTAAAGGGACTCTGAATTCCGACTCCGGACTCCAAAATTTCGATTCTATAGTACCCTTTTACTCCTCGTTCATCACCGACAATAACGCCGAAGATCCGACACGAAAGAGTGGAGCAGTTTCTGTGCAATTTGATGTAATGCGTGGCAATAGCAGAAGACGGATGCTGAGAGTATACCGGAATTCCCTCTCTGGAAATCGGAGAAAACGTCATTCGGAAAAATCCAATCAGGGAGCGGTTTGCGACTGGCGGGCGAGTGCGACGGCGTCTGCAGGTCGCGGAGAGTCTGTGCACTGTGATCGGCTTGTGGAATGTCACTTCTGAGTTAGCGCCGAATGTGTTCGTACAGCCAGGAGCGTAACGTCGTGTTCCTCGCGACATGATGACGTCAGGACTCACACTGGTAAGCGAAAGTCAGCGTATTTAACGAGGACATTTCACTTAGTATATTGTAGTGCGAACGTGAAGCTATGAACGTGAAATATGGAGACATTGCCTGCGCTTCGCTCACATTCGTGTGCCTGGCTTACGTCATCATGGTGTTACTATCGCTGGGACTTCCCTAGCTGCAGAGGAAGTGCAGACCTTTAAAACTCGTTTATTTAATATGTGAGCTGCTTTCTGAAGAGAACCTTGGCCAAGTTGACTGTGAAGTGAGGCTGAACATTACCGTATCTGTCTCACACTCACGTTTCCGGATGCGATAGTCACTTCAAGAGGATTTGACTAAGATAATTTCACGATAGTGAGAAGGCGAGAGAGTAGTTGGTTTAAAGACACTGTAAACGTGGGTAGTGCGGGCAATGGAAAGGGATGTGTCCCACATGTTTGGAAACCACCACAGTGGCGACATCAGGGAGTGTCCACTTGTTGCAAGCGGTAACGCGGCTGAGCAGGAGTGACAATGAGTCGCACCCGAAGAATTAACGCAGCATACTGACGAGAGATATTTCGTGGCTAGAGTTGGACCGACTCTCGCAAGCATAAATGTAGAAGGAATGTGAGTTGCCCACTGGGTTTCATGAAGGGTCGAAGAATGGAGAGACGGACGGAGAGACGGACACAATAATGGATGGTCACCTCTCAGCAGTGCAATACTTGTCCGTCTGCTTGGAATAGAGAGAGAGAGAGAGCTCTGCTTTTGCGGCGCGGTCAACCTGCTTGTTAAAATAACCAAAACGAGCGAGACATCGGGAGGCTACCCTAAACTACAGAAAAAAAAAAAAGAAAAAGAAAAACAATTTTCCAAACAGTTTTGTGTGTGTGTGTGTGTGACGGCCTCTGGATTCGGGAGTGAAATTCCTGTTACGTCACTTGCAAAATAAACGCTGTCGAGAGCGCTTCGGTCTTGGAGTCGTTCCTCACGATCCAAAATATCGAAAGCTCCACTGTGTAATCGTCAATTTAAAGGTGCACTGAAGTGCAAAAAATATCGTCGCAGAAAGAGGGATGCTGTTACCTTGACATCAACACAAAAGGAACAGGATTCATCCGTATCTTCGTTCGCGATTTATGCGTAAAAGAAACTGCAATGTACACTTTTATCCATCTCAAGAAGAGCGACAATTCGGAGGGGCCTCCGATAGGTTTCCTCGAATGATCAGTGAGAGCCTGCTCCGCATTGTCGGCCTTTTTGGAAAGAAGAGGAAAAGGGAAAGCGCAAATTGCGGTTTCTGTAGCTCACATGTCACGAACGAGGTAACGGATGGATCCCGTTTCTTTTGTGTTGGTGTCAAGGTAACGTCATCTTATCATTCCACGAGGAGAAGTTTTCGATAACGTGAGGTATCGAAAGATATAGCACTCCCCTCTCTGGTGCAGCAACTCTGGGATACACTGGTGGAGTTCTAATGACATGGATCGACTGAAGAATAAACGATCCATGCAGCGGGCGAGAAGCGCCAAACTCATCCACGACGTGCGTGCCTTGCTTCAAGAGCCCGACGACATCGTGAACGCCCTTTCACGGCGCGCGTGATCGTCTCATCGAAGCAACGATGAACTCGAGGAACTTAACGTCCAAACCGAGCACCTCGTCGTGAACGACGAGCTGGAAGTCGAGTACACTACTATTGGAGAGTTGGAGGATCAATTTGCAAGGACTCCTAGTTGCATCCAAAGTAAACCAGCTTCCTTAGAAATGTGATCTGACGGGCCTCCTACGCTGGCAAACCGGTGGTCTGCAGTGAAGAGGCCCATAGAACGGTTGTTAACCTTCCTAAGCTTCAGTGACGCAGCTGACGGAAGAACCAGCGCACTGGCAACTGTTCTGGGAGCAATTCGAAACAGCTGTACACACAACGACTTGTCGGACATAGAGCAGTTCCAGTAGCTGCGGCCACTCCTTGTGGGCCCGGCATGGATACTGCAATCGTTTGGTGCCTCATATTTCTCCATGGTGGTTGACATTCTAGTAAGAGTGATTATGTTCGACATTGTGTTGAAGGATAATGGCACTTGAAGCAGTGGCGCTCAAACTTAGGAATTTTCATCCCTGTTGGAATAAAGCGTCAAATACATCGCATTCCTTGGGGGAAATGGTGAAACTCCTGAATTTCTTGAGCGTGGAGATCGAGAGCAGAGAGTGCCCGGGAGTATTGGATAGCTCCCCACCACCTAAAGGAAAACAAGGACTAAATACTTCATCTGCTGTCGTGCTACACGGGTCTGGCAAGCAGCGCTCTACTCGTTTCTTCTGTACCTCTGAGAGCCATAATGTGGATACCTGTCCATGTGACCTCACTTTGGAGGAAAAGAAGAAGAAACTTGTATCCAGCAGGCGATGTTTTTTGTGCACGACACGGTGGCATATCCAAAGAACGTCTCAATTCAATTCAATTCATTTTTTATTTTCATGGTGCCCATGAACAACTGTAGACAACGATGACGAGCTGGACCAGTGGATGCTGCAACGAGGTCTTTACGGATGGATACAGCTGTTATCTCGGATTATAGATCGTACAGACGCACTATGTGTTCAGTAATACGAAGTGAGGCACCTATGCCGAGGCATAGTGCAACCCAAGGCGAACCTATACTGTTGTAGAAGTACGTTAAAATCGGGAAGCGTGTTATGCAGGCTTTGAGGATTCCACTGTATCACTACCGCCTTTCTGGATACCATAGGACTTTGATCCTTATTGTGAAGGGGCTCATTATTTCATTCCCCGCATCACCACCAGCAATGGGGTAGAGTATCGCCCCTGGTGATGAAACTCTCCATTCATCATCTCGTAATAAAGTTGTTGTTGTTGTTACGGCGTTCTTATACAATGTTTCCACGTTGTGTGCAAGAAAGCTACTTCAGTGCCAGAAGTGTTGGAAGCTGAACAGTTTGCGACGATCCAGGAAATACAGCCACAATTGCCTTGAGCGTTGAAAGACCTGCGTGTTGGTACGGGTCCATATTCCAAAAATGGGAGAACACAAAAAACAAAGCTTGTCCGTACCATATCTGACGTTTTTGGTGCTCGCCCATTTTGGAATATGGACACAATTACCTTGAATGCTTCAAATGGATCGCAGAGAAGGCCCTTCTTGGGCGGCAAATAATCTTTATTGTCTTGTGACTCCTGTTTCCAACACACTGTGCTTTCTTGGTATCTTCGTTGTTGCAGAATTGGAAGGACACTTCGGCTCTCTTTCGGCGTTGCGCTCTGGTCTTCCACGGAGCCCAGTACATATTCTACATTTTATAGCAGCTCATCAGTTTTGTGCCATGTGGTCGAATCTCTGGCACTGCGTTGGGCCTTCTACATATTAATGAACTGTGAACATCGGAAATCCTAGGGTAATTCGGTGAGGAAGACAGATTGACAGATTGAGCCAGCATGACGCTCCGTAAACACATCACTGCATCCTCAGCCATGGAATGTTGAATGTGTCTCGTAGCAGATGTGGTCGCCTGCATCCTTCAGATCGAGTACGAGGTTGTGATTCGAGTACTAAACCTTTGGGACGGTCCCGTATTTCTGGTATACGATTTCGGTTTTAAAGGTAGTACTGGAATTTCAGCTAAACCCCTTCCTGACGAAAGGTTGCGCGCTACCGCTTTCGAACGCACAGGGACGAATAAGGACCCGTCACGATGGAGGCAGTTTTCTCAAAGGCGACCGCATTAGGATCCACCTTCCAGAATGAATATCCGCTATATGCTGGCCGGAATCATATGGGATTGCCACTAGCTCTGTTCTTCCAGCATCTAGCAGTGGTGAACGGGTCATGTAATGTGTAGGTATCCCAAATCTCTGTTGTTTGACGGGGTGTACCGAGGTGTTCATTTCATGTTCTTGTGTATCCCCGTCTTCTTTATGATCGTCACAAACCGACTCAGAGCTCTGTAACCGTCAGCATTTGGCAGGGCGAGCGGTGACGTGTTGACTCGCCAGAAGCTTCCGACCGACATCGGACCTCCAGCTATACACTCTAAATCTAGTACCTTCTAGTAAAGTGTAAAAATTTCAAAATTTTTACCCTCTATTTCAGAAGTTAGCCTGTAACCTAAGGGCAATACCCTCTATGAACGTTACAGAGATCACCCATAAATAGAGGTTACTGTCTCCTAACCGCCACACCGACGCAAAAGTTTCGCCAGGCATGGCTGTTTCTAAGATGCTTGCCTCTTCACAGACGCTACAGAACAAATGGTGCTCAAAATGTGATCTCATCAGTGCAGAACGCATACTGTCATTCGCAACATATTGCCACGTATCGTCTTTGGGGCGACCACACGCAACACCGTTCGTGGCATAAGTGGGATACGTGGCAATATAGCTATAACATACGTAATTCGCCTAAAGGCATCCAGTGGCAAAAAACCGAGTGATCACTACATGTACAGATTCACATGCACAACAAACGAAAGGAAGAAATAATTGCAACTGGAACATACGTATTATTTAATTGGCAATCCTGGCACTACAGCTGAGGCTGGAGCACGAGGACGTCACAATACCAACACTTCAGCTGCGGTGAACGACATTCAGCTTCAAGCAGGCTTACTTGTTACAGTTCTCACGTTGTTGCAACTCCCTCTCCAGTACGCAGAAAACATTTCTATTCCTCTCTGATATGTCAGAATCAGCGACGCGGCTATGGTTAATCACAAGCACACGAAGAAGTAAAACACAAGGATGACAAAGGACTAAGCAAATAACGGACGTAACACACAGACACGTATACACTGTGTTGAACCGTTGAACCGTGTTGAAGAGATGGACGGTGCGGCGATTAGTGTTTCTAGACTGTTCCAGCAAAAACGTAACTATGTAAACTTTGTAGTGCACATACCGTAGAAATACCCTGATAAAGTTCCATCACTTCAACCTTGTGCTTTCTTCACAATTCGGAACACGATCCGCAGTTTTACAGACGCAGAGACACAATAATGTAACGCACACTGATCCGCAACTCTCGTACTAAATGATTGAATGTGCGGCTTGAACGAGAACATGGTGACTTTTATACAGGTTACCTTGCAAACAAACAAGAAAAACAAACGAATGAAATTCAAACGCGGAATTCGTTTAGAAGTTACAACGTTCCTATAAAGGGTACATTTACAAGTTACGACGATTGGATTTCCGTTGAACTCTGAAGTAACCTCTATTGCTCCTACACTGTCACGTTACAAGTCGTGTTTAACCTCTAATAGAGGTATCGGACGTGTAACCTCTACGATATTTTGAAATCTACGTCTATATAAAGGTTACACATTGCTAAAAGTTACTATAAAGGGTACCGAGTTATGAGTTGTATATCACGTTGTGAGGTCCGCAGACTGGATAAACCGCTTCTCTCAAACACCCGATAGCACACAAATGAGCCTACATTTTGAAGCTATTCAGGAGCACAGAGATTGTGCAATCTTCGGATTTCTCCCACAAGCGTCAATATGCGTTGGGACAACAACAACAATTTCATTAGGAGATGATGAATAGGGAGTTTCATCGCCAGGGGCGATACTCTACCTCATTGCTGGTAGTAATAAGGGAATGAAATAATGAGCCCCTTCACAATAAGGATCGACGTTCTATGGTATCCAGAAAGGATACCATATGCGTAAAGGACATGCGTTGGGAAAAATTAATACGGCGTGGTCAAAGTGACAAATCCAAAGCTGAACACGTTCTGGGCAATGTGAATGATATCATTGTGTGTGATCAAGACATGGTCGACGAAGACATACTCCACGTTCGATGGGACTTGTTAACAGGTCCAAGGTGCAGTTGGACCAGTTGCTGCTCTCAATAGGAACCAAATCGCGTCTCTCGGCAAGAACTCTTAAACAGTAAATATCGCATAGTGTAGTACGAAATTTCAATCACTAATAGAAGAATAAATTATCTATCGTGCTGCTCCAAGTAATGGAAGCCGGCTAATGGTGACCGGATATGTATACAAGACAATGTCAATATCAAGCAGTGTTTAAAAGTTTGTTACCTTGAGCGGGCGCGATATTGCACGTTAAATACGCATGCAATTTTCCTCTCAGCGAGCAAACCGCGTGTTAACTACGTTTTTTTTTTCGCAACTCTCGCATACGCGCTTAAAACATGAAATACAAATAGGAGAATAAATTATCATATGAGACTATGCGGTTATCGTTCGAGAGGTTGTGACGATTGGGGAACCAAAGATTGAGGGACCATGTCTGCATAACCATAACCTAAAGGTAACTGCATAACGAACCTTAAATTGGATATTGTATGACGCGACGAGGCATGCAGTCGGTTCGTATTCCTTTGCAAAACTTCCTGCAACTGCTGTATTAGCTATCGTTACAAGGCCCTTGTATTACCGGGAGACTGGTTCGACATCCCTACGATTCCATCATTTTTTGGCTTGCATGCGCAAATTACACGTTCTCATTGCTAAACTTGAAAGTTATGACAGCTGTTGCAACGAAGTCTCCATTTCATACCTGATTACGTCAGATTCTAGCAAGGTCACCCTAGTCATGCCGCAAAATGTGGCTTAACCGAGTTCAATTTTGTTTCAGCTTAGAGAAACTGAAGAAATACTCCGTGCCGTGATTCGAGCCATAGTGCACAGAATTGAACATGCCAAGTGGCTGGACATTCCGTCTAAGCAGGGCGCCTTATCCCAGTTGGATGGGCTACGGATCTACTGGGGGGAGCCACAGAATGAACAATGGGTCCACGTCTACGACGATATCCCTGACATGGGAGATTCTCTCTTGGAAAACTGGGCTAACCTGAGCCAAGTCTTAGGGTCTGTCCGACAAACTATGAGTCAGAGGAACTACACGTACATGCCGATCCTAAGACAGCCAGAGTGGCAGCAATCCCAAAGGTACTTTTCCATATAGTCTCCCTTTTAATAGAAGGAGAACACTGGCTTACATAACAAAGAGTAACAAAGGTTTTGGACGTTTTGACGTCTATACGGACGTCATCATCAGCAAAAGAAAACACTGCGTGCGAGTCCTTAGGTCTTATAACAGTCTGGCAGTGGTCCCTTGTGGTTGTTGCAGGAATTCTTTTCATGATGTATGTGCCGTGACTCAAGATATCTTCTCACTCCCCATCTGTGTTCACGTGCCCGTGTAGTGGCATTGTCAAAATTGAAAGTATGCTGGTTTTTTTATTGCATGCTCCACGAGTTCTGTGCGACGTCTCTCCTTTAGTTGCATGATGTTTCTTGTTAACTTTTCTTGTAGGTGATATAGCACTTTAAGCTAGAGCACTCATCGGTAAGGATGGTAGCCCATGACTGTATGCCAGTTTTGGGGAGAGGCTTTGGTACGCGTCTCTTGGTGTTTTGTGGTATGCAGTATGAGGTGCAGCACCTCGTGAACGTGTACGCCAAGCTCTGAGCGATACTCAATGCCAATCCATATGGTAGGCTGTAGCTCGCCGGCTTACTAGTATCGATAGACAGGCAAACGAGGCTTTGGAGGCAAACGAGATAGGCTTATTGGCTTTTTCGTGAATTACGCGTTGTACCAGTATCATTCGTCCCACACCAGTAATAGTGGTCATAGTCGCACACTGCCTAATCACAGCTCGATGACGTCCGTAGACTTGCAGCAATATGTATTTGATTCCCCCCTCAATAAGTCAATAGTGAAGCTACACATTGCCCCGTACTATTGTATTATTCCCCGATAAATCTTTGTCGGTTGCTTACTGTCACTATCCAACAATGAGACAACTCTACTTGGCTTTACCTGCTCCGTACCATATATGCTTCCGATGGGGCGGCTACTTTAGCTGTTTGCTGACGCGTGAAGCCGACGCCACCTTGGTGCTTAACATTGGAAAGTATAGCATACGAGATGTATTGGGACTACAACTTTCTACCGCGTGGGAGGGGAGCCTTCCCAGCAAAGATGCTCGCTTTTTCACATGTGTGGAAGCTATGAATGGCTTGTGTGGGAACGGTCGATATCACTACTCTTGCCCTAATCACTCTTAATAGCAAACACGATAATTAGATTCAGAATTATCTGATATAAAAAGAAACACACTTCTGTCACCCTTACTTGTCAGTTTATACCACTCCGATAATGCTGATATCTGCTCTGACAAGCAAAAAAAAAAAAAAATTCAAAAGATTCCGAATAAATGAATAGTCCTAGTATGATATAATAATCTGAGACAAGAAAACAAGTCGTGAACGCTTGCTACTTGCTTGAACCTTGCTACTTGCAGGAAAATGAAATATTTGTATTTCTCTATCATCTAGCCTTACTAGCCTTACTACTATTGCTATTTCTTAATAGTAAGGACAGTTAAATACATTTCGTCCGGTGCGCGTCATAGGGCGCCTAACCTCTATCTCGTTCTTGCTTTTGGTTGGGATCCGCTATGGCTACCGAATTAGCAAACTACATACTGTTTCTAAGGAGAAAGTTTAGTTTGCTATACGGGGGGGTACACTATAAGAAAAACTAGAGTAAATGGAGGCTAGCCATAACTTTGAGTATCGTTCTACTCTTTTCTGCTTGTCTTCACTCTGATTAAAGTCACTGGATTGGGGAAAGTAATGGCATCCTTTCCCGCCTCGACCAAGGTGCAACAATGGCGGCCGCAGCATGTGTTGGCATGCTACGGCCGCCTTTTTGCTCCAAGGCCGCGGCGGCAATGATCAGAAGATGGCGGCGCTTTCCCCAATCCAGTGACTAACTCTGATAACCCCGCCTTGCTCTTTCGAGACTAATCGAGGAATCTAGGTAGGGTATACTCTAGGGTATTCCCATTACACATTAAGATATACCAAGAGAGCGTGACAGGAACTGTTACTCTCCTTTTACACATTTATTCTCGGATACACTCAACTCATACCCGTTATTGCCATAACCTACACTTCCGAGGTTCCTCTTCCTAGTCTGCGATTTAAAAAAAAATGTTTAGGAATTGCACTGAATGTAAGTGCAAAATAGCAGCAAATGTGGTTGTTTCTGTAGAAAACATAATTAGAAACGCAACCGAGTTCCTTTCAAAGTCAATTTTGCCAGAACAACGTACTCTGCTTTTTAAAATTGAGCGAACATTATGGTGCCTCACTGTTGTCCTTGCAGCTTCGTAAAATATGCCTCAGATTTTACTTTAAATTACAGGCTGTTTTCGAAAAGCAATTGCTCTAGTACATGTTCTGCGTTCTTGTATATGGTTTTCGAGACGCAACAGGGGTTACTACCTCTGACTGCTTGAGATGACTATGGTGCACTGGCTTCGGTGGTAGTAATGTGGTCACACCGTGCTGAATACGGGGATTCTCGTCTATGCATTCACTCCCTGTATTTCTCTGAAATAGTGTAGTAATACCGAGCCTCTTTGTCAGTACAAGTGATTATACGTACGTTTCAATATGGGTTCGCCAAGGACGACGTCAGGCATATGGGGTCAGAACGCTAAAGGCGGCCCTCTTGATAAATAAAAAATAAAGCAACAACCAATTGACGCCAGCGAAACAGTAAAATGAATTTACCCCTATCCCCACAGAGTAATTTTTACTCTCTCAAAGAGAGTAAATCTGACACAAAGCAAAGTCTCACACTTTTGGACGGCAGCGTAAAATTTACGCTTGCCGAAAGAAGAGTAAAGGTTATGCTACACAAAATTGATCTCGATGACAACAATTTTACACTGGCAAAAGATTTGGGTGTACTTAATATTTTCTTAGAATGTACCGCGTGTTAAATGGGGAATAGTGTCCTATATCCTGCGCATTGTTCTTCACCAGACGCCTTGCACTAACAGCCGCACGTCTCATTCCTCCGTTGTTCTACGAGAACTCGACACTGGGCATTGGAATCGCCCCACTGGGTGCTAAAATTAGCAGCATGCTGATGAGCGCATTCGTCGTCGTAGCCCGACTGGCATTCGCCACAGCAAGTCCAGCGGCGACAACAGAGCAAGCAGCGCGATTGCAGTGCTTTATAAATGAACTACAATCAGAAGGAGTGTCAGCGACACCATCAAAATTAGCGGATGTTTTACGGGTTGGCCCCCTTGCGGATGCTTATTGGCTTATGAACAGAACAGATGAAGACGAAAGGAGAGGACGTCTGGAAGGGCACGAGTGGCTCACAGATTTCCAGGTAAGAGCTACGCACGACCTCCACAACTGTACATTCCCGTGAAAGCGCTTTCAGTATTTTAACTTTCAGAGTCTAATGACGCACAGAAGGGTAGGTCCTCTCGCTACGTTAAACCATCACTTATTGTTAATATTGCGCAACGAACAAACGAAACACAACGCCCAGGTACAAGGGTTAAAATTACAGAAGGGTAGTAAACAAAAAGGTCAGCTAGCCCGCAGTGAGACACACACTTATTTTCGATCAGAGATTTTGTTCTCTAAACGCTTTTCAGGTCATAGTGCTGCATCTTAGTCTTGGCGTTGGGAGTGTTGCCGTCTCGGACCGCGCTCTAACCCGCCTGGACACAGGTGCTGCTGCAATCCGTTTCTTCCGCATTTTTTGGTCCCGTGACATTATGTTGTCTGCGTTGTGTTTGGCCTGGCGACACCAGCGCCCATCTGAGCCTAAGCGGTAGTACCGCAGGTTGCGTTAGCTCAGGAAGCGTGCTACCCGCCCGACGTTTGCTTCAGGTGTCAAGACAACCATTGATGGGCAATCGCAGCGGCAGTGTGGCTTCATGGGACACTTCATTGTCCCTGAGCAAACATTACAAGGTTTCAGTCAAATGCGCTCTAAACAGCGCTGCATCCCGAGCAGCGTTCAAACTTAGGATATCCTTCGGTTATTCCTTATTGATATTTGCGAGGCAATTGCCTCCCGAGTTTTCAGAAACACTTTGGAGATCATTAGCTTCACGTTGCATGAGTAAGTTTACGTATAGGTTTACGCACCGTCACGAGATGCAATCAGAGACACGGTGACAGAGACACATTTTTTTAAAAGAGCTAACCTAACTAAACATTTACGAACACTTGACTGTACCGAAATTAAAACTGAAGCTCGGCAAATTGAAACAGCAGGACTTTCTTTATTCTGGACCGTTATAAAGTTTAGTTGGCATCGTACCCTCCGTGATTCTGGCTTTCTCTCTCTGATTGAGTCCGGGGGAGTAATTCTCAGTGATAAGGGGTTTCCGAATATTATTGCTACACTCTAAGAAAAAAAGGTAGAATTTCCTACCCAGAGTTGCAGCGGGACGGTACTTCTACCATTTTGTGCCAATTCACACGAGACTTCTCCCCCGCGGGTGTAAGCGGAGGCGTCCCTTTCCCTTGCTTCTCTCTCGCACGTTTGCTCTAAGAGAAAATAGTAGAATTTCCTACCCAAGCTGGTAGAACGACAGATTCTACTCTGTAGTGCTTCCAAGGGGGGGGGGGGGGGGGGCAAAGCGTGCAACCCCCCCTCCCTCACACCTCATTTCCTGGAGACGGACTCCGCGGACTGTGCGGCTGTTAAGCAGGTTCATATTATGACATCTGTGAAAAATCATGACCTATGACAAAAGAGCACACAGTTTTTACAAGTGACCTTAGAGCTCCAGGAGGGCACACCCTCCTTGCTCCCCCCCCCCTCCCTCGGTACGCCCATGAGTAGTATACGAGGTTTATCGGAGGACCAAGAACGAGCGCTCTGACGTGGAGCAAGTTCATCTGCAACGAATTACGCGAATTCACTCCGGATCGACCAGTGAAACAAGTACCCTCCGCCGGGGACGGACAAAAAACGCTCCAGAGGGACCCGTGGAATTTGCCATTATAGATAGACTGATAGATAAATTACGGCGAAAGTTCAATAGAGCACGTTGAACGTGAAGGTCGTGTACAGATAGTAGGTCATAGAACTGGCCTAGGAACCAATGAGATGGCAACTGTGTCTATGTTCTTATCCTGCAGATGATGTTCATCAGCGTGTGCTACACAACCTGTGGACGGGCTGGTGATATTGAACAGGAAGCGCAGTGCAACGTTGCACTGCGAAACTGGCCGGGATTCGCCCAGGCTTTTCAATGCCCGGCAGGATCTCCCATGAACCCCATCAATAGATGCACCTTCTTTTGATTTATTGTCATTTCTCAAGTGGTTCCAGCGAGTGAACACAAGCACATTTGTTCAATGTGTCAAAGTGCAGTGTGCAACTGGATATAAGGATATGTCGGAGATTGCAAGTCATAAAACAGCGTACTTACATACACACCAAATTAAAAATCGAATAGTTACTTAGACAGGCAGGACTGCTGTGGTATTCCTTGTCTTCATTCTACATTGAGGGTTTCGCAATAGGAAAGGGTGCCTCGAAGTGAGGCTATGAAGGCAATTTCGAACAAATAAAACCAAACACTAGTAGGAAAAAAATGTGCGAGCGAACTGTCATTACGGTTTCCTATGGGAAGCCCGCACAGCCATACACATAACGTCTGGAGGATTCAACAGACTTACTGGGAAGACATGATAAATAGCGGGCAGTTCTAAGGAACAGCAAGAACTGTGCCATAGCCTAAGGCTACGTTCATATAAGAACATTTTTGAGACCCAATCCGATCGACGTATCACTGCCAACTTTCTGTCGGCAGAGTTTTCAAACCGGGTACTATTTTCTGCCTTCCTCTGCAGTTGCGATTCTGATTAAAGTATGGCCAAGTACTGGATTATTTCATACCTGCGTATACCTATACACACCTTCGAGAGATCTATGCTGCAAAGGTAAGAGAGCTGTTCCAAACAGTCTTTGCTTTTCTGGCCTCTAAGTGTGAGGGTCGCTGATGCCGTCGAAGAATGGGACAGATATTCATGAAAACCGTCGAAAAATAATCATTGGTGGGAACTGTGGCGTGACCTTTTACTTGGCCTGCTTGAACTACTTAGCAAGTCACTTCAAAGGCGGGGGGGGGGGGGCAGCTATAGAGGGGCGACACAAAGCTGACACCTGTACTTTTCGATCCCGTGTAGCATAGTCACTAATTTGTGCGTGTAGCTGCATGATCAATGCTAACTGTAGCCCTGGTTGAGCAGGCAATGTCATTGACAGCTAGTGGAATACCCCTGCCCCGAAAAACAACATTCAGTTAACATGAGTTAACTCTCACTGTCATTCGTGCCGTGCTATACAGCGATATTTAATGGCATTCGTCTGAATGACATTTTCCGCCTAAAGAGATCTACGCATGCAACTCATTCGCCCATGAAATGCGTACCCTCGCTCCCATTGTCTGAGTAAAAAAGCAATTTAGAGCTTTCATAAAATCACTCTGTACTGCGCACCGCATAAATTGCACGAAAACTAGCATTATTTTGGCAAAATACCCGGCGTTGTTAACGATTGCTTTTTTGCATATTTGCTTTTGGCGTAGACTGCCACCTGACCGGTAAGATGACAACAGTTTTCCGACATATATACAAATAATCGATTATGAAATAAAGATTTTGTCATTTTGTGGGATATTATGGGTATTTTCAATCTTTTTGAACACGTGTACGCTCTTCAAGTATCGCATCTTTTACGAGGCTAGTGGGAAACCCGCATCGACATCCTCGCGTTTAATGTCACTCCAATCTGACATGTAGCACTACTATCGAAAGAAATTGCATTAGGGACCCGACTGACATTACACGCTAATGTCATTGTTTGTGCCCGTGTGGCACGGGCATTGCACAAAACTCTGGCCAAAGAATGAACAAACATCCCCTGTATAGTTGTCACTGCAGCATGGGTAGATATGTTCAAATAATAATAACAACGAGAACAAAAAAAAAAACTTTGTTTATAAACGTTGCTCAGGGTAACGGACAATTCGTGGGAGGATGACGGGTTGTTTGTAATATGTCCCCGAGTCTGGAGAGAGATGCACAAGGACAGACATACAGGGACGAAACTAGTCTTGAACTTCCTTCCACTTCTCAGATCCCAGGTTGGGCTAGACCACTGACTTTCAAAATAAACAACAAAATTACTATACTCTCCTTCAGGCTTTTGTTTGGTCTCCCAGCTCAAGAGCGCCGTGGTCATCAACATCAAACTTGCGCTGTACGAATACTACGAATACTATAGAGCAAACGACGTTCGACGACGAAGAGTTCCACTGTACCACTACAGCCTCCCAATTGTCCTGGCCAGCCTCACGGCCATCTTTTACTTGGATGAAGAAGAAATCTCTACCCTCTACCTACGTGGCTCGTGCATAAAACACATGGCTTATGGCCATGGTGATATCAGTGATATCGCGTGAACAGTATTTACTACGGTCCATTGTAGTATGCATTTGGAACATCGGTCTTCACTTCCTACAAGCTTCATAAAACCGGTTTCAGCGTTAACTGTTCTTTCAACGTTGCTGCTTTCGCCAGCAGCGAATGGTAAGCCGCTCACAACGTATTCATTTGTACGTAACAAAATCGTTGAATGATTCAGACAAGCAGTGTTGCGACGAACGTAAAACCGTAAAGGCTTGTTCGTGGAACTCGTAAAGTGTGTCATATCACCCGGGATTTCATGCTAAATTCCTATTTTTATAATGCGTTCAAACTGATACCCCAGCATTTCTCCGTGCATTACCAACCACACAACGACACAAATGTGCAATGTTTCGTGTGTCATATATTTGCATATTTCGGCATATTTTTTCCTGGTTGTCATATAATATGATGGTTCCATATTATAGCATATTCCCGCGCTATTTGGTTGCATATCGTGTCATATTTCGACACATTTGCATCATTTTTTAACGTTCCTTTTGTTTTGCCGCTGCTCACGTTATTTCAATAAAAGGAAGGTCATCGTCTGAAAACCCGTGTTCCAGCTACACAATCATGCTACTATGCCGCTTTTAGGCTGCTTCGTTCTACGTAATCAGTGGATTCAGATAGCACCACTAGCACCAAGAACCAACGTTTTGGGAAAACAGAACGCGCGACAAGTGGTCAGCGAGTTCAAGTTGTGGTTGATAAAAATAAGGGAAGCAAATTATTGCCGTCTGTAAGCACCGTTCTTGAAGGCAATGAACAGCACAACGAAGAGCTCTCTGCACATGGCGTAGGTGAGCTAGGTATCTAGCTAATTCGCCGTAATAACATCCAGCGACATAGCGCACATTTTCGCGGTACATGACTTTCTTATCTGGCAGTTCTTAATGGAAATCTTTAATCGTCCCATGTAAAAATGCATATGCATGTGTGTGTATACACTCTCAAAAACCTGAGTATGGCCATGGTGACAACAATGGCAATGAGCAACGAATAATACCTGAATGTGCGAGCGTACGTCACACTTGCAAAGAAGGAACGTGCATTTTCATTTGCAGAACGTTTTTTAGACAATGTGCGTATTTATACAGCTCCCAGTTACGCGGAAGCTTCCGGAGGAACATTCCCGGCATCCTAATATTTCTGCATGTGTTTAGACGTTTCGCTCCACATATTTGCATGCATATTTTTGAAGATTTTTGTGTATAAAGTCTCGGGTCCTGGTCATTACAAAGGTTATAGGACAGTGCGTCCCAAACTGTTGTGCACAACTAAGGTGGGCGTAAGTTTGATACATTGATGGATATACATTGCCCACATGCTGATGTGGCGGCCCGTGTGTGATGACGAAGACGTGCCTCTGCTGCCACGCGCTACGGCGCTGGCACGGCAGTTCTACCGATCATTGTGATCATTGGTGACCCGAACACTTTTGGAACACTGCCGTCTCGCGCCGGTTTCCTCAAGCCATGTCCCACGGCGATCCACAGGCCCCGGCTCAGCCCCAACCACTATCTCTGGCAGGCGTCGCCGTCAAACTTCCGCCTTACTTCGACCGTAACCCGGCAGTCTGGTTTCTTCAAGCGGAGGCCCAGTTCAACCTTGCCGGCGTGAGCTCACAGCAAACCAGATACTACCATGTCAGTAGTATACGACTTGTGTTAAATACAGACAGGTCCAGTTAGAGACATGGACCCCTGGGCCCTACCCTGAGCTCTGCGCGTATTTTCCCTGCGCGGCGCCTGTGCGGAGGGTTGTCCGCGCGCTTATCGGCGAGGGGAGGGCTGCGTGCGCGTTTACCCTCTCACATTTTTCAGCCTGGGCCAACTTCTTTCGACATTTTTCAATCTGCGCCGACTTTTTTCGCGACTTTTTCCCGTGCTCGACAGGCGGCGCTTGGGTGGAGGCTCTTACCGGTGGGCGGAGCGTGGCCAGAGGGTTGCGTGAGCGCTTACTCGCTCACATTTTTCGGCCTAGGCCGACTTCTTTCATCATTTTTCAACCTGTGTCGACTTGAATCGTAATTTTTCCAGCTACAACAGGTGTGCAGTTTACATGCAAAGGATAGCCATACACAAAAGTACAAGTGAAAATATATTTATTAAAGTCATTAGTGTCAGGAATTATGGCTCCATGTGAAGGAGAAAAACTCAGCCAAAAAATCTGATGCAATAGCATTGAAGCGGTATTTTATTAGTGATAATCACGCAAGTTTTCAATTAAGCAGAAGGAGTAGCACATTTTTAATAAAAGAAGATATTTTTAATCAATACGATTACAATCAAATTAAAAGTTTTATTATAAAAAGTCTAACATGACCACCACAGAGGAGTTTTAATTACAAGTGCCGATAGATGTATGTGAACAGCATAGAACCTGGAAGACCATGGGACACGAACACAAGAGGAAATAAAATCTATAACACTACATTGGTTAATCAAAACAACAGAGGAGGAGAATAATCTATCATTTTAAATATCATAAAATCATCCTCGTGACTACAATACAATACAATACAATACAATTTTCATTCTAAGAGACACTACAAACCTTACTTTGTTTTATGCATCCAACACAGAAAATACATTAAAAAATGAACTTCACTGCATAGCGCGCTCCTAGTCAACAACCAGCTCTAATAATATCTGCCCTGATTTGTTGAAGACGGGAGGCGTACACCTGACAGTTACGAACATTTTCGAGCGCAATAGGGAAGATTATTCCAACATTACACAATTAATCATTTTCTTATTAAGTAAACAGCATAGGCATACGGAAATAATGAGAGACACGATCAACAGCTAATAGAGAACCAAAACCTATCACATAAACAACAGACAGATGCAGGAAAATAAATGAAAAAAGAATTCTATCAAAATGATAAACATGCACGGACGAATAGCAGAGAAACAATTTGAACGGCACATGATGAATAATTTAATACAGCACAGAGCTAACGCTGAATAACAGAGAAACACTCTAAACGACGCATCAGCCAACGTGTAAACAACAGACAGGAAAATATTACTGAAACAGCTAATAGAGAGCCGAAATCCAACACGTAAACAAGAGGTAAACAAAGGATAAATAGTTGAAGAACAATCTAACAAAACAAGGAACATGCACGGATGAATAGCAGAGAAACACTCTAAACGGTGCATCTACCAACGGTAAACAACAGACGCATGCAGGGAAATGGAGGGCCGGTGCAAGCTATCTATAAACAACACAAAGGAAAATAATAGCAAAACAAACTATCAAACATTACAATTGAAATAATATATCTTTTGAACTATCATAAAATCTACCTTGCGAGCTAATAATATAGAATTTCTATCCTACTGAGGCACTATAAACATTACCTTGACAGAGCTATCCAAACACGCAAATCAGCTATGCTTTACACACTGCAAACAGACTCGAGACTCGGTGGGGTCACTCTCTCCATCTATGCAGCCTGGTGGGGTCACTCTCTCCATCTATACAGCCCAAAGCAAGGAACCGGTTGTCAATCTGTGTGGTGGGGAAACCATCTCTCTTTTTCAAATTCTTTCCTCCAAAAGGAAATATTCTTGGACCGGTGTACAGAGGCGAAATTTTTATAGATCGCAATTAGACATTGGAATTATGCGATTCTCAAGAACACAATAAGAATTCTATCAAAAAACAATAGCACGCAAAAAATCTAGGAATAGACTTTCTAAGCAAACGAGAAATATTATCGACGCAAACAATACCAAACGAGAAACGATGCATTTTAATGTATTTCAAATCTGACACAACTATTATGGATACATTATTCTCAACTCACAAAATATCAATCGAGTGAAAGTCAAATTTATTCAATGATAGAAACAATACTCGTTCGAAAACGAGAATCAAATTTAATTACTCGTTTTATGTTAACTTTGCAATACATGCAGAAGCCACAAACAACTCATCTGAAATGCGAATTATGGTGTTTGCTATAGCGGAAATCAACGCACACAACATTCCCAACTAGTAGAATATTTTTTTATTAATATCAATCGAGTGATCACTTGAAACAAAGTCAAAGCAGTAATTAATTTAGGCAAACATTTTCCTAACCACGCGCCCAAATACAACACAGAAACACGTCTTTTTCATTCAGGACCCACTAGTGGATTCGAAGTGATAGGGGGAAACGGCGGGGTCACTCTCTCCATCTATACAGCCCAAACCGAACGTCCTTTGTCAATCTGTGGGGGTAGGGAAACCCTCTCTCTCTTTCAAATTCTTTCATCCAAAAGGAAATATTCTTAGGATCGGTGTACAGAAGCGAAAATTTTTATTGATCGCAAATGGACATTGGAATTATTCGATTCTCAAGAACACAATAAGAATTCTATCAAAAAACAATAGCACGCAAAAAATCTAAGAATATACTTTTATGTCAGTGCAAACTGGTTTTAGAGAAGCATTATCTAAGCAAACGAGAAATATTACCGGCGCAAACAATACTCAACGAGAAACGTTGCATTTAATGTATTTCAGATCAGACACAACTAGTATGCATTCATTATTCTCAACTCACAAAATATCAATCGAGTGAAAGTCAAGTTTATTCAGTGATAGAAACTATACTAATTCTAAAACGAGAAACAAATTTAATTACATATTTTTTATGATAATTTTGCAATACAAACAGAAGCCACAAACAACTCATCTGTAATGTAAATTATTGTGTTTGCTACAGCGAAAATCAACGCACACAGCTCAAAAATACATTCCCAACTAGTAGAATATATTTATTAATATCAATCGAGTGATCATCTGAAACAAAGTCAAAAGCAGTAATTAATTTAGGCAAACATGTTTCGTAATCACGCAGCGCAAATATACATAACAGAAACACGTCTTTTTCATTCAGGGCCCACCAGTGGAAAGGATGTGAGAGAGGGAAGCTGAGTTCCCGTACACTTTCGTTAAGGTTACACCCGCAGGGAGTAGGGGAATCCAACAACGGTCTTGGTATTCAAAGCCATAAACTCGCTCCTACAAGTCAAGTTAGGGAAGGAGGGGCTCTAGCGCTGTCTTGTACATAGAATCATTGAAAGCATATATTTTTTCATTACACATCACGTCTTTTTTTGTAAATTGACTTTCATAATTCTAACGTCAGGTGGAACATTATGAACCTGATAATAAAATTTTAGTAAATAAAATTAGCACCAATATGATTTAATTAAATGTCGAGACGCACTACAAAACAGAACAGACAACTGCTATACATTGAAGAGATGGACAGATTTTGTACTCGTTAGCATAGGTCATGGGAGGACCTGATAAAAAGTTGCTTCGAAAAGGAGGAGCCGTGAAACGATTCATTTATCGCTGCATTTCAATACGTCCTAGACATGGTCGTATTCGGAGATATGGTGCAAATTATGGAATTCAAGACGCGAGAACTTGTATGCCGAATCTACAATAGTTATAAAAATATTTGCACGTCAACATCGGAAGGACCACTTGGATTGATGGAGGAGTTTTTGAGGTTTGCTAACGAAGAATTGAAATACACTAGACCAAACGTAATTGTAATCATTGCAATGGGCATTGCATTAATCAAGAAAGCAATCAGATCAAATTATCATATACAAGCAGTCTATATCGCACGATTCATTACGGATTTGTTGAAATTACACCTAACGGTTGAAATGGAAAGTACATAAAAAATCTTATCACGTGGTATATTCCACCTTAGAACCTTTACACATTTATTTTATTCTACCAGTCAAGGATGTCGAATGAACAGAAGTTCAATATTGTCGTGCAAGGTCTGATGTATCGGCACTTATTGAAACTCAACAAACATATCAATTGTGGTGGGCCACCGGACGATTTTCATCTAATACTCTCTTGTACGCCGTTCAAGAATCTTCGTACAAAGAAAGGAAACATCAATAAGAGATTGTGCAAGTTCATCGCAACAAAGTGCAAGTTGTTGAAGCAATACAAACACGACGACAACATATCACCCGCGTTAATCAACGCTGGATTCAAGCGCCCAATAATCAGAATAAACTACTTGATGTCTTCGGAATTCATCAATCAAGACAACAACGGAAACAAACGGAGTTTGGAATAGAATTGTAATTTATCGAAATAAACAAGTGTATAATTGAAATAATAATTGTATTCTTTGTCATCATTGTAATGTATTCTACACATCGAAAGGAAAACAGCTTTTGATTAGATTGAAGATTGCTATGGAGACACCATGTACAAGGATCTTCGCATGGAATCAGCATCGGCAATCAAAGAGATTTTACGCGGTCAAACTCTATACAACACCGACATCCGAAGGAAAGAATTGCAGAAGATTCGCTAATAGAAATTTAGAGGCATGTTACATCAATCTTTATCTACAAAGAGGAACACTAATATTTTGCGAAAGCTTATTTATTACAAAGTGTATATATTTTCTCAGACGATTGGACAATTGACAATACTATATTGAATGGAATCTATTATCAAATGACACGCAGTCTACAATTCTAATGATCATAACATGCGGCACGCAATTGCTATAAGATTTTGGGAGAATCGAATCACACAACAGTCATCAGAAATGTTTAATCAATGAAGATGAGCACTATGCATAAGATATGTAATTATAATAAGTAAATATTCCTTTTGCAAACTTAACCAAAGCAGCACACATAAACGTAGCTCCAATTCACAGAATGTACCCGAGGTTCTTCATTAGCCATACTGAAAAACTATGAGTCTGTTCGTTATGTCACGGCATATGAGACACTACAATGGGAAGGGCATACTTTAATTTTAGAAGATTTTAGCTCATAATGAACCAAAACGCAAACTCCAACACCAAAAGGTTATTGTTTAAATTTTCAAAGTCAAAACTGTACACTATTTCTTTAAAAAAATTTAATATATAGATTAAAAAGCTATCTATATAGTCAGACATTGTATACAAGATATTTGTTTGCACATTAATTGCTAAAATTTATCAGATCACATTCCGGAGCAGTGGTGACTATCAGTAAGTATTTAATTAAAACTGCTGCCGCAATTTACGAACTGAGTTGTAGAAAGTGTAATTTCACAGCTTTAGCTGGTTCACTTTGATACGCGAAAGTTTTAAGAACTCTTTCACGATGACAAAGAATTTAATCGAGTGTATTGATGTTTTCTACAGGGTGTCCCAGAAAACGTGTCATTGAATTATAATAAAAAAACTACACCACCTAGAGTCATGCTGTCAACGGTATTTGTTCTTACTGGGTTTTTGCCACCTCCTCATGTGAATGTCGTGTAACGTAAGTTTAATTATGTAAATTTTTGCGAGCTTAAGTCGGAAATTTGCCTAGTAAAGGGCACTTTTTTACCCCACCAACGTGAAGAGCGTGTCTAATTTACCCAAATTAATGATAATTGACAGGGATATTCAGGAGCTATCCCATCGAAAAAAATAGCCGAACATCATGCTCTACGGAGGTCACACAGAATAGCGCACGATGAATTTTTCAGCGCAATCTGTGTCAGTCCGACGAAAGGAGGTTGGAAACCCAGCCCACCCCGGCATCGCAGAAAGAGATAACGCAGGCATGGCTTATCACGTCCGACTTTCGCTGGGATAATGCTTTCCCTCTCCCAATTTAAGGAACTGTTACTTTTTCTACTATCACTCTGTGGGCTGGCTTCGGAACCTCCTTTCGTCGGACTGCGAGCGATTGCGCTCAAAAAGACATCGCGCGTTATGGTCCGGTGCTCCGAAAAGCATGATATTCGGCTATTTTTTCCGATGGGATAGCTCGTGAATATCACTGTCAATTATCATGAATTTGAGTGAATTCGGCACGCTCTTCATATTGGTGGGGTAAAAAAGTGACCTTCCCTTGGCAAATTTCTGAGTTCAGTTTGCAAATATTTGCATAATTAAACTTGGGGTACATGACATTAACTTTACAAGGTGGCAAAAACCTAATAAGAACAAATGCCGTTGACCGCATGATTCTATGTGGCGTAGTTTTTTATTATAATTCAATGACACGTTTTCTGGGACACCCTGTATATACTCTACAGGGTGTTTCAAAAAACGTGTCATTCGGACTTTATAAAAAAACGGGGCGACGGAAAAATACGGGGTAAACGGCACTTGTGTGGCAACTGAATTTGCCATCTTGCAAAAATATTTTCATTTGATTTTAATTAAAAGAAATTGAATTTCTTTAATTGAACTCTAAAATTTCCCAAGTCAACCTAACTTTTTTTTTTACAGAATTAGAGAGCCCGTAGAGAGCTTAGTCAGATTCACCAAGAAATCCACTGGACATTGCAAATGGCAATAGCCCAAAAAAAGTCCCGAAGTTGAGGCTTCAGAGTTTCGGGTATTCAACAGCGCACCAAATCAGTCGGAAAAATGCGCGGAGGGCAGGACATGCTCCTGCCCCATTGAAGCTAGAACAGTTTATCGCCGGACCGGCGTGCAGCACACGACGCGCAGATAACAAGGCAGGTGACATTCCACCATACGTTGATAAGCGGCAAACAAAAATGATTCCTCCTCTTTTTTCCCGCCCTATGTTTTTTCGACCTTCTATCTTTCATGGGGGCAGGAGCATGTCCTCCTCTCCACGAATCTTTGCGTCTCATTTGGTGCGCCGTTGAATACCCGAAACTTTGAAGCCTCAATTTCGGGACTTTTTTTTTGGCAGTTCCATTTGCAATATCGAGCGGATTTCTGAGTGGATCTGACTAAGTTCGATACGGGCTCTCTAATTCTGTAAAAAAAACGTTAGGTTGACTTGGGAAATTTTAAAGTTCAATTAAAGAAATTCAATTTATTTTAATTAAAATCAAATGAAAATATTTTTTCAACGTGGCAAATTCAGTTGCCACACAAATGCCGTTTACCCCGTATTTTTCCGTCGCCCCGTTTTTTTATAAAGCCCGAATGACACGTTTTTTGAAACACCCTGTATAACGTAATGTGAATTCTCCATGACGCGGATAGTAAAAGTTACGAATATTTTTTCGAACGAAATTTACTTAAAACTCGAATGGTCATTCGCGTCGTCGAACCCGTTTCCGGAAGAAAGCAACACGCTCGCGTGGGGGTGCCGCGTTAACGCATTGGGCGCCGAATCGCGTTCGGTTTCGGAAGGGTGCCCGGGAAACGCTGCCCGGCGTGTTGCCGAAACGCATTCGACCACGCGAATGACCATTTCTTCGAGTTTTAAGTAAATTTCGTTCGAAAAAATATTCGTAACTTTTACTATCCGCGTCATGGCTACTATCCGCGCTTTTTCGCGGATAGTAAAAGTTACGAATATTTTTTACGCATATATGCGTAATTGCGTGCCGCATGTTATGATCATTAGAATTGTAGACTGCGTGTCATTTGATAATAAATTCCATTCAATATAGTATTGTCAATTGTCCAATCGTCTGAGAAAATATATACACTGTGTAATTTAATTCATAAAATAAGCTTTCGCAAAATATTAGTGTTCCTCTTTGTAGATAAAGATTGATGTAACATGCCTCTAAATTTCTATTAGCGATTCTTCTGCAATTATTTCCTTCGGATGTCGCTGTTGTATAAAGTTTGACCGTGTAAAATCTCTTTGATTGCCGATGCTGATTCCATGCGAAGATCCTTGTGCATGGTGTCGCTTTAGCAATCTTCAATCTAATCAAAAGCTGTTTTCCTTTCGATGTGTAGAATACATTACAATGATGACAAAGAGTACAATTATTATTTCAATTATACACTTGTTTATTTCGATAAATTACAATTCTATTCCAAACTCTGAAGTTTCCGTTTGTTGTCTTGATTGATGAATTCCGAAGACATCAAGTAGTTTATTCTGATTATTGGGCGCTTGAATCCAGCGTTGACTAACGCGGGTGATATGTTGTCGTCGTGTTTGTATTGCTTCAACAACTTGCACTTTGTTGCGATGAACTTGCACAATCTCTTATTGATGTTTCCTTTCTTTGTACGAAGATTCTTGAACGGCGTACAAGAGAGTATTTGATGAAAATCGTCCGGTGGCCCACCACAATTGATATGTTTGTTGAGTTTCAATAAGTGCTGATACATCAGACCTTGCATGACAATATTGAACTTCTGTTCATTCGACATCCTTGACTGGTAGAATAATATAAATGTGTAAAGGTTCTAACGTGGAATATACCACGTGATAAGATTTTTTATGTACTTTCCATTTCAACCGTTAGGTGTAATTTCAACAAATCCGTAATGAATCGTGCGATATAGACTGCTTGTATATGATAATTTGATCTGATTGCTTTCTTGATTAATGCAATGCCCATTGCAATGATTACAATTACATTTGGTCTAGTGTATTTCAATTCTTCGTTAGCAAACCTCAAAAACTCCACCATCAATCCAAGTGGTCCTTCCGATGTTGACGTACAAATATTTTTATAACTATTGTAGATTCGGCATACAAGTTCTCGCGTCTTGAATTTCATAATTTGCACCATATCTCCGAATACGACCATGTCTAGGACGTATTGAAATGCAGCGATAAATGAATAGTTTCGCGGCTCCTCCTTTTCGAAGCAACTTTTTATCATGTCCTCCCATGACGTATGGTAACGAGTACAAAATCTGTCCATCTCTTCAATGTGTAGCAGTTGTCTGTTCTGTTTTGTAGTGGGCCTCGACATTTAATTAAATCATATTGGTGCTAATTTTATTTATTAAAATTTTATTATCAGGTTCATAATGTTCCACCTGACGTTAGAATTATGAAAGTGAATTTACAAAAAAGATGTGATGTGTAATGAAAAAATGTATGCTCTCAATGATTCTACGTACAAGACAGCGCTAGAGCCCCTCCTTCCCTAACTTGACTTGTAGGAGCGAGTTTATGGCTTTGTATACCAAGACCGTTGTTGGATTCCCCTACACCCTGCGGGTGTAACCTTAACGAAAGTGTACGGGAACTCAGCTTCCCTCTCTCACATCGTTTCCACTGGTGGGCCCTGAATGAAAAAGACGTGTTTCTGTGATGTATATTTGCGCTGCGTGATTACGAAAAATGTTTGCCTAAATTAAGTACTGCTTTTGACTTTGTTTCAGATGATCACTCGATTGATATTAATAAATATATTCTACTAGTTGGGAATGTATTTTTGAGCTGTGTGCGTTGATTTTCGCTGTAGCAAACACAATAATTTATATTTCAGATGAGTTGTTTGTGGCTTCTGTTTGTATTGCAAAGTTATCATAAAAAATATGTAATTAAGTTTGTTTCTCGTTTTCGAATTAGTATTGTTTCTATCACTGAATAAACTTGACTTGATATTTTGTGAGTTGAGAATAATGAATGCATACTAGTTGCGTCTGATCTGAAATATATTAAATGCAACGTTTCTCGTTGAGTATTGTTTGCACCGACAATATTTCTCGTTTGCTTAGATAATGCTTCTCTAAAACCAGTTTGCACTGACATAAAAGTCTATTCTTAGATTTTTTGCGTGCTATTGTTTTTTTGATAGAATTCTTATTGTGTTCTTGAGAACCGAATATCTATCGAATGTCTATTTGCGATCAATAAAAAATTTCGCCTCTGCACACCGGTCCTAAGAATATTGCCTTTTGGAGGAAAGAATTTGAAAAAGAGAGATGGTTTCCCCACCACACAGATTGACAACCGGTTCCTTGCTTTGGGCTGTATAGATGGAGAGAGTGACCCCACCGAGTCTCGAGTCTGTTTGTAGTGTGTAAAGCATAGCTGTGTTGCGTGTTTGGATAGCTCTATCAAGGTAATGTTTATAGTGCCTGAGTAGGATGAAAATTCTATATTGTTAGCTCGCAAGGTAGATTTTATGATAGTTCAAAAGATATATTATTTCAATTGTAATGTTTGATAGTTTGTTTCGCTATTATTTTCCTGTGTGTTGTTTACATGTTGGCAGATGCATCGTTCAAAGCGTTTCTCTGCTATTCATCCGTGCATGTTTATCGTTTTGATTGATTCTTTTTTCAATTATTTTCCTGCATGTGTCTGTTGTTTACCGTTGGTAGATGCACCGTTTAGAGTGTTTCTCTGCTATTCATCCGTGCATGTTTCTTGTTTTGTTAGATTGTTCTTCAACTATTTATGCTTTGTGTACCTCTTGTTTACGTGTTGGATTTTGGCTCTCTATTAGCTGTTTCAGTAATATTTTCCTGTCTGTTGTTTACACGTTGGCTGATGCGTCGTTTAGAGTGTTTCTCTGCTATTCAGCGTTAGCTCTGTGCTGTATTAAATTATTCATCATGTGCCGTTCAAATTGTTTCTCTGCTATTCGTCCGTGCATGTTTATCATTTTGATAGATTCTTTTTCATTTATTTTCCTGCATCTGTCTGTTGTTTATGTGATAGGTTTTGGTTCTCTATTAGCTGTTGATCGTGTTTCTCATTATTTCCGTATGCCTATGCTGTTTACTTAATAAGAAAATGATTAATTGTGTAATGTTGGAATAATCTTCCCTATTGCGCTCGAAAATGTTCGTAACTGTCAGGTGTACGCCTTCCGTCTTCAACAAATCAGGGCAGATATTATTAGAGCTGGTTGTTGACTAGGAGCGCGCTATGCAGTGAAGTTCATTTTTTAATGTATTTTCTGTGTTGGATTCATAAAACAAAGTAAGGTTTGTAGTGTCTCTTAGAATGAAAATTGTATGGGGAAGTCACGAGGATGATTTTATGATATTTAAAATGATAGATTATTCTCCTCCTCTGTTGTTTTGATTAACCAATGTAGTGTTATAGATTTTATTTCCTCTTGTGTTCGTGTCCCATGGTCTTCCAGGTTCTCTGCTGTTCACATACATCTATCGGCACTTGTAATTAAAGCTCCACTATGTTGGTCGTGTTAGACTTTTTATAATAAAACTTTTAATTTTGATTGTAATCATATTGATTAAAAATATATTCTTTGATTAAATGTATCATAATGAAATATTAGCTGTTGCACATGAAGTTACATATTAGAACTTTGTAATTAAAACTCCTCTATGGTGGTCATGTTAGACTTTTTATAATCAAACTTTTAATTTGATTGTAATCGCATTGATTAAAAATATCTTCTTTTATTAAAAATGTGCTACTCCTTCTGCTTAATTGAAAACTTGCGTGATTATCACTAATAAAATACCGCTTCAATGCTATTGCATCAGATTTTTTGGCTGAGTTTTTCTCCTTCACATGGAGTCATAATTCCTGACACTAATGACTTTAATAAATATATTTTCACTTGTACTTTTGTGTATGGCTATCCTTTGCATGTAAATCGCCTACTGTACACCTGCTGTAGCGGGAAAAAAATTGCGATTGAAGTCGACACAGATTGAAAAATGATGAAAGAAGTCAGCCCAGGCTGAAAAATTGAGCAAGTAAGCGCTCACGCAACCCTCCGGCCACGCTCCGCCCACCGCAGCAGCCCTCCACCCGAGCGCCGCCTGTCGCACACGGGAAAAAGTCGCGAAAAAATTCGGCGCAGATTGAAAAATGACGAAAGAAGTTGGCCCAGGCTGAAAAATGTGAGCTAGCAAGCGCGCACATAGTCCTCCCCCCGCCTATAAGCGCGCGGACAACCCTCCGCACAGGCTCCGCGCGGGGAAAAATACGCGCAGGGCTCAGGGCAGGGCCCAGGGGTCCATGTCTGAGTTTGACATTGTCTGTATTTAACACAAGTCCTATACTACTCATGTCATATCAGCCCTTACACCTGCTGCTGCAGAAGAGGTGTATGACATTCTTGCGGCCCCTTCACCCACAACTCCTTACGATCAGCTGAAGAAAGCGCTGCTCCAGCGAACCACGGCTTCCGACCGATCTCGCATCCAGCAACTTCTATCTGCTGAGGAGCTGGGGGATCGTCGTCCAACACAGCTTTTAAGGCGCATGCGTCAGCTGTTGGGTTCCCAGTCGACAGCGACCGACGACACCTTCTTCTGTGAACTATTCTTGCAGCGCTTGCCGCAGAATGTGCAGATGGTTTTAGCCACTGCCTCTGACATGTCCCTGGACAAACTTGCTACCCTGGCTGACGCTGTGTTTGAGGTCGCCAACCCCGCGGTTTCTGCAGTCATCCCCCCCACCTCTGCACAGCCGTCGCCATCACCACCGCCGCAGCCGCCGCATTCCTCTGACGTTGCGGAACTTTGCCGCGAGGTCAAGAACTTAACCGCACTTATTGCCGTCTCCCATGTCTCGCCACACGTCCGCGATTTCTCTCGCCGCCGTACAAGTCGCAGTCCTCGTCGTTTCCGGCACCGTTCACCGACTCCACGTGATTCCAGCCCAGCTCATACAGTCTGCTGGTACCAGCGGAAATTCGGGGCCGATGCACGGCATTGCTTGCTCCCATGTTCGTGGCAGCCGGGAAACCCTGCCGTGGACCATTGATGGCGACCGATGGCCCACATCCTTCGTCCAGTCGCCTTTTCTACATACGGGACATCACTTCGGCACGACGTTTCCTGGTCGACACAGGTGCCGATGTGAGCGTTATTCCCGCTACCAAAGGAGACCGACGGAGCCCTGTCATGTGCCATCTCACAGCGGTTAATGGCTCACAAATACCTGTTTTTGCCCAACGTTCTCTAACGCTAAGCCTTGGCTTGCGCCGCACATTTCGCTGGGTGTTCCTGGAGGCCAGTGTCTCCCAACCAATCCTGGGCGCCGATTTTCTGAACCACCATCACCTCTTAGTGGACATGCGCAACCGCCACCTCATCGATTCCAGTACCAATCTTGCTGTGTCCGGAATATCGTCTTCACTTTCTTCCCCGGGAATATCATTCTTCCATGACGAGACCAATCCCTTCCATGCAATCTTGAAGGAGTACCCGGAGCTAACTCGCCCACCCGATTGGACCAGCCCGGTAAAGCACTCGGTCGTCCACCATATTGGCACCAAGGGGCCGCCAGTTTTTGTTCGCCCACGTCGTCGCGCACCGGAAAAACTGAAGATAGCTCGTGACGAATTCAGCCACATGCTGGACATGGGTATCATACGGCCTTCGTCTAGCAGTTGGGCTTCCGCTCTTCATATGGTGCCCAAGAAGACAGGCGACTGGCGCTCCTGCGGCGATTATCGTGGCCTGAATCGTGTCACAATCCCAGACCGTTATCCTATCCCGCATGTGCACGATTTTACAGCTTTTCTGCACGGAACCACCATCTACTCGAAGCTTGACTTGGTACGAGCCTACCATCAGATTCCGGCTGCCGAAGAGGACATTCCGAAGACAGCCATTACTACACCTTTTGGCTTGTTCGAGTTTCTTCGTATGCCCTTCGGCCTCCTCAACGCCGCCCAGTCGTTTCGACGCTTTATTGACGCCGTCACACGTGGCCTCTCATTTACATTCGCGTATATCAACGACATTCTTGTTGCGAGTTCCTCCTACGAAGAACACCTCGACCATCTCCGGCAGCTTTTCGCCCGCCTTTCCGACCACGGCATTATTATCAACGCCCTCAAGAGCGAATTCGGGGTCAGCTCTCTGGAGTTTCTGGGGCATAAGATCTCTCCAGAAGGCATAACTCCCCTCCCAAGCAAAGCCCACTTCCGAAGCCATCTCCGAAGGTACGGTGCATCGTTCTACCGAGGAACCGCTAGGCGACGACGTCAATTCACCGCGGCTCCACTCATCGCAACGCCCGGCCGCGCAACACCATGGTTCTACACAGCTCGCTCACCTACTCAGCTCGCATCGCCATGGTCTCTCACTCTGCGTCACGTCGCCACATGCTTCGCAATGGCACTCCTCGGCTTTCACCAGCGGCACCTTCACGAGCATCACGCTCCTATACCGGTCCCGGTACGCCGCTGGCGGCTGCATGGCCCCATCCTCATCGTCATGCCAGTCCCAAGAACCCTGCACGCCTTGCCTTCCCACCAGGCATCGATACAGGGTGCTGACAGCCCATCCAATGGCTCTCAAGAGGCACCGGGACCAACGTTCCACTGGGGACACGCACGGAGGCCACCGAGTTCTACTCCCGGTCTCCCCGTGCTTCGCGATGGTCCTCCCCGGCACTCTTCTTGGCGACACTACGAGCTCACCGCTCACGAACCGGTCGCAGTTCTGTCGCTCCATCCTGCATTACGGTCTGCCTACCTGCCTAATCTGCTTTCCGCTTCGGCCCGCTCCTGGAACCCTCCCGGCCAGTTCTTCTGCCCACTCAACACAAGACGCAAGACCAGCAGTCCCTGTACTACGTGTCGCCCGTCTTCCTCCTCTTCATGTATCAACGCGGACCTCAACGGCCAGCTCTACACCGCTCCGCGTCTGAGGGGGGGAGTGATGTGGCGGCCCGTGTGTGATGACGAAGACGTGCCTCTGCTGCCACGCACTACGGCGCTGGCACGGCAGTTCTACCGGCACCGTCCTAGCGTGAGGCCACGACCACCCCGCTGGGACATTCCATCACCGTCGGTCGGGACTCATGTAGAGGATCTCCACCTCCTCTACACTATCTAATTTGAAGAGGAAACAGGGACGTGGCGGACGGAATACGTGCGCTATTTGGATCTTGGGACACATTACCGGGTGTTTCAGTTAAATCCCCGGGCTAAATAATTCGCGAACAGGTGCGCCAATCGACGAACTTTCTTTTTTACAGGTATCTGTCCGACACCACCTACAAGCTGCGCACCGTGTGAATCAGTGGGAGGCGCTCATTATTTAAATAAAAGTTCAAATGAGTTTCGTGAAAAACATAACTTCTAAAGGAGGGCGCCGTCTGCATTAAAATGGGTACTACCCTTTTTGGGATCTTCAGTGGACACCTTTTAGAGCAAAATCTCCCACCGAAGCGGGTCATTTGTTGCAGTAATTAATTGGTTTCGGTTTACATATTTTTGTCGCGGCTGGTCGCAGTGAAGCGCGAAAGGACGCTCTTCCATTCCCTTATCCACCAATGAATTATGTCCTTACACCAATGAAGTACACCAATGAATTACGTCCTTTTGCGCTTCACCGCGACCAGCACCGACAAAATACATAAACCGAAACAAATTAAAGGGGCCGTAAACAGGCCACCAAACATTTCTGAAATAATGATACCCCATGAAAGAACGCAGATCATAATACCCAAATATACATTTCGTTCCGCTCGTGCCAGCTCATTGACCCATATAACTGCTTTCAAAGATGAGTAACCAGCGACCCTCTCTCCACCACGCATACGTCACATGGCTACGTAGCGTTTTGCCGTCCAATCGGGGGGCCGAGCTGCGCACATGACGTTTCAAATTACCAGCCAATAAACATACTTCGTTATCAGCTGTGAGTCGGAGCGCTCAGTTTGTTTGTGTGAAACGACGTTTTGCGCTCCGTGGTTCCGAAATTCAACGTCATGACATCTTCAACATCTCCGGCTGGCGCAAACGTCAACAGTTGAGCTGCTATCACATGACGCAGCGTTCACACGGGGCAACTTTTTGCAGCAACTATGAGCAACTTTGGAGTTGCTGTCAGCCGCAACATCCAGCAACTCGAGTTGCTCAGAGTTGCTGCGAAGCGCTCCCCGACCGAAAACTTGAGAAGTTGCTCGTGCACCGGCCAATCAGAGAGGGGAGCATTGCCACGTGACTCCCGATGGCGTTGTGGTTTTCGTTCCTGGGTTCATGGGTTCAGATTCTGCAGGTGCAGCTGAGAAATAACTTTTTCTTTTTTTACGAACTTCACGGAAACATATCACTTGCCACTTCTGGAAGGCAATAATGACCTATTGGGGCAATAAAAAAACTGACTGAAATTTGATAAACAGCAGCTAAAGAACATTCCACCAGTTCGATTCGAACCTACATTGTCCGGTCGCCATAAGGTTGCTTGTGGGTGGAGCTACCGAGTTGCTGCGTGTGAACGCGGACTCGAAATTGCTCGAAAGACGTTGGTTTGAGTTGCTTCGAGTTGCTGGGAAAAGTTGCCCCGTGTGACCGCCAGCTGACGCGATTCGTACCCGGGTTCCTCCCAGTCACGACGTGACATGGCCAGCACGCTATCCACTGTACCACGCGAGCTGGTGACTCGGTGCCGCGTGGCTCAAACCAAAGTACGGCAGCCCAGTTGTCGAAACCATTCGAAGATGACGAAGATGTTCCATCGCGCACCTACCTAATAGCGAATTCGGGTGGTCATTTCGTAGCAAAACGGCCGAGCGCTCGGATATTGCTAGGTCGGCGACCGAGCTGGATCACGTGACCGTTGCCACCCGAACATGATAGCTAGGAATCTAGCGGTTTTAGGTACTTGGATCACGCTAGGGGCGTCGCGGTCGCAAGTCTTCGAGTTTTGTCGTCTGCTAAACCACGTGATTTCAACATGCGGGCCAATGAGGGCACCTGCCACCGTTGCAGTGCGAATGTGACGACACCGGATACAGTTGAGCAATCTGCTGCTCGATCGTTTTGAGAACGGGCAAAAAAAGTGCTAGCTAGCAAATTCCGAGCGTTCGGAAAACGCCACGCGGACATGCGAGGTTTGCTTCATTTTGACCAAGCGAACATGACTGCTCGAGATCTGGCAAAAAAAGTTGCTCCGAAATGACCACCCGAATTCGCCATATGATTCCGGAACTGTAGTCTCGGATATTCATTCGCGCTCGTGGTGTGCTGCGTGCAACTGCCCAGAAAACGTAGTGCGCGTATGATACCTAAATTAAACGCATTTCTTTTTCAGTTACAGGCTGTAACTGTTTAGATTTTGAATAGAAGAGAATTCACGTTCATCTAGTCCAATTCCGCATTTGAAATTGGCGAATTCGGGTGGTCATTTCGGAGCAACTTTTTTTTGCCAGATCTCGAGCAGTCATGTTCGCTTGGTCAAAATGAAGCAAATCTCGCATGTTCGCGTGGCGCTTTCCGAGCGCTCAGAATTTGCTAGCTAGCACTTTTTATGCCCGGTCTCAAAACGATCGAGCAGCAGATTGCTCAACTGTATCCGGTGCAGTCACATCCGCACTGCAACGGCGGCGAGTGCCCTCATTGGCCCGCATGTTGAAATCACGTGGTTTAGCAGACGACAGAACTCGAAGACTTGCGACCGCGATGCCCCTAGCGTGATCCAAGTACCTAAAACCGCTAGATTCCTAGCAATCATGTTCGGGTGTCAACGGTCACGTGATCCAGCTCGGTCGCCGACCTAGCAATTTCCGAGCGCTCGGCCGTTTGCTACGAAATGACCACCCGAATTCGCTATAAAATCATACATGGAACACTCGATCGTAATTGGTGAGGAAAGCGCTACGTCAAAATGACGTAAAGTTAGAGCGCGGGGTGGAGCTAAAATGCAAAAGAGTGCAGTGAATATTTCATCCGTATGCAAGCGCCTTTTGTTTTTGAGCGTTAGTAATTGCAAGGGGTTTTCACTGCCTAAGTTTCAATAATATAACACAAAGAAATGTGCACCTTTTGTACCAGTTTACGGCCCCTTTAATTACAGCAACAAATGACCTGCTTCGGTGGCAGATTTTTCTCTAAAAGGTGTCCACTGAAGGTCCCAAAAGGGGTAGTACCCATTTTAATGTCGACAGCGCCCTGCTTTAAAGTTATGTTTTTTTACGAAACTCATTTTATTTTTATTTAAATAATGAGCGCCTGCCACTCATTCACACGGCGCGCAGCTTGTAGATGGTATCGCACAGATACTTGTAAAAAAGAAAGTTCGTCGATTGGTGCACCCGTTCGCGAATTATTTAGCCCGGGGATTTAACAGAAACACCTGGTATAACACATACTCTTAAAACAGAACCTCACCGCATAGCATGCTCCTATAGCCAACCATCATCTCGAACGACATCGTTATCTCCCCTGGTTTGCTGGAAACGGGACGCCATTTTTGTGACAATTATGAACTGCATAAGTTTCACAAAAAAGGCGTACGCCTCCCGTTTTCAACAGATCAGGGCAGATAACGATATAATTCGAGATGATGGTTGGCTGTTCTGTTAAGTTCTGTTTTAAGAGTGCAGATATGCGGTGCCCAGTACGGCTGATATCTCGTAAATATGCGACAGTGGGGAACTGAATGAATACCAGCAAGAGTTGTTAGCCAGAAGTCAGCGCTTGGGACACCCGCTCCCCAGGTAGCACAAAAAATTGCAGCAACGTTGTCTAAATGTCAGCTTGGAACATTGCTCAGATGTTGCTAATGTCCGTGACTTCAACGTTATCTGCAACGTTCATTTGCAACATTAGCGCAACATCCATTGTAAACATCACATCAACGTATGCATCTGTAATGTCCTCTCAACGTAAATTTTGCAACGTTTCAGTAATGTACGTGTGCAACGTTATAACAATGTATGAATTTATAGCATTTCATCAATATGGCATTTGTCCAAGGTCGTCGTTTGGGAATGGGAAATTTTGATTACTTTCAATGAGAATTGTGAATGCGATATCCACTTTAACCGAATGAGATTTCTGGGCTATTTTGAATTGGACTATTTCCAGCAGTCAAGAAGCTTCAACAGTGAAATACTGTACAGTATATCACTATTAAAGCTGCCTTACTGCTGAAAATAATCCAATTCAAAATAGCCCAGATCTCTCTTTCGGTTAAAGTGGATATCGCATTCACAATTCTTATTGAAAGTAATCAAAACTTGCCATTCCCAATCAACGATCTTGGAAAATACCTATTGAAAGAAACAAGAATTTAGTGAATTCAAGAGATTCATAGGGATATGTGTGCCCAATGCATAAACAGTCCTGACGAAAAAACAAAAGAACTCGAAGACTTGAAGCACTGAGTTCTGTCGTGCTCTTGTGTTTCGTAGGTGATTCACGATATCCCATCCAGCTTCCGTTTCTTGCGTGAAAATTAACGCCATCAAACTTCAGCGAGATTCGGTTTTGACAAACTGCTGACAAATGCCGAGGCACCTATGCCAGCCGTGTCGCACGACCATAACCTTCAAGAAATAGAATTTCAAAAGATGTTAGCACGGCACCATGTCAGTGTGAATGGGCGTCAAAATACATTACATACCGTTGCTCACAACGCTGGCGGTAACACCAGGCTCCCACAGCTCCCCATAGAGCCCATAGTTTGAGATAATTCAGGCAACACTGGACATGCAACCAATGAAAATGAACTATGATGCCTACCTTTCGGCCAATCAGGAGTCTCTCCGTTTGGCTCGCCTTTCGGCCCGGTACTGGCCAGTACTGGCTACCATCGGCTTTTACTGGTTTTCATGCCCGACGCTTGTTATTCCGTATTCCAGAACGACTAGGCAAATTTTTGACAAAATACACATTTATTTGAAACATCGTACTGATTCAATAGTCTGACACAAATATTCACCGTGCCTACAGAGTCCAAATCGTTGCGTTCGTTGACCAAGTTCGAAGTCGAAAAACACACACACACACTACTCCCAGAAGTGAGCGACGCTCACACGAGTGCACGCGATTTCACGGTGAGCATCTCCTTTCGTTGGTTGCAGTGCGAAGGTTTCAACGAAGCGGGCAATGCTTGTCGCACGGACACCGAATCCTGTCTCTGTTGTGACTGCATTTGAAAATGCGACGGCGCTCACAAGTGTTCCTCAGGCGTGAGCTCACCACTGCATTCCAGTTCTGAACTCGAGAGACTGTTCGTACGTAGGATACTTGTGTCGGGAGACATCACCACACGCGCTGAGTCACTTTGACACACGAACAAATCTGGGACTTCTCTTTGAACAATGCCATCATACCGTGGTGTCAACTGACATCGTCGAGACGCGAGACGCCGCTGCCACTTCTCTCCCTTCTCTTCTCGTAACTGCCCGAGGCAGCCCGCGAAAGAATGCTCTTTTGAAACTTTGCCAACCAATAGCGGAGCGCGCAATGTCCTTCGGCCAATGGGTATCAACTATGATGCCTGACGGAGTAATACCACGTGTTTATGACGTGCAAACATTTTTTTAGAGCCGCGAAGAGGGGGAGCTGTGGGGGCCTGGTAACACTCTGATAGAACATCTCGCGCTCTCCTCCCATCAGCGGTCGTATTGCTTACGAGCAGCGGTAAAAACATGAGAAACGACGTAGAAACAACGGGAATGCCTGACACATCAACTACATACCTTAGGAACGGATAAAATCCTCAAAATAAAGCCCGAATGAAGCAAACTACTTGTCAGACACAGCGCATAACCGAACACTTCGACATTTTGTAGCAGACTGACCGTTGACGACTGTCGAACGCTCCACGCTCCACTTACATGCACAGGAATGTTGTACGAAATGCAGAAACAAGGCGTAATACGAAGTTAGCACGGTACATGTACCTTTGTAGATATGTTCACAAACATTTGAAATAACACGAACTATTTTCAACGCGGACGATCCACTATGTGGTGCGGCACACGTACGTGTTGTGTTACAACCATGGTTACAACGCGCTCTGTTCGGACTTGGCGAGCGTCCGCGGTCAGCCTCTGACGACATCGGCCAACGGCCGCCTGCTCCACTGAGAATGAATTTGAATACCAGATTTACGTTCAGTTTTCACTTGCAATACTTGCGATACCATGCGTATTATGGAATTTCATTAGAATTGAACGAGTTCCACAAAGTAGTTAATTTGCCACACAGACATACTGCGTTCTTCTTAATCATATTATTATTTAATTTGAGAATATGATCTCCCATTCGTCGCCATTACACTCGTTGCTTTAGCATCGGGCGTCTCACTTATTGTATTGGTGGCTCAGCAACATGTTGGATCCCATTAAATTGGAAATCCCATTCTCTTTGAAACACATAGGCCAATTCCTCCATTTTAAAATGTTGCAGTGTGAGCTCTGTGAAACGTAACAGTAATGTTCTGAGGGAATATCTAGACAACGTTTCTGATGCAACGTAGCGGTGTTGTTTCGTTATGTTGAAAACGTAACGTTACTAAAGCAACGTACCAGCAATGTCTCTTTTTTGTTGAACATGTAACGTTTCCAGGAGAACGTCGCAATAACGTCATTTTTTTTTTTTTTTTGTTGGAAACGTTGCTCTCACATCGCACACATTCAGGCAACGTTGCTGCAACTTTTTGTGCTACCTGGGATCATCTATGCTCACTCATCTCCCGCTCGGTTCCTCGTATGCTCACTCATGCTCGCGCGCCTACCGCTCACCCTCCGTTTGCTCAATCATGCTCAGCTCGTTCTCCACGCTGAGCACGAGTAAGCATGCTCATGGGTGAGCTTTACCAAGCAAGCAGTTGCGACAAATTCCTCCGTGTAGCAGCTGCGGGCGCTTTGCCCATGGTTTCTGTGCTGCCATTGTAACTATTGGGGACGTCGATAAGGACTGAATGGGCTAGTCATAGTGACAGTGTTGAAAGGGATCCACCACGTGGTTCACGCTCGTCTGATCTGCACAGTGCCCGCAATAGTTCAGAATATTTTGTTATCCGCCGAGCTCAGCTCTCTGTTTGCTCACCCATGCTCACCTCATTCGCCACAATGAGCACGCATGCTCGTTAATGAGGTTTCCAAAGGTATGGTTGTAACGACAGTCGAATGAGGAGGTGCCGGATGCAAAATGAAGTAAACTTTAAAAAAAAAACGGAGAGCTTCCAGTGTTTCAGGTCCCAGGTTTTGCTGCTGCGAACGTAGCATTTGGAAATATGATAAAATATTTGGTACGATCAAATGCTGAGGTTTTTCAAGTATACGTGTCACAGCGCACACCAAGTGGTACACCTGCGCCTCGTGTGTGCCGTTAAAATAAGGAAATCGCTTTGAGAAGGCTTCCATCACCCATTGTATGAGTTATTTGTGAAGTACCGACGACAACAACTACAGATTGGAGCTATTGACTTGTTGCCTGCCAGAAAGGAAACGTGTGCAGCAGATTACTGCATTACCTCGCAGCGCTCCGCCCCCTCAACGAATTTGTGCGTCACTATGAGCCTCTTTCCTACAAGCCAATGGCCGTTGAAATGAACCATGGAAGAAGCAAGCGCTCCTCGCATCTCTCCCATGGCCGTGTTCATATCGAATTTGACGCCTACGGCAGGTAGGTCAATTGAGAGTTTTCTCTTCAAAAGATATCCCACTACATTCAAGTTGTATTCCATGTATGTGTGCCGGTGCATCTACTGGATAGGCAAGCACGCCCCGGTCGCGAGACACTAGCTATTACCGACACCTGGGTCGTACCATTGCAGTTTATCCAATTTGGTACCTCGACCATCCCCCATATTTTTCAACAAAGTTGTGCATGCAGAGGGCCTGTGCAAATGGGTTGTCGAAGACGTCTCAGCTCGAAATACACGTTCTTGAACGCTTGGAAGGATTCGATGGGTAGTGTTAAATGAGAAAAATGTAATTCACTTTAATGCTATCTCTTAGCTCACTCTATTGTCTGATACTAATTTCCGAATATACTCGTAATTCTTATATCATTAAAAGACCCAGCGTGATGCTTAGTACAACTTGATCCCCTTTCCCTCAGTGGCGCTCTAGTGGCTCTCGAAAAAGGTGAGATTTCCTCCTTGCTTGTCATGTTTTCACGTTTTTTATTAACAGCACTCTATTAAAGTAAACGTGGTCTCTGAAAATAACATCTTTCGGCTTTCTGCGTTCGAGGCTTGAATATATCTATATATTTTTAAATTTTCTACCACAATTTTCGGAATGTGGCCGTGCAGATAAACACACGTACAATAGTCCAATCGATACACCAGACTGACTACTACGTTATACTAAGAAATTGGTTAGGTACTATTTAGAGATAAGCGTGAAAATAACATTTTTCTCAACTACAATTGACGCTTTTCGCGCACGATGAATTTCACGTATAGGGAACATTCTGTACTGAATCGCTGTGTGAGGAAGATGTCAATGTGTTATCTTCTTCCTTAACAAGTGACATTCTTATTGACAGCTTCATCAAGGGTCATAATTAGCCTAAAAAATCATATCGGGAATCACCACTGGAGCCACTGAATGCACGTAACGGGGCACAGGGCAGCCCTTGAAAAAAGTCGACTTGGTAAAAGTTGACTGGATAAGAGAAGTCGATTTCTACTCTACCTGTAAACCAGCGTATGTGGACTTAAAGGAGAGGTCGACACAACGTAAACAAGTCGCTAGGGTGAGGTAGTTCAGACAGGACTGAGACCAATCAGTCGAGTGTTCTGCGGCCTTAGAGGCCTCAGTCGATTGTCATGTAAATCCTCGCCATTCGACCTTTGACGATTAGTCGACTGGGGCTTCCAGTTGACATATCGGTCAATGTGGTCCATCTAAACGCAGCTATTGAAAGCAAAAAATCGAGGACGAAGAGTGGCCTCTATTGGAGAGAGGCCGTAGGGGATTGTTCCTGCAAAAGGTATACATTACAGCCGGACGTGACATACACAATCTAACGGGGGTAAAACGTCCTCTTCATGACATTGAGGTATAGGGCATTACTGAACGATCACCGTCTGTTGAGAAGACATGGAGGATTGTCAATCAAGTTACTACGAATATAATCTAGGCTCTTCTTATGAAGGGACGGAAAGCTGTAGTGGAATGTGACCGTTAGAGGATGAAAAAGAGCACCGGAAGAAAAGTAACCGCAAAGGAAGGGGACGTTACTCAATCGTTATCGCGTGGTTAAGTCTGTGCGACGGCAACCTAGGCACAATATACGTTCTCCAGACCATCGTTTGCCAATATGTATGCGCTTATAGCTGTTAGGATAGAACGCATCGATACAGTACGTTGTCCTTATGTATGTGATACACTGATTGATGTGACGTGATGATTGTGATTCCTGTGCATGTCAAATCGGGAACAGTAGCCTCGCGTGCCAATGGCCTCCGTTCCTTTCGTGTAAAAAGCACTAAACGTGAAATATATGTGACCGAACGAACGAGGAACGCAGAACGTTCGCAGAACGTTACTGGAACGTGGAATTCGGTATCTGGCTTATTTCGAAAAGTGCTGTCCCAGATTCCCAGTTGAAGTTGAACGTCTGGTCTACCGAATAAGATAATGTACATATTTTTTATCGGCACAGGCACATTCGGAATGCCGTCGTCGAAAATTGCAAAAATTCAAAAGTGAGACGTCGCTAACGGTGAAAGATTTTGCGTGTAGAACAACGAATCTTTTTGTGTAAATACCTCAGGATGTCATTAATCGAGAGGTCGTGCTTACTTCAGTTGCAAACAGAAGACATGCAAAAAAAAAAAAAAAAACACGAACGGGACCGGAACCGCGCCTTCATTCAGGCACCCCACTAGAGGGCTAGGGAAAGACGCGTTTCGGGTAAGCTTTACTGCTTTGTTAATGACGAAAAGAAATGTATATAAGAAAAATTATAAGCGAATACGTGGCTGAAAAGTGAAGTACCCACCCTTTTTTGCTTCATGCCACCTGTCTGTTCGTCCCAAGCTTCGGGGAAAGTATATTTCGAGCCGAGACATCTACAGTTACTCATCTACACAGGTTCTCCTCATGCACAACTTTATGAAAAGTACAGGGGATGGTCGACCGACCACTCGGGATGTTCGGCTGCGGAATGACCCGCCTGTGCTGCACCACTTCGTAATCGAATGGATATCTGTGACGTCTCTCATGAGCGTACACTCTTAAAAATGAGTTTCACCACATAGCACGCTCCTAGCCAACCATCATCACAGAATAGGCTCCTCCTCCCGTTTTCAGCAAATCAGGGGCGAGAACGTTGTCATTCGGGATGATGGTTGGCTACGAGCGTGCTATGTGGTGAAGTTCATTTCTAAGAGTCTGGCAAACCATCATCCCGAATGACAACGTTCTTTTCTGTTCCTTTTCTGTGACACTTATACAGTTCATAATTGTCACAAAAATGATGTACGCCTCCCGTTTTCAACAAATCAGGACAGATAACGATATCATTCGAGATGGTCGTTGGCTAGGAGCGTGCTATGCGGTGATGTTCATTTCTAAGAGTGTAGTCTCGCTACGTAATTGCAGCCTGACAGTGAATCCCATACAGATAGAAAGTGCTGTGCAAGAACGCTTTTGTCATTTGCTGGTGAAGCTCCTACACTGTTAAAACAGAACTTCACCACATAGCACGCTCCTAGCCAACCATCATTCAGAATGATATCATTCTGTGCATTGATTTGTTGAAAATGAGAGGAGGCGCCTACCTGGGACAGATTATCTTGTCCCAGATAGGCGCCTCCCCGCTGTTTCGAACAAATCATAACACAAAATGATATCATTGGGTATGATGGTTGGTTAGGAGCGTGCTATGTGGTGAAGTTCTGTTTTAACAGTGTACGTAGAGATAAAGTTAACTATCCTCGTGAGGCACTTTAAAAACAGAACTTCACCGCATAGCACGCTGTGCGCCAACCATTGCCACGAATGATAGAGTTACCGCTTGTGATTGGACGAGAGAGGAGGCGTACGCCTTTTTGTGGCAATTTTCATATATCCAAATTTCCAGAAAAAGGCGTACGCCAACTTCTCTCTTCGAATCAGAAGCGATAACCCTATCATTCGTGGCAATGGTTGGCGAACAGCGTGCTATGTGGTGAAGTTCTGTTTTTAGAGTGGGAGTATACGAACTGGAATAAGAACAGCCAAACAAGTAAATGAAATCGTGCATCTTTTTTCTTCTCGTGAATCACGAAACCCGTTATATCCACTGTAAGCGAGAAGGTCATGAAACTATTAGTCGTTTCACAAAGCCTGTCTCAGATTCGCTAAGCAGATGCCACGCTGCGAGGTACCACTCATAAACGCGCACGTCTTGTTCCAAGGCTAAGTGCAACCGCATAGAACTACTGAAGAAGATAAACAAACGAAAACACGCAACTCCATTGTTCCGCTCATAAGGTGGTCATGTTTTCTTTCTGTTTGTTTGTTTCTCTTTTCAGGCATTTCCACTTAAGTCTGACAAAAGACAGGTCTAGTTTTTCCGATGATTTTGTGATGGAAACAGCAAGCCAAGGCAGAGTTGAAGCTAATCTGGACCACATCTATTCTGGGCGTGTTGTCGGTATGTACAGAATCGCCTTCGCTTCGACAACTGTAACATGAGGCCAGTTATTCCAGCACTAACATTTCTCAATGAGACTAAAACAACTCGCTGGCACCTTGACCGCTTCACGCTGTCTAAGGTATAAAACTAAGAACGCACGCTTAAAACAGGACATCCCCACATAACACGCCCCTACACTCTTAAGAAAGAGCTTCACTGCATCGCACACTCTTAACCAACCATCATCCCGAAGGATATCGTTCTCTTTCCTGATTTGTTAGAAATGGGAGGCGTACGCCCTTTTGTGACACTACACTCTTAAAAATGAACTTCACCGCATAGCACGCTCCTAACCAACCATCATCTCGAATGATATCGTTATCTGCCCTGATTTGTTGAGAACGGGAGGCGTACGCCATTTCTGTGACAATTATGAACAGCATAAGTGTCACAAAAAGGCGTACGCCTCTCGATTTCAACAAATCAGGGCCGATAACGATATCATTCGAGATGATGGTTGGTTAGGAACGTGCTATGCGGTGAAGTCCATTTTTAAGAGTGTAGTACGTTACTTGTAAACTATTGTCATTTCATTTCTCGTGGACCAGACCACTGTATCGAAAATCCCACGTGAAATAATGGCGTAGTTTGACTGTTATTCTATGGAATTACATGACAAGGGCAGACGCCGGATGAACATGAAAGAACTGATGTTCTGAGGCTAGAACAACATAGAAGGGACAAATACATACAAAGCTCCATTTGCCTAAGAAATTAACGATGAAAGATGAAAGTCACTGAAAAGGTTAGCCAGCTGTAGGACTCGAACCCACATTTTCTGGATTGCCGGTTCAGGGCTCTACCAATTGAGCTAAGCTAACACGCCTTCTCAGTGACTTCCAGGGTGCGTCATCTGATTTTTGCACACTCATACACGCATTCATACGACGGGATCGACGCAGTGGCAACTGATGAACATGAAAGAACTGATGTTCTGAGGCTGGAACAATATAGAAGGGACAAATACATACAAAGCTCCATTTGCCTAAGAAATTAACGATGAAAGATGAAAGTCACTGAAAAGGTTAGCCAGCTGTAGGACTCGAACCCACATCGTCTGGATTGCCGGTCCAGGGTTCTACCAATTGAGCTAAGCTAGCACGCCTTCTCAGTGACTTCCAGGGTGCGTCATCTGAAGGGACAAACCAGCCACTCTCTCTCACTCATCCTCCTTTCACTCTTACATTTTTGCACACTCATACACGCATTCATACGACGGGATCGACGCAGGCGGCAACTGATGAACATGAAAGAACTGATGTTCAGAGGCTGGAACAACATAGAAGGGACAAATACATACAAAGCCTCCATTTGCTTAAGAAATTAACGATGAAATATGAAAGTCACTGAAAAGGTTAGCCAGCTGTAGGACTCGAACCCACATCGTCTGGATTGCCGGTCCAGGGTTCTACCAATTGAGCTAAGCTAGCACGCCTTCTCAGTGACTTCCAGGGTGCGTCATCTGAAGGGACAAACCAGCCACTCTCTCTCACTCATCCTCCTTTCACTCTTACATTTTTGCACACTCATACACGCATTCATACGACGGGATCGACGCAGGCGGCAACTGATGAACATGAAAGAACTGATGTTCTGAGGCTGGAACAACATAGAAGGGACAAAATACATACAAAGCCTCCATTTGCCTAAGAAATTAACGATGAAATATGAAAGTCACTGAAAAGGTTAGCCAGCTGTAGGACTCGAACCCACATCTTCTGGATTGTCGGTCCAGGGCTCTACCAATTGAGCTAAGCTAACACGCCTTCTCAGTGACTTCCAGGGTGCGTCATCTGAAGGGACAAACCAGCCACTCTCTCTCTCACTCATCCTCCTTTCACTCTTACATTTTTGCACACTCATACACGCATTCATACGACGGGATCGACGCAGGCGGCAACTGATGAACATGAAAGAACTGATGTTCTGAGGCTGGAACAACATAGAAGGGACAAATACATACAAAACCTCCATTTGCCTAAGAAATTAACGATGAAAGATGAAAGTCATTGAAAAGGTTAGCCAGCTGTAGGACTCGAACCCACATCTTCTGGATTGCCGGTCCAGGGCTCTACCAATTGAGCTAAGCTAACACTTAGCTCACTAGCTTAGCTCAATTGGTCTCCCGCTTTTGCTCGAAATCCCCTAATTAAAGAGTTCATTAATGAATTTTAGGTAATTAGTCATCTTGTAGTTGCATACTTTCTTCGAGGGGACGTCAGCCTACGTCAGCCTAGGGGATGTCAGCCACGAGTTACATTTCAGGCTGAAGAACTTCGTTATTAACTTAGTTACATTTTTCACACGGTAACTTAGCTCGTAACGAGTTCTTTTTGACGGGTAACTTCTCGATCTATGGATGATGCTTGGTTAGGAGATGAACTACCATTCCGTTTAATGCATTAATGCCCGAGTCTGACGGCAAACCTAAGGCGGTTAGCTGAACGGCCATTACTTGTCCTGTAATTGACATAATTTCGAATGACATCGTTCTCTGCCCTGATTTGTTGAAAACAGGAGGCGTACGTCTTTTTGTGACGATTATGCAGGACATAATTGTAACGGAAGCGGCGTACTCCTCCTTTTTTCAACAAATCATGGCAGAGAACGATGTCATTAGAGATGATGGTTGGTTAGGAGATGAACTGCCATTCCGTTTAATGCATTAAGTCTGCCGTGTGGCTAGGGTATTATATGTCGTCCTCAGTTTTCAAATAGTCGACCGTTTCGTAGATGAACCTGGAAGCCACGTGTCGGGATTCATACTGGACGGGGTATTCTATGGGCGAATTACAACATCGAAAGACATCTACTACGTAGAGCGTGCCAACAATTACATTAAGGGTGCCAAGGACTTTCACTCCATTATGTATACTGCTAAGGACGTTACGTTCTCGGGTGCTGGCTGTGGAGTCAACCAACCAGGACCGACGGACAAAATTGGATGGCGACGCCGACGCAGACGCGTATGTGTTACTAATCTTTCGTTCAGAGGGCCGTTGTTCACAAGGGTTCAGGACTTCGCTGACCCTTATAGCTGTACTTTCGTGGAGAAGTCTTCTTATGAATGAATGGTTTTCTTCCCACTACTATGGCGGAAGCCGTGTAAGAAAGGCACCGTAGCGATTTGATGCGTTGATGACTTCAAAACAGAAATGGCTGCATGTACAACAACCAAAACTGTTAGCTACAACGGAAAATAGGTTATAAATGGATTTTCGTGGTACAGGCAATGAATCGAGAGACATTTCTTATGCGTAGATAACAACAGACAACAGTATTTCAAAACCTCTGACTGCCGAAAACCTGAAAACCAAGCATTGCCAGAGTGTTTGCTTGTGATCACAGAAGTTTTGTAAATATGTGAAACAGTGCTTTTCGGAAAGCCCCGCGGTGGCGTGCTATATGAAAGAGAGTTGAAGATACGAATAAATTTCTTTAGCAGTATGAATGCCACACCGTACCAAAAAAAAAAAAAAAATGACAACGGTTAGAGTGAGAACAAATCAGTGATCGATCGCAATCAAACTAACCAGCTTATTCTCTAGCTAACTCGACTCGTCAAACTAACCAAGCCCTGCTCCCGAACTGAACCACAGAAACAGAGATGCAACACAAACACGTCCATGAGTCGACCGTCATTTTGCCTTCTGATTTGCTGCTTCATTAACAATTTTCACGAGGCGAATATCGCTCTTTCTCAGCTAGAGATAACGTTATCATTTCCAGCAGTGTTTTCCCTGAGTTTTCCGGAGACTTTCCAGACGAATGTCGGCAGAGTTCCCTCTGAAGTCGGCCCAGGACGCATACTAACCCCATTGTCCCCTACTCCTTCCTGCTGTCCTCTCTCCACCTGTCCACGTCCGTACGCCGCTCATAGCGACAGTTGCTTCGGGGCGCTAACGTGGAATTTAAAAAAAAAACTCCACCAGTAATTAGTCCTCACCGTGGATGGGGTTCTGCTCGGAAGCACGCGCATGGGATGAACCGACATGTCCCCAGGCAGCACACTATCCTGGTCCGTTATTGACGGGACACTGGAGCTACCGATCCTATATAGGACCAGGTTTACCATTATTCTTCCAATAATCGTTGCTGCATGGGAATGTTGGTCCAAGGTTGCCATCAACCGGTCAATTTTGGCTGGTCGCTGGAAATATGGTCGCCATATAGCCATGAAACAGGCGATATTGGATTAATATGGGCAATTATGTCTACATATAGCCGTCGGCCAAAGAATGTTGGCTGAAAACTGGCAATATTGTTTACATATAACGGTCAGTCAAACAATATTTTATGAAACTTGGAAATAGGGTCAACATATTGCCGGCGACCGAACAATATCGGGTTAAAATGCTCAATATGGTCTATATATAGCCACCGACCAACGAATATTGGCTGAAAACCGGTAATATGGTCTACATATTGCCATTGACCAAATAATATTGGATGAAACTGGGTAATATGGTCTACATATAGCCGTAGAAGAAATAATATTGGATGCAACTGGCAATATGGTCTATATATAGCTGTAGAACAAATAATATCCCAGGCAGTACACAGTATTGGGCCCGTATTGGCTGAGCATTGGCGATACGGGTTCAATATGGGACCCGTTTTGCGCGACTTTCGCCATAGTGGCTCACACTTGGTAATATGGGCCCAAATGGTGAAGTTTGAGCCAACATGGGGAAAATGTCGGCAATATAGGCCCCATATTGCCCGCGTGCACCCCATATTGGCTGAAAGTGCGGAAACTTGGACGAAACCGTATTGGGTACTTGCACCAAATGTCAAGCAGCACGGTAAGGTTGGACTCAATGCGTCGTTGCATGCAACAACTTTCCGAAGACGATACACATTGTTCGAAGCAATCATCGCCTGGCAATTCCACTGTAACATACACTGTAACGCAGCTGGTATACAGCTGATGCAAACAGCAGCCTTCTTGCTTCACAATGCCAATCGGTCGTTGCTGGGGAATAAAACGAAACGACTCAGAGCGTGTGGTCGTTTCAGCGAAATCACGCGTCCTATAACTCGTAATGTGTATGCGCGACACTCGGATCGGTCGTTTCATTCGAGCGAAAATGTCGGTGGTTATTGTCGCTAATGACAGTGGAAGCTGCAGGTCAAGTACAAAACGCAATGCCTGATAGAAAAGGGTATCCCTTCTGTAACGCTAGGTGCCTTGAAGTTTCTGCAGATGCACTGCGAGATGCTGTGGCGTATGTCTGTCATCGTCACGAAAGTGATTCGCTTCTTTGTACTCTAGGAGGGGGATGTATAATTGTTTTTAGTGCGATGTAGTATTGTTTTTGTAAGGAGACGCAACGTGGATCGTTAGATCTGCACGAAAAAGAAAAGAAAAGCCAATGAAGTAATATCACTTTTAGTGGTGGATATTATACCGGATAATGCATTTTTATAACAGGGGCTCATTACCGGCATTATCACGGAAGAATTGGCAAAATGGACTTGCCATATACGCAGCCCATATTGGTCCAATGGGGAGCCTCGTAGCACTTTTCATGTGGGACCAATATTGGCAGCCCATATGAGCCGATATTGGCGAACGTGGCAGCCCACAATTTGCCAATATTGGTGCGCTGCCTGGGATATGGTTCACTTTCAAATGCACTATGGACACAACACTTTCAGGCGCGACGAAAGTAATATGGGCTGCGGAACTGCTGACAGGCGATTCAGGACAACCGTATCGCGAGCAGTGCCTTGATTGGGCCTATATTGATTTCCCAGTTACCCTATATGGGACCAATGTGAGACCAATACTGAGCTGCTGCCTGGCCAATATGGGGTGTACATTGGCAATACTGGAGCTCAATATCGTCTGCCAAAATAAGGCTTTGCTTGGGCAGGGCTTCAATTGTAAAATTGGGCCAACATTGGGAATCTGATATAGCATATATTTGTCCAGCTTGGGACCCACATTGGGGTGCTGCATGGGTCGTCACCAACAGATGACTTCAGAAAGTCCCAGTGCTCTTTGCGCACGCATTGCATCCTGGGCGCTTGCTGAGTGGGGGAACGCAGAATAATCCTTCAGGTTTCGCTTTCGCTGACCTTGTCACGTCGTGGACAATGGAGACACCGAAATAACTTGGAGGCCACTTGTTTCTTTCGTATTAGCAGGCTCCCACAGTTTAAAGCGTCGCTAAGCACTATGGGATTTTCTGAAGTCTTCTATTGTAGCAGGTGCTTAATCCTTCCAAAAGGGCTCTCAATAAGCATACATCGATTGCTTTGTTACAGTTATGCTGAAACAAACAATTGGCAACGCTGCCCATTGTAGTTTTGGTTGCAAAGTGGAACAAAGGAGACCGGAATGTGATATGCTGATCTGCATTGCTTCTTCTTAGCTTCGGCGATCGCGACGATTCGTTGAGCCTGTCCACGTCAAGGACAAGCCTCGATTCCTCGCCAACGCTATCAGCACGGGTAAAACACTCAACAACGTGGATAATATCAAAGCAACTACCGAAAAAGCAACGGAAACTCTTCCCTCCGGCGATCCTGACGCGAAGAAGGTGTGCAACATGGAGATAGCCGTCGACCACACGCTCTACGAGTTGTTCCTCTACGATTTTGGTGAACCCTTGAGAGCGAGGGATATGATATCGGGGATAGTCAGTTCTCATATGTCCTCGGCCTCGGAGATACTCCGAAACACAAACTTCGGCGGGATTACGGGCATTACCTTGGACGCAGAGAGAGTTCACGTAAGCTTTTGCCACACACTCACACTACTCTTTGTCATTGGTTAAGCATGCCGGGTTAGGCTAGACGCTGCATTTTACGTACGTGATTAATTAACTAATTTTACGTACTCTAACTGTGAATGTAACAGTTGTACACTCTAAGAAAAAAAGGAGTACTTTTACTCCTTTTGCAGAGTAATTGCATTGCCACAAAAAATAGTCCCTTTCGGGAGTAAATGAATGCCACAGAGTGAAGACCGCATTTCACGCGCTGTTGTAAGAGTCCCAAGTACCGTATTTTCACGCGTATTAGCCGCACCGCAGATAAGCCGCAGGACTCGTTTTTAGAGACATTTTGAATTTTTTTTTGCAGATAAGCCGCACTCGCAGATAAGCCGCGGGTAATACGACGCGACTGCTTTGTGCGCTAAACCAGTGATGCACATACAAAATCAATAGAGACTTCATCGCTATGAAAACGGGTATCATTTATTCGACAGAAAAAAGGCTAACATCAGAAATATTACAGAGCGGCTCCCTAAGACATGTTCCAGAAGACATGATTCACTGTCACCCCTTTTGTTAAAGCTGCGTGGGGGAATGTATCCGGAAGGTCAGACCACTCGAATATGGACTCGTCCCTGTTCGGTATTGTTCGTGCAATGGCAGGGCGGTCCTGTTCCGAAAAACATGACGCACTGTCTGCCCTTTCGTTTCATCCAGGGTATTGGGAAAATACCAGGGAAAGATAGTCATCAGATAAGCCGCACCCGCGCATAAGCCGCAGAGCAACAAAAAATCTCGCATAAGCCGCGGCTAATACGCGTGTCAAATACGGTACATAATTCGTGCGCATGCATGAAAATACTTTGAAGCAAACCGTCAACGGTGATATATCGAGTGATATAAAATCTTGCGCCATACATAGGGCACAATTTGCGAAGAAAGATGCGCTAACTGTTTCTTACTCTGTGTGGCTGGAAAATTGCTACGTTGTCTGAGTTATACAGCCTTATGTCGTTCAAATTGACCAACGGCACGTATTTACGTAGACTGTTGCATTTAGGAGACCATTCGCGAAGCTTAGTGACAATTTGCAGTCCTGGGGAGTAAATGTCGGGACTAAATGTTGGGTTAGGGGACTAAAATTGGGAGTAATTGCAGACTAGGGGAGTAGAAGCTGCAATTACTCCCCGTTTTACTCCTTTTTTTCTTAGAGTGTAGATGGACAAAACGAATAAGTTTGCCGTACTTTCAGACATTGCTTGCGCCTATAACTTGACGTATCCCGCCGTTTTAGGTTCTGTGAGGTCAAACTTTGTCTTGCAAAACGTGTCGGTCAACAAAAGCCATGGAAGCGATTTCGAATGTGTATATTTCGCTACGTAACGGTAGCTGATAGTATGTTCCTTCCAGATTCAGTCAACAATCCCATACGGCCATGCTCCTGAATTGCGTCAAATATTTAGCCACAAACGATTAGTTACAGGGCACTGAGTAAGCGCCAGAATAGGCGTTGCACAAAGAGATCCCCGAGGAATGCCACAGATATTCCATGCCACCCGGTTGTCTTGTTTGTGTGTGTGTGCCTAGTTCACGTGTATGCGGCAAGCTACCCAACCATCCCTCGACGAGCCCAATATTGTTTCCCTCGTTGCTCGCCAGTCGATCGGAGCCAGGTCACGGCAACGAGAGATTGGTTAGAAGTAGTGATGTCACGAACTTTTTGCGAACCCGCGGTTCAAGGTTCGACGAACCTTCGAATTTCTTGTCAGTTTCGCAAAGATTCGCAGCTGAATTTAGCTGATTTTTAGCTGCTCTTTAACTTTGAGCGAAACGGACGAAAAGTAAAAAATCAAGCAATAATGAACGGTCACGCGCGCCCTCCTGTGCGAGGTACATATTTCTGCCCACATGAGCAAGGCTGCAATCGACTGATGGTATAGTTGCATTTATTTATGCTGTGAGCTACAACACAGAAAGCAGAAAACGGTTTCCTTTGCCAATAAAATAGATATCTCTCATATTGCCGTTATTCAAGAAGACTCAGAAGAGGGTGATATAATTGCCAGCTGGCTATAAAACTTCGTGGTGCCTTGAATGACAGGTAAGCGACGAAAGTCCGCCCCAGACCAGAGCCCACTATAGTGTTCTGGCTTCGTGGTAAAAGTAGTTTGTACATTTAGATTTAACTGCTAACAGTTTTGCGCCGTTGTCCTTGCGTGCTTTGTTTTTCTTACCGACTGTCTGTTTACTCTGCGAAGGTGTATGTAGGAATGCTAGGTGGTACCGTGGTAGGCGCAGGTATAAGTTTCTGTTGCTAGAAAAGTACAAATCGAAGGAAAGCTAACTGATTTATCGTACATACCGCACAGGAGGACATATTGTCTGATGTGATTAAGCCTAATTAAGCCTTGAGTGGCGTACGTTTGACTGTTTACGTTTCCGGGCAGGTCACGCCAGCGCATGCGCAGTGAAGTCGAACTTTTGCGAAATTTCGCGAATTTTTAAGTTCGGAAGTCTCGAACTTTTGCGAACTCGAACTTTGCCAGGTTCGTGACATCACTAGTTAGAAGTGAGGGCGACAGTACATGCAATCCAAATATGATCGAGAAGCACTATGCAGTCCTGCGATCAGACAGGGTTGCCAGATGGTAAAAGATGCACGCAGCCAATCTCGTACCCTATGTAGCCCAAATGTGCCAACTAAGCAAGGCTCCCTTTAGCAAAAAAAGAAAAAAGAGTTCACCAACACTTCATCATCTTTCTTATCTCTAACTTCAACGTCTCTCTAAGTTTTCTACATTTCTCATTCCCCTTTCCACAGTTGCTTTATTTATCAACCTAAAAAAAATCCAGAATGATAGCCGAGCCAAAGAAGGGAACAGCACACCGAATAGTGGTCAAGCGCCTGTGTCAGTTGTGAGCAGTGTGTCACTGTTGAACATTATGTTCAACAGTGACGCCTATGTTCACCTCACTTATGTTACATAGGTAAGAAAATGATGTGGGCATGGTTGAAAAATCGTGCACCCCTTCTTTCTTTGTGTCTCGCGGTAATATTCAGGAAGCCAACAACAGCGAAACGGCCAACTGCGATACTCTGAAGCAGTAGAGCTACAATCTCAGAAAATTTATCAATTCGATAGCATGAGCCCTCAGTACAATTGCGACACAATTTTCGTCCCAATTGCGCTCATAGTTTTCTAAAGTCAAAATTGAAAATTACGGCCAACACTGTGTCGAAGTGGCCACCAACTGCGCATTGCTCGTCAAGTACGGCGACAAACTACATTGCATGCGCAAAACAATGGGTCTAGAAAAAAGTCGGCGCCACGGAGGAGAAGTAAGGAGAACGAACTCTGCCGAGCCGCCGTTGAGAAAGCGTGGTCTCGATTCCTCGAGTCTAATTGTGGCCGCGGCGCGGCGCTCGCGCTCCGCCAGGTACTTGCTCCTCTGAGATAAGGTTGCTGTAATGCAATCTTTCAGATGTACTTGTGTGTCCAGTGGAAGCAGAAAAAAATATTTTGATAAGTAAACACGCTTATCGTGTATCAAGGAACGATCTCTCCGTGAATTTTTCGCCTACAGTTTTTGTTAGTGCAAAGCGAGGAGCGTTTATTTTACAATGCGGGAAGCCGCCGTGAAGGGGGCTCCGCGTTGGCTGGACGGCTTGAATGTCTCCGTAAGCGTGGTGCTCTCGCAGTCAAGAAGCTATTCTCTTTTTTCTTTTTTTATTTGGGATACAACACGACACCCGAAGAAGCACAAAGGTTGTTATCCGACATCGTACAGGATGGTACGCGTATTCACATCACCGCCAACGCACGACCACGAGATGTACATTGATAATGGTTTGCATTGATCAGTATTAGTTCTCGGGAACACCTCGCAGTGTAGGGTAATGATGTCATTGGGCTGGTTAATCCGCATTTGCATTCTAGCTGTTGCACGAGAGCTTTGTCGCGTATGCACAACGCTTTGGGAAACAGGAGCCTTTTGTCGTAATTGTGATGCATCCGCTGGGATAGAGAGTTACATATTCGCATGCCACCATACACGAATTTAATACCAAGGTACCAGAACGCACTTCTGTCGCAGGTTTTGCACACGCGCGGTACAGGATTCAGTGCATGCACTTCCTGTTTCTCGAAGACGATTTTCATCTTGGTGTACCGGGGGTGGGGGGTAAATCCCATATCTACTGGAATTAGGGCTTTTTAACTTTTCTGGCAGGTATATATTGGTGGTTTTGCATTATTGTTCCTTCTTTTTTGTGTGTGTGTGGTGGTGGTAAAATATCCGGTGCAACGCCTTGAGCAGCATGCTTGTACAGAAGTAACTTGAAACTGAACACCAAAGCGATAGTGTATAATGTAGAAGTAATGTGTTGTTCAAGATTTCAGTGTTCGTGAACATAAATTAGAGACTGGATCCCGACTTTCTTTTGCAGTTCCCAAGACCGAGTGATTGGCATGCATGACAAGATATAAGAAACTAAGTGCCAGAACCTTCGGAACCGCACCGTGTCCCATCATCAGAGCGTCCCGCCCCTCCTTGCACTCACACACACAAAGGTCTCTTAACTGCTTGACACGTACGGAGATAAAACTTTCTCAGTCCCAGCTTATGCAACGACCCACATAACGCGCGATTCCGGAAAAATCGCATCCGGCGACTTTCGATTACACAGCCTTCTAACTTTCTTTCTTCCCTCCTGACTTTCTTTCCTCCATACCACTCAAATGTGGCTTTTCGGAACAACGTTTGCTTCCTTTGGGGTATGTTAGCGTGTTAGCGCAGCGGTCAAAGTACGCGCGCACCACAGGGCACGATACCCGAGACGGCCGGGGAGAAGCGACAGAGGATTCTGTCGGAGGCATTCGACACTACACCTTCGGCAATGTAAGACGTTTGTCTTACGTATTAAAGTTTCGTTTTTTTTTTCCTTCTTATTTCCGATTCCATTTTTATCGGACAGGTAGCTTCCATCTATGAGACAAAAACGAGGTAGCAGAAACCGAAAAAAAAAAAAAAGAAAATTAAAAATAATTGTAGTTGACCAGAAAATATTAACTCGTTACTGGAGACACCGTTGTTTATGCTTATCAAGAAACATTCGTTTTGAACGCTTTTTAGTAGAGTATTCGAGCACAAACGGCGCATTGCCGTGCAGGCGATTTCGCGGAGCTAGTACCGGAGCAGAGCCGTATACTAAAAGGGAGTCTGGCCATTAATGGGTCATGCCTATACCTGAAGCTCCACCCACTTTTTCAGCTTTCTGACCAATGGAGTCTTGAAATATGGGGCGCTATCAATCAACCTATCCTCACTATTTATCCCCCTATCCAACATGGGCAGCGCCATTTTGGGTGGCAAGTGGATTGGATGGGATTGAAATGGATACCTCTCGCAATCTGCAGAACTAGTGGATTTTTGGAGCAAATTGGATGAGCGCCACCTAGGGAGCGTAAGGCACGTCGGGAGTTGTCGTCTGCTTCCGTCGTTGCACCGCTGCCGGCAGAACCACCTGCTGGGACACATTCTGTCGTCGGAATGATTTTTAAACAAATCTACATGAATAGTTGAAATATAACAGGCAAGAATGTTTATATCAATGAAATCCTGCAATTAAATATAAGATTTTACAGCACAGTGCCGTTTTTGTTATGATTTCGCGGTGATCGCCGCGATCGCCGTGTTCACTAGGCCTAACATCGGCGAAAAAACGTATTATTTTCTATTAGATATCGACGGATCAGCGTAAGTTGAAACTGATTTCCCGGAAACGTATATGAGAATGTGCATTTGCAGCGTAAAATCAGAGTAGTCTGTGAAAAATTTTTGTCACGAAATCCCCGCTTCACTGTGTTTGTTTTCGACGCCATTTTGGGTGGCAGTATGGTGTCATGGCGACCCCCTTGGTAAAAAGCAAACCAATCAGAGGAGCGAGACTGTGATTGACAGGTCGAGCCTCTTTTTGTGACTCCTCCCAATGGCCAGACTCCCTTTTAATATACGGCTCTGTACCGGAGGGAACGCGAGGGCCGCGCCGCGGCCAACAATTGACTCGATAAATTGGGACGTCGTTTTTCAGCTGAGTTCGGTCTCCTTACTTCTCCTCCGTGGTCGGCGCGATGCGTGGGGGGGGGGGGGAGATAATTGTCGCTGCTGATGATAAAATACGATGCCCTCAACTCGCGTGAAGCGATCCAACAAAATGGTGAAAGTTTTTCTCTATGTACAGTATAGGTGACCACATATCTGGAAGGGTTTGACACTGGGTTTTACACGCTCTTTTAAAGGAGCTAGGAAAGCACTTTAATCACTAGCATTTTTTTAACCAAGTGGTGAATAAGCATATTAAAATGCACCATGCGAAGTAATACTATCAACAGGTGCATTAATATCCCAGAATTCGATTTTGAAAATCGCGACCGTGCGCAACGGTGGCAATACCCGGAACGAGCCGTCGAGCCGCTTGCGTCATTTTGACGTGAGAAAGGTGGAGCCCCTGATTGGTTTCGAAGAACGTCGTCTGCTATTCTTCGCTCGGAACCCCGCTGCAACGGTGGAGGACGGCTCTTTTGCTTTTTCTTTGGTTTATCAGATACAGTAAACGAAGACTGGTCTACAGACACTGTTCAAGGTTAGACCGTGAGATTGTAGAGGCCTCCTCATTGAACTCCCCGAGCGAAGTCAACCAAAAATCGGTCAACCTCTCCCCGCTTGACCTTGCTTTCCCTAAAGCGACCTCCCGGAGTAGGTGGATTATGAAAATAAACTTCAGGTGCCAGTTGAACGCTGTTCTGTCCGTGTCTGTGTTTTGTATACTGTTCGTTATCGTGGTGACTGTTTCTTGTTGTGTTGTTGGTGGCAATACGTATAAACACAGTGCGGCACTGAGCGCTGCTTCACTTCACGCCTCGAAATGATCGCTGCATGGCTATGACCACTAATGCCGTCCGCTATGTCATTATATCAATATACGCTATATCACTAATTCGCTATGATCACTAGTGCCCGTCACTTTGACTAGCAACTTTGTTAGCCATTCAGTTAATTCCTTATTCAGCTGGAGGAGTGTTCTTGCCCATACGTTGCCAGATACAATCCAGTGAAATCTATCGCAATATGCCGTCGCCGGCACATCGTGGCATCAGGAGTTGAACATTCATTGCCTGAGTTACACACCAACATAGCCAAGCAGTGTCATAAGACCACCACAATTTATGGTCAACTTACCAACCATCGAGCTAAACGAGAATTGGCCGATGCAGACTGCAAATGTGGACGACGCAGACACGCAAGTTTGAGTTCATCCGTGCTCGGCGCCATTTGTTTTGTCACCATATAGTGCATCAGTTTTATCCACCATATAGTGACCGACAACGCCGGTTAAGTTTGCGTCCGACGACATATCAGCGTGCACTGAAACAACACGTGACTAGCGTAAATTTTAGCTGACTATAAAATGCACATGTTGCGCGCGGAAAACTGCCAACGGCAAACTGTGACTAACCCACCCATAATATTGCAAGCACACAACTAACCAACCAACATGCCGCCCTGCTAAGCCAAATGGCTTCTAAATGTGTCTTTCGTTCGCTAAGGCGACTTGAACACATATAGAAAATTCCTGAATTTGAGTGGTTAAATAGTGATGTTATGTTCTTAATCGCGGCATAACATCTTACGAAGCAGCATTTCCCCTTTTCCTTGTTTCCAGAACATGAATTTCCAGAACGGGGGTTTCACGACCATGAATATCGAGGTCCTCCCTTATTCATCCCTTGACAAAGAGAAAGCAGGGTGAAAGAAAACGGAAAGAAAGAAAAGAAAACCAGTCAGCACTGACCCGGATAGAAGCGCGGTCGCCGCTTTCGCGCCACTTTTATTACGTCACCAATGACGTTTTTTTCTTTCTCCTCCTCGTTTGACCCGGAGGAGCGAGTCGAGTGGGAACACGCGCGGCGATGTCCAAGTGTCTTTTTTTCTACGAAAAACATCGCGCACAGAGAAAATTTTCGTGTTAATCATCAAGTTAAGTTACCTGCTTCCACAACGCGTTCGGAACGGAAAATTTTTGAGATGGCTTTCAGAGCTCCTTTAAGGCACCACGGTAGAACCTATATTACATGCGATGTATACGTATATACATCTGGGCATAGAACGCATACGATGCATCAATAAACGTCTTTTTTAACCAAAAGTTGCTGTAGAGGTCGTTAGAAAGCTCAGGGTGGACGCCACTTGCTGGCTACCACGGAGGCTACGCAGCTGCAGCGGGGGCGACAGGGGACAATTGTTTTCCCCGACACTAAATCAGGGAAGAGGCTCCCGCGTCTTGCACTGCTCAAAACTACGATGTGCACGACTTGACAGTCGAGACCGTTACTCGTAAATTGAGAATGAGGGGCGGAGAATTCCGAGGAACTGCTGCTGTCAAAATTTAAACCAGTCCAACCAGGGGCTGATGAAGTTTGAACCAGGGCTGCCCGATTGGCCATCCCAGTTAAGGTTGTGGCCCAAGTTGTCACCCTTTTAAGGGGAGTCAGAGGGTGAGAAGGAAGATCTGAGCTGGACAGCGGAGTCGGAAAGTCAGGACTCGACTTTTCCTCCGTCATGTGTTATATTCGACTCTTGTAAATATAAGTTGTAAATAAATCCCTCGTACATCACGGGAACTTCAGTCTCGGCTCCAGTGCAGTGAAGACAGGTAACAGGTCCAGTATCAACCGGACCCGGGAACGACGATTGGGAAGAGATCGTCAACGACTCCTCCAGGTTTATCATCGTCGGGGACTCCGGCTGGCGAACATCATAAGGTCATCATTCATCATACCATTTCTACTGGCGCAGTCGACAGGATCCTGTCAGGAGGTCTTCACTGGTGGATGTGCTCGAATTCCGTTCTTCAAGTGAGCACCCCGAGGGAAAATTCGCCTGTCTGGTAATGAAGACAGCGACGAGGGAGTGCTAGGAAGTGTGCTTGTCTACGAGACGACCGCAGGCGCATCTTCAAGGACAGCGACAGTTCATCGCTGGGGAGCTTCGGGAACAAAGCGGCCCGGGAGAAGCTATAAAGGAAGATTGCGGCGGACCGTGTAGCCAAGGGCCTTTGTGAAGTCGGTGAGCACCGTTTCTTGTTTGTTTTGGGGGCATCGCCACATCAGTGTACGATTAGTGATGGGTCCCTCAACAAGGAGTAGCAAGAACGGGGAGCGGGGAGACGAAGGTGATGGTGCGAGGGTGGACAACGGTTCAGATGTCACGGATAACGCCGAAACGGACTTGCAAACTAAATTGGCGATCGAAAAAGAAAGGACGCAACAACTGTTGCTACAGGTTCGACTCGCGGAGCTTGGGCAAGCGGCTGGCACACGGGACGGTGACCGAATATCACTGTCGGGAGGTCAAAGTCAGAATTCCGACCCATTAAAGCATTTTTCAAAGATGTTGCAGGGCGCAATTCCAAAATTCCCGGCAGACGCGGAGGCACCCGTGTGGTTTGATACGGTCGAGTGTGTGTTTGAGAGGTACGATGTGCCAGAGGACATCCGCGCGCATTTGATTTATCCGGCGGTGGCCAGCCGGATGGGTTACTTATGTTCTCAGATGAGCAAAGACGACGAATTCGCATTTGAGACCATTAAATCGGCAGTGCTGAAAGAACTACGGCTGTGTCCAAGCGAATATAGGAGGCGTTTCCTATCGTTGACGAAAACAAAAGGCGAGAGCTGGAAACAGTTCGTGCGACGACTGAGTAGTTACCTCGCGTATTACATTGAGGCGAGAGAAATCAAGGACTTGGAGACGCTCAAAAATCTGTTCGTCGCGGATCAACTAAAGGCAACCATAGGGCCCGACGCTCTCAAGTACGTGACACTGAGAGAGGGAGACGATTGGTTTGATGCATTCGAAATCGCGGAGTTACTCGCCGTGTACGATGAGGCAGACGGGAAGCGTCGCGCTGGCGCTAATGTCTCGACGGAGACGAAGCGTCCGGGCGGCGACATTCCGTCGGCGTCGTTGGGACAAGGTTCAGGACGTAATCAAACAGCGCCAGTCGCGAACGTCGGTCAGGCAAAAAGGGTGCAGGGACGAAGCCGTCCAGGTAACTCGGGGAATCGATGCTTCAGGTGCGGCGACACAGGGCACAGGAAAGCAGATTGCCCTCTTTTGCGTGGGAACTCTGGTGCAGGTGGCGTCGGGACCGCGTCTCAAAACGCATCGTCGACCCCAACGGCAGGAGTGCTCCTGGCACGTGCGGATATCGGAGAAACGAGTGCGATACGGTTGTCGACACTGCAGCGCGTGAATCTTGCGTGCGCTGGTCGCCCCGTAAACGCAATTCTCGATTCGGGAGCCGAGGTCACAGTGCTACGGGAGTCGTTGGTTCCGCAGGAGTTACAAGAGCCCAGTGGGTCGATTCAGCTAGTTTCGGCGTTTAACCACAAGACCCCGGTAAAGTTGGTAACGTTACCCTTGTCGTTGTCGCGCGAACAGAGTCACGTCTCACGCGAGATAGACCACCATACTTCCGTCCTGTGCGCGTTGACGGACGAGCTATCCCCGGGAGTAGATTGTTTACTGTCGTTGGAGGACTGGCAGACGCTTTACGAGTGCCGAGGCCCAGATAATGGCCAAGGGGGGACGCAGTATGGGGTTAACGAACAGTCTAGCAGGTCGCAGGGCGTGTGTTCAATGGATTACCACGTAGCGGGTAACAGTGTGCGTCGCGAGGACGTAACAGAAGCCGCGCAGGATAATGAGGAAGGGTCACATAAATGCGAGGCGAGAGACCGCAGCAAAACGGGAGAGCATCCGTCGCCTCGGGCTTGGGAAAAACCGTCGAGTACCGATGGGGAGGAAAGCATAGAGAGGGAAGCGGATGCGGTGGCTCAGGTTTGCGCGGTCGTCACAGGTGTGGACTCAGGCGACTCTGCTGCAGCTACGCTAAGTAGGTCGGAAAGGGCAGAACAGCTGAGGAGCGCGCAGGGCGTTGACGCGACACTCGCCAAGGCATTTAGGGATGCGGGAAACGGCAAAGGTGGTATGTACATACAAGATGGTATTTTATACCACCGAGATAGGATCAGGGGAAGGGTGGTCACCCAACTGGTTCTCCCACAGTCGCGAAGGACTGAAGTGTTGTTGCTTGCGCATGAGTCGCCCTGGGGTGGGCACCTTGGGCTCAAGAAAACAATGGCACGCATCAAGTATAGCTTTTACTGGCCCGGCATAGAGGCAGATGTCAAAAGACATTGTACGTCGTGCCACGGTTGCCAGCTGAGATCCGTCAGGCGGAGAAACGATCGCGTACCTATAACTCCATTGACGCGACCCGAGCGGCCGTTTCAGCGTGTGAACGTTGACGTCATCGGTCCGATCGAGCCGCCGTTATCTCGTGGGCACCGCTACGCGATTTGTGTAGTAGACCTACACACTAGGTGGCCAGAAGTAATTTGTTTAAGATCGCTCACTGCGAAAGCAACGTGTGAGGCGCTTCTGGAAGTGTTCAGTCGAACAGGGGTCCCGGAAGAAATATGCAGCGACCAGGGGACTAACTTTACAGCCGCTCTCACACAGGAACTCCTTAAACGAGTTGGGTGCACACCGAGGTTTTCGACCCCTGATCACCCGGAAAGCAACGGTTCTGTTGAAAGATGGAACCGGGTGTTGAGGAACTCGTAGGCCCAGGAATTCGGAGCGGGAGGCGGACGTACTTGTACAGACCGTTTATTCCAAAAGAATGCTCGAGACCGCCAGTAACACGCGCTACTATAGCGCGCTACATCGTCCTTGTAGCCAAACCCAAACCGAAACCAAAAACCCAACCAAACAGTACCGCATATTTCACAACATCCTCCCCCCCCCCCCGCTTGTGAGCAGCAGCTAATTTATACAATCTCTAGTGGGCAAAGGAGTTGCACTGGTCGACGTAACAGTGCGCCGCTAGGCAGCCGAACGATGCACACCCGCACTCTCCGATCCGCTCCGGGTATAACAGAGTTCACGCGGCATACCTGCCACAAGTGTCGCGGCAAGCGCTCCTGCACAAGGAGGACAAGGTCCCCAGGCTTCAATGTCGCTCCGACTCCGCTTTTAACAATGTGATTGGACCGAAGTTGCAACAGGTAGTCCTTTCGCCATCTGTTCCAGAAGGAATTCAGCAGCTGCTCACGATATCGGTAACTCTTGATGAGGGTGTTGCTGTCCGACGTTGTGGGGGTAGCTGTGCCTGCTGGCAGCGCCGTCAGTCTCCGTCCGATGAGGAAGTGAGAGGGGGTAAGAACAGACAGATCCTCAGCTGAGTCGCAGACACTGGTGAGAGGGCGTGAATTGATAATGGCTTCGACCTCTGTCAGAACTGTGACGAGTTCATCGTGTCGTAGTAGAGCCTTCGCTAACGATCTCCGCAGAACATCTTTTACCGTCCGCACCAACCTCTCCCAAAAGCCGCCCCACCATGCTGCTCTCTCGACGATAAATTTCCACTGGATGCGGCTTTGAGAGAGGTAGTCGAGTACGTCGGGGTGGCGTACGCTCTTCCAGAGGCTGTTCAGATCCTTGGATGCTCGCTTGAAGGTTAGCGCATTGTCGGAATAAATGACTTTACACAGTCCTCTTCTGGACACAAAACGACGAAATGCCATTAGGAACCTTTGGGTTGTCAAGTCGTCTACAAGTTCCAGGTGCACGGCTCGCGTCACCGCACACGTGAACAAAGCTATGTAGCATTTCTTTGAGTTGACGTCTGGAGCTTTGTAAAAGAGCGGCCCCGCAAAATCTACTCCAGTCACCTCAAAGGGTTCGGCTCTTGTTATACGATCCGGTGGAAGTGGTGCTGTCTCTAGAAAGGCAGGCCGCGCTCTTTGACGTCTACAGCGGTGGCATTTGTACAGCTCCTTCCTAACTGCTTGACGTGCTTGGATAATCCAGTAGAGCTCCCTTAGCTCGACTAACGTGTCGCGGACACCCGAATGGAGCAAACGTCGATGCGCTCTTACGATAAGAAGTTGAGTGAAACGATGATCTTTGCGTAAGACAATCGGGTGCTTTACTTCTTCGCTTTCTTCTCCCCGTTGTAGACGTCCCGTTATGCGTAGAATTCCATCTTTGTCCAAGTAAGGATGCAAATCTCTTAGTTTCGATGTGACCTTTAGATGCCATGATGATTTGACAGCTTCAAGTTCCTCCGAAAACGATTCCGCTTGTACTTGTCTTATCCAGTAGTTTTCTGCGCGTCGGATCTCACATGTAGAAAGTGGACCTGTTGCGGGTTCATCTCGTCTTGAGTTGTGCAGGAATCGGTATATCCACGCCGTTGTTCTGACGACGTTGTCTAAAGAAGAGCAGTTGGTAAGTTGGAGGATCGGCTCCGCTGGCGGCGATGGTAGAAGCAAAACGTGCGTCGCTCTTACTTCTTCACTAATATCCTTCCCCACGCCTGTGTTTGCACTTGGCCACTGTTCCTCTGATTCCTTTAACCATTGTGGTCCTTCCCACCAGTGAGTGCGCGAGTGTAACGAGTCAATCGAACTGCCGCGGGTCAGGAGGTCTGCTGGGTTCTGTTCCCCTGGACAGTGTCGCCAGCCAGATATGCTTCTTGAACTCTGTATCTCGGATATCCTATTAGCCACAAAGGGTTTGTAACGCTGAGCGTCACCACGTATCCAGCTGAGGGCGATCATCGAATCCGACCATAGTATGGCTCCATGTCTGTCGGGAAAACACGCCGCTACGTAGTCGCAGAGTCGAGCTCCTAGTAAGGTTCCAAGTAGCTCTAGGCGGGGAAGCGAGATGCGCTTCAAAGGAGCTACCCGAGCCTTAGCTAGGATGAGGTGAACCGTACATGCTCCGTTTCTGTATTCTGTCCTGAGGTATACGACGGCACCGTATGCTAGCAAGCTAGCGTCGCAGAACACGTGGAGTGTTTGGTGGTGAATTTCTTCTGTTCCTTTCAAGGCTCTCGGAATGGCAATTTCTTTGGCCTGGTGGAGTTCTTTTCGCCACCTCTGCCAGTCCTCAAGTACGTCAGTCGGGAGGTCATCGTCCCAGTTCAGTTCTCTCTGCCAAACACGTTGGAACATTATCTTTGCTCGGATAACGAAGGGCGCAAGAAATCCGAGAGGATCGAACACCCTTGCAGTCGCTTGGAGTAAGCTGCGCTTTGTGTCATCAGCCGTGATTAAGAAGTCCATGATGGAACGTAGCGCGACACGTAGTTGGTCTGTCCTGGTGTCCCAGATGACGCCTAAAACTTTGCTCTCGAGCTGCTGTGATAGACAGTCGTCGCCCTGTTGTCGAAGTGCCTCCCTCAATTGATGGTCATTGGTTGCCCACTTTCGAAGTTTCATGCCACAGTGTTCAACGATCGCCACGGATTCCTCGCAAAGCTGTCTCGCCTCTTGAAGTGTGTTTACGCTGGTCACCAAATCATCGACGTAGAAACTTTCACCAAGAATTTTGCACGTGGATGGGAAGATGTCGGACATCTCACGACAGTGGTGTCGCAAAGTCGCTGCTAGAAGGAACGGGCTAGAAGTAGCTCCGAACGGTACCCGTGTCATCCTTAGGGCCTCAATTTCTGGCAATGGTTGGCCCATCCTTGGTGTTGTAACATACCAGAGATACCTTAGCGCATCTCGGTCGCTCTCGGCTAGTGCAATCTGCAAAAACGCCTTCTCAACGTCGGCAGTTAAAGCAATTGTGTTGGCGCGGAACTTAATCATCACGTGAAGAATGTCAGGGTTGAGGTTCGGACCAGCGTGAAGGACGTCGTTCAGTGATGGGTCGTTTGAAGAGCTGGACGAGGCGTCGAACACAATTCTTATTTTGGTGGTTTCTCTTTCTCTTTTGATGATCGCTCTATGTGGCATATAGTAGACTACGTTATCCGACTCCCCAGTCGGCACCTTTTCGGCATGACCGTTTTGTTCATAGAGACGAATGGCTGCATCGTACTCTTCCATGAGTACACGATCCTTCATGAGACGTCTCGTTAATGATTGCAGCCTTGTTCGTGCTGCTTGAAGATTTGGAAGAAGTTCCTCTTTCTTGTCCGTCCACGGTAGTGACACTTCGTACCTCCTGTCTTTCTTCTCAATACTGCTACGAAACTGGGCCAGTACTTCGTTCTTCCAAAGGCTATCGTGTTCGACCTCGTTTGGCTTGATTCCGATGTGTTCAAGATCCCAAAATCGCTGAAGTTCTACAGATGCTTCGTTTTCGGTGCTTTCCACCGTAACCCGTAACACCCCTACATCGGTGTTGAAGCAGGAAGACGATGACGTAGTAGGCCCTTGAACTGTCCAACCGAATATAGTGTTGACGGCAAAGAGCTTCTCCGAAATACGTTGGGATTCGCCCGTCACGACCGCCCAGTAATAGTCCGAACCAATCAGTATCTGGACTTCGGGCTTACAGGTTGTGCCGAATACCGCGGCGTCGGCTACTTCCATACCTTTCTCGTTCAGTACTCTCGTAACGTTGGCGTCAGGAGAAGGCATAAGGTTAGCTGAGATCTCGGGCGTTTCCAACGCTTCGACGCATGTGTCCTGGCGCCTGTATTGGCTGCGAAGCCAGACCTTCACACGACGACACGTCTTTTTGAGCGGAGTACTACCGAAAGAGAATATGGACAGAGCTTCTTCCCCGACGGGTTCGCATTGAAGTTCGTGAGACAGTGACTCCTTTATGAACGTCCGTTGACTGCCTCCATCCAGCATGGCTCGTACAAATTGTCTCTTCCTATCTGTTTCCGCCCAAATGCGAGCAGTTTGGAGAAGAACAGGCCCAGTGGCCGCAGCTGCGTCGGATGTCGACAGCGCAGACGAAGCCATGACCCCGAGGCGTGCAGGGTTGGGGTCTTCCGCTGCTCTATAATTTCCTGGACGATCACACAGTATCGTGAAATGATGTCCGCCACAGGTTGCGCATCTTAAGCGTGGAGCAGTTCGACAATCACGTGACCTGTGATATTTTTTGCCGCATTTGAAGCAACGGCCCTCCCGACTAAGTAGGGCTTTCTTGTCACCCACCGAAAGATTGCTGCGGCAGTTTTCTATGCCGTGGTCTGCTGCCTTGCACAGCAGACATTCTAGCTGCTGTGGCGTCACTCCTGTAGTGAGTGCACCTGTCGTTTGTCGTTCGAACAGCCGCCTACCATCTCTTGGTGCAGTTCTGGAGTGCGGTTCGTTAAGATTCGTAGCGTGATTCCTCTGCATGTCTGGGAGCAACGTGTCCTTCTCTCTGCTTTCCACTTCGACTTTCAGGAAGTCCATAAAGTCCTCTACTTCGGTCCTACCTTCGCTAGGAGCTCCTTTGTGTTTGCGATTGTACTCCAGGGTGACCTCTCTTGGCACAGCCTTGCGTAAGACGCTCATCAGCATGATCCCATACTCTTTTGTGTCGACATCCAGAGCTTGTAGACTTCGTACCCTCACTTGGACCTCGTCGTATAGCTCACGTAGCCGTACGAACTTCCCTGCGTCAACCACAGGTGGAAGATGCAGTAAGCGGTTTAGATGCTCCTCGACGATCAGGTGTCGTTGATTGAAGCGTTGCTTCAAGAGATCTATTGCAGTGTCGTAGTTTTCATTCGTAAGTGAGAGTCCACTGATAGCTGCTGCAGCCTTGCCCGTAAGATAGCTCTGCAGGTACCTGAATTTGTCGACTTTGTGCAGAGATTCGTTTGTGTGGATGCTGGACTGAAACTGATCCCAGAACGTCGTCCACTCGGCTAAGTCTCCGCTGAACTTCGAAATTTCGATCTTCGGCAGTCTCACCCTACAGGCGGCAGCGTTCTGCGTCGGCTGTACGTGTGGAACTCTGGAGGGAGACGAGTCTGTCCGCGGTAGCTGTCTGTCGTACGTTCTCAGTTTCTGAGTGATCTGGGACTTCGCAGTGCATATCTTCTCCTCATAAGAGAGAACGCCTTGGACTTCCTGTTCGAAGGCCTCCTCCGGCACGGACTCCTCTATGCTCTGGTCTAGAGTCTGCAACATTTCTTCCTTGGACTTCAAGATGTCCAGCTTTGTGGACAGCACGTCGGCGGCTGGGGCCGTTGTCTGCAGCAGTAGGTCAATTTCGTTGATGAGCTTCGTGATCGCCGCGCGTAGAACACCGCGTTTCTGCTTCACACGGTCCATCCCAGCTGCTGTCTAGTCCACCTCCGTCGTTGTAAGTTCCCGGGTTTCGGCACCAAGATTTGTGTTGAGGAACTCGTAGGCCCAGGAATTCGGAGCGGGAGGCGGACGTACTTGTACAGACCGTTTATTCCAAAAGAATGCTCGAGACCGCCAGTAACACGCGCTACTATAGCGCGCTACATCGTCCTTGTAGCCAAACCCAAACCGAAACCAAAAACCCAACCAAACAGTACCGCATATTTCACAACACCGGGTGTTCAAAAATATGCTGCATCACATCATCCAGGGGGAGCAGAGGGGTTGGGACAGATTCATACCCTATTTACTGTGGGCATACAGGGAAGTCCCGCATGACACTATTGGCATATCGCCCTTCGAGATGCTATACGGTCGCACACCGACGGGTCCCTTGGCTATCCTGAAGAATACATGGACCGGGGAGGTCGATCTGCCTGACACTTTGCGCGAATCCCCAAGTGAATACTTGCGGAAGCTCAGGGAAGAGCTTCACCGAGCCGCTGAAATTGCGCGCGTGACGGGTGAAAATCAACAGGACATTTACGCAGGCTATTACAACAGACAGGCGAAAGCGAAGGAGTTCGCGGTCGGGACGCAGGTCTTGCTGCACGATTCTGACCCACCCAGTAAGTTACACCCAAGGTGGAGTGGTCCGCACACGGTGGTGGCAAAGGAAAGACAGCACACATACGTCATAGAAGACGCGGAAGGGAAACGCAGGACGGTGCATGCGAATCGGTTAAGGGGATACCACGCTAGAGTGAATCAGGTCGGGGTGGTGTTCGAGGCGGACGACGAGTTCGGAGAGATCAGTTACGCACCTCGCGTATCAACGCGTTCGAATACCGCAGGCGATACCCTAGGGACCATAAAGGTTGATCACTTGGCGGGAGAACAACAAGCAGCTATTGGAGCCATGTTCTCGGAGTTCAGCGACCTATTCCAAAACTATATGGGAATCGCTAAGGTGGGACAACACCGCATAAGCTTGAGGGAAGGTGTAACACCCAGGAAACCACACAGGTACCGCATTCCCGAAACCTTGAAAAGTGAGGTAAGCCGCCAGGTACAAGAGCTGGTCGCGCAGGGTCTAGTCTACCCCGTGGAGAGCGATCACGCTCACCCGGTTGTATGCGTGTCCAAGAAGGACGGTAGCGTTCGAATGTGCGTTGACTACCGAGCATTAAACGCAGTCACGCGGGAGGACGCGTTCCCGACGGCTCTGCCGCAAGAACTAATCATGCGTGTGGGACGGGCGAGCTACATTACCACCGTAGACATGCGCCGTGGGTATTGGCAAGTACCACTGGCCAAGGAATCGCAATCATTGTCTGCCTTCGTGACGCATGAGGGACAGTTCGCGTGGCGGGTTATGCCATTCGGTTTAAAGAATGCCGCCGCGAGTTTCCAACGCATTGTAAACGCACTACTGCGCGACCACGGAGAATATGCCGCCGCCTATCTCGACGATATAGCGATATTCTCGCAAACGTGGGGCGACCACCTCAAACATCTAGGAGCAGTGTTCGGTGCACTGCGGAAGGCGGGACTAACGATAGCCGCCGAGAAGTGCCACGTAGCACGGGGATCGATTCCCTACCTTGGACATATAATCGGATCCGGACGCCATGCGCCAGATCCGGAGAAGCTGGCAGCCATCAGCGGTCTAAAGAGGCCTAAGACCAAAAGGGACGTGCGTAGCGCCTTGGGGCTCTTCGGGTATTACCGAGAATACATACCCAATTACGCGGAATTGGCCTTACCGCTGACAGCGCTGACCGGAAAAAGGGTCTCAAATGTGGTTCCGTGGGCAAACGAGGCCGAAAAGGCGTTCGAAAATCTAAAAGACGCATTGTCATCGGCCGCACCTGTGGGCCGACACCAACACCAGACAACACCAGACCCGACAACACCAGTGTTGTCGGCAACACCAGACCCGTCTAAGCCGTACTGGCTGTACACGGATGCCTCCGATTATGCCGTCGGGGCATGCTTATCACAAATCTCGGAGGGCAGGGAGGTCCCGATCTCGTTTGCCAGTCACAAGCTCTCGCCAACCCAACAACGCTGGGCGACAATAGAAAAGGAAGCATTTGCGATCATATGGGGCCTCGGGCGGTATGACAACTGGTTGTACGGGGCGGAGGTATTCGTGGTATCGGACCACAATCCACTCTCGTACCTCACGGAAAGCACGCCTCATAGCGCGAAGCTTATGAGGTGGGCGTTGGCTCTGCAGAGATACCGCTTAACGGTCAAATACCGCAAGGGCAGGGCCCACGGCAACGCGGACGCATTGTCGCGTCTGGAAAACGCGGGTTGGGAGCAGGGGAGTCATAGCGAAGGACCCAGTTAAGCGCGGTACAGAACATGTGGCGGTGTCCTTGAGGCGAACGGGGGAAGGTATCGCCTGACTATGTGTGACTCTAAAAGTGCTCTTTTGAATTGTTTTAACCGTGGGGACCGCATGGAAACTTTTGCACGGAACGTGTGTGCCACAGTCAGTGAAGCAGTGATCACCATTGGACGTTGCATCGTCGGTTGACGGCTAGGTGTTCAAACGTTGAGGGACCATTTTTGTGGCCGCGACGGGCCTGTCAAATGTTGTGATGAAGAACTCTTCACTAACGACCAAATTCTTCGTGTGACCATTGTCGACCGCAGAGTCGAACAATGGACTTTGGGAAGGAGGTGTAGAGGTCGTTAGAAAGCTCAGGGTGGACGCCACTTGCTGGCTACCACGGAGGCTACGCAGCTGCAGCGGGGGCGACAGGGGACAATTGTTTTCCCCGACACTAAATCAGGGAAGAGGCTCCCGCGTCTTGCACTGCTCAAAACTACGATGTGCACGACTTGACAGCCGAGACCGTTACTCGTAAATTGAGAATGAGGGGCGGAGAATTCCGAGGAACTGCTGCTGTCAAAATTTAAACCAGTCCAACCAGGGGCTGATGAAGTTTGAACCAGGGCTGCCCGATTGGCCATCCCAGTTAAGGTTGTGGCCCAAGTTGTCACCCTTTTAAGGGGAGTCAGAGGGTGAGAAGGAAGATCTGAGCTGGACAGCGGAGTCGGAAAGTCAGGACTCGACTTTTCCTCCGTCATGTGTTATATTCGACTCTTGTAAATATAAGTTGTAAATAAATCCCTCATACATCACGGGAACTTCAGTCTCGGCTCCAGTGCAGTGAAGACAGGTAACAGGTCCAGTATCAACCGGACCCGGGAACGACGATTGGGAAGAGATCGTCAACGACTCCTCCAGGTTTATCATCGTCGGGGACTCCGGCTGGCGAACATCATAAGGTCATCATTCATCATACCATTTCTACTGTTGCTTTAGCTATTTCAGACTGTACAAATAACTGGGCGTCAGGCGGAAAACCAGTCGAAGTCTATGGTAGCCAGGTCATGCTCAAATGAGGGAAAAGTAGGAAGGTCCCTGACTGGTCGGCTGAAAAGTATAACGTAGCAATTTCATTGGTCCAGTCAATTTCATTTGCGTTGTGCCCAGTGCTGTGTGAACTATATCAAACTATGGGTTCTATGGGGAGCTGTTACTGTTGGGCCCTGCCACGCTTCCATCCATCTTTTGCCCTGTGCTGGATCGGATGAAGTAGATTGTGAAGGACCGTGTCAAATTCTTGAGCGCTGCGTATAGAGTATTTTCATGTGGCTTGTGGGCTCCTCCATGGCACCCTCGTAGGGGGCTAGCACTCCGTATTGGCCTTGGGCGACCGCAAGTCCCCAAGGTCAAGGGAGGACCACAGGAGGAGAAGGGACGCGGGGGAAAACAACGGGACCGTGACAATCGGGCTTGGACGGTCGGTGTGGATAGTTGGGTGTGTGTGCTTTGGCGGCAAAGATTAAACGATGTAAGTCACATCTCTTGTGTCCGAGTCATTTTGTTTGACAATAGGGAACGGCTTTTGGCTATTAAAGCACCCACGGAAGGGTTAAAGGCTAAGAGGGAGGCTTTAGCCCATATTGCCCATATTTGGCGCCCAACGTTTTGGCCGTTCCTTTGTTTGTCATCCAGGAGTGGCTCCGATCGCACCTTTTGGGGGCCCTGATAGGATTTTGGGGGTTCGCGGGTGTTAATCACTTGCGAGATGGTATTTACACGGTCCACCGGTGACCGTGACGATGCAGCGGCAGGCGATAATCGGGTTGACCCCGAGGTCGCGGGAGAACAAAGCAGGGACGGCGCCATCGCCGGAACTAGCGCGGAAGCTGTTGAAAATCGCAGCCCCTTCCTCCCCAGACGATGGCGGCAGATACCGCTAACGTCTTGCTGCAGGTGACAAACCTTGTTGCCGCGCTGACACAACAGATGAATGTGGTGCAAACGACCTCGCATTCCTCTTTTCCCCCGAGGCTCCATCCGAGTATGGCTGTCCCTACATACTCGGGCTATTCTGACGGGGAGTCGGTCACAGACTTCCTGTTGGAACTGGAGACCTATCAGACAGCGTCCAAAGCGCCCGATGATACAGTGTTAAGGCAGGTAGTGCCGGTAGCACTGGTGGGGGATGCCGCGCGCTGGAGAAGGCTGCAGAAGCCGTTCAGTTCGATGGCAGACTTCAGGCAGCGATTCGAGGAGGAGTTTTTGCCCCCCGATTACGCGATGCGGGTGCGCGAGGAATTAGTTCGTCGTACGCAGCATGCCGATGAATGCCTAATAGAGTTCGTGAGAGCGATTCAGGAGCTCTATAGTAGGGCCGACCCCGGGGCTAGTGAGCAGGAAAATGTCTCTCGTGTCATACGGCAGAGCCACCCTAGTTTTCGCCCTTATCTCCGGGGAAGGACGTTTGACTCTCTCGATGTGCTTGCACGAGAGGCTCGTGTAATTCAGGCAGATCTTTTGTCTGAGTTGCAGTACCTTCCACCGCCGCGACCCGATGAGTTGGTTGAACCGGGATGTGCGTGGGGTGGAGTACGGGATTCTGCTCCGAGGGGAAGGGAGGTGGCATCCATGTTGGCGGATGCCGGGCGTACGGGAGGGAGAGCGAACGATTTCGTTTTGGGGGCCTCGGGCGCTGGATCCCTTTTCCTTCGAGCAGAGGCGTCGTGCGGGATTTTGTGGAAACTCTCACGACGGTCCGCGTGGGGAGAGGAATTGTCTCCCTGCCCGGAGGGTACAGAGTCGGCAGACACAGTCGGTTAGGGAAGTCCCCAGTAGCAGATTGCCACCGGCGGACCACGGGCGCGCGCAGCCCAGGTGTTATGGGTGTAATGAGTTGGGTCATTACAAGCGCAACTGTCCCCACCGCCAGCGGAGTTCTCGCTTAGCGCAGGGAAACAAGTAGAGCCGGCGGCGGGAGTTGGGGTTAGCCCTGATACGTCGTCGGCGACAGGTGAAAGCTTGGGGTGTATGTCTCGTACCTCGCCGCAAGATTTTGCCGAGGACGGGTTAGCGTTGGCCCCATTAGCTTGCAGAGTACAGGGATCCGTCCCCGTTTCTGCGCCGTACATAAGCGTAACGATAGCTGGTAAAGAGTACATGGGCTTGGTGGATACCGGCGCCACGCTGTCGCTAATCGGAGACGCCGTATACGCAGATTGCCGCGGACGAAATGTTCGCGTCAGGAAGGTCAACATTCCCATGCGGTTAGCTTCGGGTGTGACGAATGCTGGAGGCGCTGTGAGACTTTCATTGTGCTTCAGCGGAAGGCGATGCCGACAGCGGTTTGTTTATCTGTCGGGTTTGTCCACTCCAATTATTTTGGGGCGGGATTTCATTGTTCGAGACGGACTAATTCTCGATTTAAAAGCGAATGGGTATCGGTGCGGCGGTCCATTGAGTCCATTGATTCCTTTCGCGGTTCCGCCGCCGGCTGGTAACTTAACCAGTCGCGTGGGCACCCAATCGTATGAGCCGAACAGCGGAGAGGCTGCGCTCACTGTGGGGAATGGGCCACAGGTAATCGAGAGGCTGGTTGCATCTTTCGGGGGCGGAGGGGCAGAGCGCGCCAAGCTTGCTGACGTTTTGCTCCCGTTTTCCGAGATGTTCACTGAGAGGCCAGGGACGACTGATGTTTTAGAGCATCGGATTGATACTGGTACGTCGAGGCCCTGGAGGTGTAATCCGAGGCCTCTTAGCGCGCGTAAGAGGGAGATTCTTGACGCGGCGCTAGAGGAGATGGTTGCGACAGGTGCGGTTAGGCGGTCGCAGAGCCCCTGGGCTTTTCCGGTGGTGTTAGCTCCGAAAAAGGATGGGACGGCAAGGCTGTGTGTGGATTATCGCCAGCTGAACGCCCTAACGGTGAGGGATGCATATCCGTTTCCGTCTATCGAGTCAATCATGTACGCGCTGGGGAATGCCAGCGTGTTCACGATCTTGGACTGTAGTCGGGGTTTCCTACAGATACCGGTAGTGGCGGAGGATGTCCAAAAGACGGCATTCACTTGTCATAGAGGCTTGTTTGAATTTACGAGGCTCCCGTTTGGATTATCCAATTCGCCCGCTAGTTTTCAGAGGCTAATGGACGTCGTGCTGGGTGACGCGAAGTTCAATTATGCCATGGCTTACATGGACGATGTGGTGGTATTTTTTAGGTCGTTCAGGGAGCACCTCATTCACTTGCGTACTGTTCTGAGTAGAATGAGGGACGCCGGGTTGACAATTAATCCGGGGAAGGTTCAGATTGCATCCCCTAAGGTGGATCTCCTAGGGTTTGTAGTGGATCGTGGCACACTGAGTCCGAACGAGGAAAAGTTGAGAGCTATAATCGATTATCCTCGTCCGCATGACATCAAGAGCTTGCAGAGGTTCTTAGGAATGGTTGGCTTTTATCGCCAGTTCATTCCGCGATGTGCGACTCTGGCTAAGCCACTTTACGAGCTGGTGCGGAAGAATATGCAGTGGTCTTGGGGTCCTATAGGCAGGAGGAGGCATTTTCCTCTTTAACACAAGCAATAGCGGATACAGCTAGATTGTGGTTGCCGGACATGAACAAGCCGTTCGTGATGCAGACGGACGCGAGTGATTACGGGGTTGGAGCAGTGTTACTGCAAGAGCATGAGGGAGACTTATGCCCTGTCGCTTTTGCAAGTCGTACACTCGCCCCGGCGGAAGGGAATTATTCCGTTACGGAGAAGGAGTGCTTGGCGGTGATGTTCGGATTGAAAAAGTTGGACATGTATCTGGATGGGACGACTTTCACCATTCAGACGGACCACCAGGCACTCGCATGGCTACAGCGGTTGAAGAAACCGGCTGGCAGGTTAGCACGCTGGGCGTTAGCGCTCCAGGGTTATTCGTATCAGGTACAGTACCTGAAAGGTAGCACGAACAAGGTGGCTGATGCATTGTCTCGTGCGCCACTGTGTTCCCGCTGTTCTGACGCACAGAAGGAATCCGAGTGGGAGGGCAGATCTATGCCCAGAGATGAGTATGATGCTGGCCCGGTCGTACAGTCCGTACATGGGGGCCGAGCAGACTCTCTTGCGGTAAGCGAGGAGGGTGAAAGAGAGACTGGTAACACAGCTAAGGTGTGTAAGTCTCGGGAATGGTTGTAGAAGCCAGACCGAGAGGGGACATCTCGTGGGGGCGATTGGTTCGAATCCCGCGGGTAACTCCTTGGCTTGGGGACGGTCGTAAGCAGGGAGGAGCTCTTAGAGGCGCAGAAATCAGACGGGTTATGTCAACGGGTGTCTGGAAAGCTGGCGGACAATAGTGCAGCTGACACCGGGAACGTTGACAGGAATTTTGATGGCTGCCTGGACTCATACTTGTTGAGTGATGACGGGCTCTTGCTGCGATACGTACCCGGCTTAGACGAGGAGGACGAGAGTGTTTCCCCTTTCAAGGTGGTGGTTCCAAGGAGACTGCGAAAGGTATTTATGCGGTACTTCCATGACTCAGCTCTGGCGGGTCACGGCAGCGGCAGCAAGACTTATCATAAGTTATGTCGTGTTGTGACTTGGCCGGGTATGAGGCAGGATGTTATGCGCTTTACCCGTAGCTGCCTGGTATGTCAGAAGGCAAAGCCTCGAGGTGGTAAGCCTCCTGGCATGTTGCAACCGGTAGTTAGTAGCTACCATTGGCATATCGTAGCGTGTGACGTGATGGGACCATTTCCGAGAAGTCCACGCGGGAACCAGTACCTGTTGGTGGTCACTGATCATTTCTCTAAGTGGGTGGAGCTATTCCCGCTTAGGAAGCTGGTGTCGGAACGGATATGGGACCGGCTGCTTGAGACATTCTCACGGTTCGGGTTTCCGTCCCAGCTGATTACTGATAATGCTTCCTACTTCACAGGAAGGGTGTTCGTCGACTCCTGTGCGGCCCTAGGGATCCGGCACAAGAGAACGACTCCATATCATCCCCAGGCGAATATCACGGAAAGGGTGAACCGCAACCTTAAGAGCATGTTGGTGGTATTAACCGACAAGCATAATGATTGGGATGAGCGTCTACCTGAGTTGGGCTTTGCAACAAGGACGACGGTGAATAGGTCGACAGGGTTTTCTCCTGCGTACCTGAACTTCGAGAAAGACATTAGTTTTCCGATGGAGAACGTGCTGAGACAGACCACGCCTATTGCTCGTAGCCTGTCGAAGTACGCGAGCGAGTTGCGTAGTCGGCTCTCGGACGCGGTGAGTTGCGCAAGAGAGAGCCTAGACATCGCTTGCACTGATCAGGCGCTTCAGTACGATAAGGGGCATCGTGCCCTGTCGTACGAAGTCGGGGATTTGGTCCTAAGGCGAACGCATCCACTGAGCAATGCTGCGATGGGTTTTGCAGCATCGTTGGCTCAGCGTTGGGAGGGGCCATTTCGGGTAGTATCCCGGGTATCCCGCCTGACATATCGAATCCGCCGTGTGGAAATGGGGGAGGGGGCTGGTCCCGTTCATGTTGGTGATCTAAAGCGCTACCATGAACGCGATCAGGGGGCTGACTCTGAGGGACTCTGATGTGTCCAGAGAGCCGAAACAGAACTCGGGGAGTTCACACTCGAGGCGGCGTGCTAGGACGGTTTGTTCCACCCGCGGCGGAGCACGAGAAGCGGGACAGCGGTCCCATGCATACAATTTGCGCGTTCGTTAACCGTGCCGTGCTTCCGCACAACTGCTTGCAGGTTTCTTGGCAGCAGACCACGACCAAAGGATGGTGCCCCCCGCTCCCGTTCGGGGAGTAGACGGGGCAGCGCATGGGACCGACGGGTGCTGGAGCGACCAGTCCAGCCTGCTACTCCTCAACGCCGGTCGGCAGCAACTTGGACGGCGCAGGTTGGGGACACGACGGCCAGCTTCGTGTCCCACACGCGGTGGCGCCACCAGCCCAGGCCACTAAGGGGTGCAGACCCGGACAGCGTGGCTGCCACCTTCCGGGGGATGACTCTTCAAGACCGCTACCCCAGCGAGCCGGCCGCAGTCTACAGCGACGAGGAGGCTGCGCGTCTGTGCACCACGTGCGGGGGCCTCGTGATCGACCAGCCTACACACGCCAGAGGTCCCCGCCACGCTAGCGCCGTCGCTGCCCTCGCTGGAGCCACGCAGGGTACCCCGGACGCCACGCCGGCAGCACCCGCACCTCAGGGGCCTGTGGCACCTGCTGCGGTCACCGCGGACCTGGCCGTCGCAGCCGCCGTCGAAATCCTCCGGGCCTTCCGCCCGGACCTCATCGCCGGGACGGACCCCAGAGGGACAGCGCCCATCCTAGCGCCACAGCCGGTTGATCCCCCAGTTGTGCCTGTGACCACGGGCCAAGGCCGTATGGTGGTCGACTCGTCGCCGAGCCCTGCGTCCCTGGACGAAGATCTCCTCAAGTTCCTGGACCCCAAGACCGGGCCTTAGGTGGGGGGAGGTGTGGGGTCCTCCATGGCACCCTCGTAGGAGGCTAGCACTCCGTATTGGCCTTGGGCGACCGCAAGTCCCCAAGGTCAAGGGAGGACCCCAGGAGGAGAAGGGACGCGGGGGAAAACAACGGGACTGTGACAATCGGGCTTGGACGGTCGGTGTGGATAGTTGGGTGTGTGTGCTTTGGCGGCAAAGATTAAACGATGTAAGTCACATCTCTTGTGTCCGAGTCATTCTTGTTTGACAATAGGGAACGTCTTTTGGCTATTAAAGCACCACGGAAGGGTTAAAGGCTAAGAGGGAGGCTTTAACCCATATTTCACATAGGCTCAACGTAGCTCTGATTGCTCATTTTAGCTATCACTCAGTCGTTGGCGACGATTACTCAAACGAAAAACTCGTCGTAAGGTTGTTACTCCGACTTGGCCAATTTCCCAACATTTTATGTCCGGATTACACCTTCACCCGGACAACCTTGAATTTACGAACTGTTTGTGTGAAATCCGGACAGGTGGCAACTCTAGGCTATGGCTACACAAATTGGGGATTATTCCCCACCAGACGTCGCCTCAAGCCGTTTTACTACAGGGTCATTTCAGGCAGAATCAGGCAGGATGGTCCAGTCGACGTCTCACATTTTTTTCGTACCAATATACATTGAAGCCTATTGCTTAGGAAGTACATTGGTGGAGGAAATAGCTGAACATATCTTATAGTTGTTTTTTAATAAAATAATGTTCAAGACTGAGCATTTCGAGCACTGCGTTTCCGCACTTATTGTCCATGTGCTGATCTACTGTTTGCTCTATCTTTGAGGTTGTATGTTTTGTAGGTGTCCAGATAATAAATCGCAAAGTCGCCTCATTTGCAAAAAAAAAAAAAAAAATCACTCAAAAGTAACCCCCATCACAGCAACATGTAGCATGGCGTGGTGTCGAAGCCGCGGTAGCGTTTGATGGCGCCGTAATTTGACGAAGGTCACAGGGTGCGAACTAAGAAGCTACGGATTTCCTGCAGGATGGATGAGATCATGTGTCATAAAACAGTGAAACATAATCCGCTTTCCGAGTATGATTCTGCCTGAAATTACCATACAATTGTACTTGCAAATTTCAAAATATTTTGGCGTTCCCTGCCACATGTGTAACTTGTGCTGGATTTACAAGCAACAAGCTGTTAAACTACGTGATGAAATAATGTTAAACTCGAAATGACGTAAGGGAATTTGCAATGTCACGTGGATTTACGCTTCCGGTTCGAAAGTCTGCTGGAGTCGTATACCGTCAGCGTGATTTCAATGTAAAGTTAAGGGGATGTTCAGCGTTTATCTGTACTAATTCTGCGGAAGAAGCGCAAAATGGATCGCGTACCCATGGATCCTGCTCCGCTAAAAAAATATCAGCGTAAAGGAAAATCAACTAAGGGGTGTAGGCACTTGTCATCAAATGCCATGCTATGTGCTTACCATCATGGGCGTTCCCAGGATTTTTTCCAAGGGGGGGGAGAGTGCAAACCCCCACCCCCACCACATCTTTTTCTGGAGGTGGACGTTGCGCACTGTGTGGGTGTTCAGAGGTTCCTATCATAACATCTGACCTCATTACGACCTAAGACTAAAGAGCGTACCATTTCCCCAAGCGACCTTGAAGTTCCAGAGGGGGCCACGGCCCCCCTTGCCCCCTCTCGGTACGCCCATGCTTACCATGTAAAATTGTGTGTAGCTGTGATGACAGTCGTAAAAAGAAAAGAATATAACTAAAGTCACAGCTTCGTCCCAAGCTAGAAGGCAACGATTACGTGCGTGCTATCCTCAGAGTGCAGAAGATGGCTGGGTAAAATACTGCTTGGACATTTTCTTGTGCCATATCTGAAATGTTGCTTGTTATCTTTATTATTTGAAGCGTCACATCGGCCGCACTGTAACGGAACATTTAGCGCAGCAAAAGATTGCGATTTCAAAGTGCACGCTAAAGGAAACCGAAACATGCACGATGTGTCACGATATCTTTGTCATAAGAAAAGTACGTGCGAAGTATTTATTAAAGTACCCTACTACTTTACGGGGCAGGCGTTCCGAACTCGTCATGGCTGTCGTTTAAGTCACAGTTTATAAAGTTTTGCTTTGCTCCAAATGAGCGAAATTTCGAACCGGACGTTCGAAGACCCAGCATGCCTAGCGCCACTTCTCAACTTGAAAACCACCCATTTACCTCGTGACATGGTTACCTCTCTTGTTTCAGATCAACGATAGCAATTCTTGTGAAGGGAGAATGGTAGACAGTAATCCCTTTTGCTCAAATTCCTTGGATGCTTCGTACATGCTGAGCGAGTTCTCTAAGATCGACCACGGAAACTTCTGCCTTGCCTACGTGTGGACGTACAGAGTTTTTCCGGACCGTTTACTTGGCCTTGCTTATGTGGCATCGGACGGTGGGTATAATCATAGATATCAGACAACTGTGTCGCTTGAGCGGTCCGCATGAAGCATATTCAGAAACAGAAACAGGAGAATGAAAATATTTGTTTGGAATCCGAGTTTCTTGTGCCCAAATATAGAAAGAGACAGAGAAATGTTACAATGTTCTTGAAAAACAGGAACGTGGAAATAGTTGACATTTTCAACATCACACCACAACAGAGGTCGGAGGACTTGTGATTGATATTATGGTAAGCCTAAGTATCACGGTGAATAATTTTTTCTATGGTGTCGATGATAGTGTAATGACTCGGGGCCTATGAGGACACGTACACAAGGGTAGACATGCTTACAGTGCCCGCATTGAGGAAAGACGACATGATTCTCGATATATAATGGCTTAAAGGCAGCGAGACAGAGGCGATACGGCATAGGAAAGGTTTTACTCTTTTTTAATTGAAGAGATGCGAGTGACAGGTTGAGAGCTTTGGAGAGCCAGATGTGACGCTGCAGTGCCGCGTGACGGTGCAAGTCCGGGACTGCGTACAGGAAGCCAAGTACTGCGAACATGAAGCCAAGGATTGCGACGTTCAAGAATTCTGGGGCAGCACAGCGGGAGCTCAGACCAGCTGTTGATGCGACGATGCACTAATGCAAGCGCCGCACTAACCTATAACTGATGCGCACTAACGGATGCACTAACCGAAGAAGCAAGTCGCCCGTGAAGATCTGCAACCGGCTTGAGGAACGATGTTCTGTTGCCAGGCAGACTCCAATCGCTGTCGAATCCCGTCTGGTTCTGTTCACCACCCTTGCGTCTTTTTCATCACAATCCTTTACCATGACAGATAATCCACATATGAAAATGCTCTTATTAAGCCTCAAAAGTGCCTGCTACGGACTCTACCACGAGCTGGGAGTTCACGTGTCTGTCATTCTCCCTTTCCCCATAACACTGCAGTAGTTTCGGGCGCCCGTTTGACAGATGGTTATCCGACCTTAGAAACAAGCTGTGGAGGAAACATGTTAGGCTGCCTTTGATTCTTTTTTATGGGAACGTTCGTATGGAACAAAAACACATGAAACTGGCTAAAAATCTCTCCAGTAACACACAGGAAGTATACTTCTTTACCTGGTCACTTTGTATATTAGCACTTCCTCTTCAGGATCCTCTCCCTTCCAAGTGACATAATACTGAGAATTCCTTGAGAATAAGAAAGAAGGAACACGCTCCCAGATAACGCAAAATGATCCGAAGAATGTCTCTGCGACGTGCCTTCGCTGATGTTGTGGACGTCGAAGCTATGTGAAAGTTTTGTTCCATCGAAATCTAAAATGCGTCTATATGAAACACTGATAGATGTAGCGGTTCATGTTCCAGGGACATCCGTTGTGATCTCTATTGTACTTGTAGGAGTCCTTATTGGGATGTTATGCATTCACTGGAAGCTGGTTTTTCTGCACAGCACGCCAGCTCTACAGAGGTGCTAGCCTTATTTACCATGTTCAACATGGTAGAGGTTTTCAAGCAGCATAGATCAGAACATGTGCTGATCAATGCTGTTTGACAGTCTCTACCTTGTTGAACAAATTACTGTCATAAAACAACAGGAAATGCTCACTTGCTCTGACATAATAAATGCTCTTTGGGGGACTAGTTTACGGCACAATAAGACTGATAAATTCAATAGCTAAGCCAGTGGCGGATCGAGACCCTTGGTTAGGGGAGCGGTTTCTTGCTTAAAGCACGTAGTGGGGGAGGGGAGAGAGGGAAGCCCAATGCATAAACTAATGTTTTTTGGGGGACGGTACCCCAACCGCCCCTCCCCCAGATCAGTCACTTAACTAAGCAGAGTATAATACCAGGGCTGCATCAAGTAGTAGCTTGCCACAGATCAGTACTTTAAACACACACAATGAAGAATATTCCATCACTAAATGCCTATCAAGAAGTATTACGAAAAAACACCCAATGCACACAAAAGACATCACTGTCCTTCCGATTCACTGTGTTGCACTCCTCTTCTGATGACGTGCTCAGGGACGGATCGACACCCTCGGTTTGGAAGGAGGGAGAGGAAAATGCAAGTATAAACTGAAGTTTTGGGGGAGGGGGCGATCGCCCAACCGCCCCCTCCCCCTTGGATCCGCTTGTGCTGTGTGACGCAACTGGAACGGTGCAACCATGACATTGTGGCTGGCTGAGCTTCTTCGAGGGTGGCATCATTGAAGAAGCATCCTGACTTTCTGTGAAATGGCCTGGAAACAAAGCAAAGAATATACTAAATATTTAGCAAATGCACACCCAATTCATCCACTGCATATCCCAGGAATTTTGTCCAAACGCCGTCCCACTTACTTGCTTATGGCAAGTATCTGCACTGAGTTGGCCAAAAAATGTTGTGCAGCACATCTAAGAGAAACTATTTCTCATTTAAACAACTGTGTATAATGTCACATTTAAGTAATTCGAAGTATAAGAATCAGCTACATATCTTATCTGCCATCCAGTGCTCTCCCCTGTATCTCACAGGCTAAGCAGGCACACTCACAGCCAACATCGGCGACAAGGTGTCAACAGAAATTTGCCTTCCCGCTACTTTCAAAGACCAGTTGCAGCAAGCCACACTTCTGTATTTGTCGCAATCCACATCACAAACATAAACATCACGGTAGAGATTAACCTGAAATGTAGTGGTGCTTCGTATTCTTTCAAATATTGCATACTCTACTCGTGGGCATTCCCAGGATCTTTTCCAAGGGGGGGAAGCACTTCCAGGGGGGCAAGAGTGCAAACCCCCTACCACACCTGTTTCTGGAGGCGAACATTGCGCAGTGTCCCAGACAGAACACTATCTCCTGCGGACGTCCGAAATAGATCCCAACGTCCATGTCCTGAAATGGATGTCAGGTGGACATCTCTGGGAGCTACAAGGATGGACGTCCATAGCCGTACATCCGCAGGATGCACCGTAACGACCGTTTGAAGAATTGTTCGAATAGGGTCCCTGACGGGATGTTACATGGAGCATTGTCGCAGGAGAGAAAGAAACATGGCATGGTGTGAGTATGAATTTCGATGAACCAACTGAATGCCTCAAACCAAAAGCAGTAAGAAACGCAGACGTTATCGTCATAGTGAGTTAATACGCCAAGCAATTCTTCAGTCCAGTGTTATTGGTATACGCAATCGCATTAAACTTAAACACCTCACCCTCTAGTTTGACTCGCAAGCAAACAGGACTATCGAATTTGTGGAAGCTCGCGAGACAAGCAATATATAGTATATGTTTTCGCTTTGGAAAGGTATGCCAGTGCCTTTCTGATCTGGATGGTTCTAATAGCTTATATATCCACGTCGTTACCTTTGCGTTTTAAAACCTCGTGCTCATTGTATATAACGGAGGTACGAGAAACAAACAAACAGGAGCAACAGAGAAAGAAAGATGCAGTTGCCGAAGCTGAAACAAAATGGCAGAAAAAAACTCCTACAGGCCTAGTAAGTATCTGTCCACCTACGCTGCAGCTCAATAAAACAGTGTCAATAATAATGACAAAATACAGATCCTCGAACATGTACGCAAGTAAGTCCGTGCAACGTCCGGGCGTCTCCGTGTAACATCCTGTGAGGACAAACGACGGATGTTTGTGGGAAACCGTGGCCACTCGGAGATGTGGGGGATGTCCATCGGAAAAATGCTTGTCTCCCAGGGAGATCCAAATTTCCTGGAAAGGATGTCCCCAGGAACACAACGGGAAGTTTTGTTCCGTTTGGGCGGGGTGTTCAGAGGTTCTTATTATGACATCTGAGAATAATCATTGCAACGTATGACTAAAGAGCCCACTATTTTCACGAGCGACCTTGGAGTTCCAGGTGGGGGCACGGCCCCTTGCGCCCCCCTCGGTACATCCATGATACTACTCGGAAATGATGGGAAACTCATCAAATGGCGTCACGGATCCACTGCTGCACATGCCTCATGGAATCTGCTCTTTCACTCTTTTCCTCAACACACTTGGGGGAGTGGGAGGGGATGGCTACTTCGCACGCCGTCCGACATTTCTGGAACTTCGTTGACAAAACAAGAAGTAGAGCCGCTGTACCAGGGGCAGGTTCCAGGGACGTGGCTTCAAGGATGCTGGATGTTGGGATCTTTTTCAGACTTCCGAAAGTCAAGGGAGAAAACCAAATACAGAATTGTGAACAAATTTGAATGTGAACATGTGCCTGTGCTTGGTGTTCATTAAATGAGCACGCATTCTCTTCCTTCTAGGGAATCCTGGAGGCATATGTGAGAAGTATGTCCCGATCCAACATACAGTGTATAGAAAGCCCCACTACCGACGTTGGAGCCTGAACACGGGGCTCATTACCTTCAGCTCGCAGAACAATCATGTCCCTGAGCGCATCAGTCAACTTTCTTTTGCTCATGAGATAGGTCACAACTTTGGTGCTCAGGTATTGTACACTAAGGTTACAGTACTTATCTACAATATAACGTTTCATGTCGCTGTGCTTCTAAGTGGTGTGGCACATGCGTTGGAAAGTTGGCACGTTTGTGATTGTTGGCATAGTTTTGCATAAGTGCAGCGGCTATTGCCGCCGCAAAGCTGTGTATGCACTGACCCTTAATTTTTGAATAATGAAAAGCAGCGAAATGAGCAATAATGCTGTGTCTACAACTGCAGCACGACCCGCAACAGTGCTCACCTGCAGGAGATGTAGGGAACTACATAATGTACCCCAGATCCACACTGGGAGACAGACCAAACAACCGAAAATATTCATCTTGCAGTATCCATCAGATTTCCCGGGTACTGCGTCACATGTATTACGGAAGAAGTCGTAGACCTCTGTGTTTTAAAAGTATGTACATCTAAGCATCTGCTCAGCTACTTCAAAATCTAGCTTCGAATGTCGCTTTGGATATATGTGTCACACTTGGGGATTCTAAGCTGATTTTACCCACCTTCAGTTGTTTCCTGTGGGGGGTCTTTGGTACAAAAATTGCATTGCAAATCATTATCAGGCATAGGAACTAGGTCCTTAAGTACTATAACCTGTGCTTTATTATTGATCAAATATTTTGGTCTTCAGTTTGCAATGTTGAATTTCCCTTTTGGACCTAATTCTAGTTCTGCAGTTTGGGGGCCTAAGATTAACACTGAAGATTACAGGCAAGAGACAAATATTGCAACGCTGCCAGGTACAATGGGAAAAATCCTGCATAGTGGTAAGATTGAGTTACACTCAGATAATACCACCAAGTGCCGGAGAAAGTGCACGCACAAAAGACTTAAATCCCACTCGCACTGACGCATGATCCACATCGCATTCAAACATGATCACGCTGCGATAGCGATCACCCAAGTAGTATAGAACCATCCCAGCAAACCAAATACATCCAGCAAATATCCGTAAGATATCTCGCCCGGGACGTTTGGATATCCAGTGGAGTTTGCCACAGATCCGTTTTACATCCATGCGATATCCCTGCAACTAGCATTTCTGCCATGTTTGTAGATCCACTGAAAGTCCCTGCGATGTCTGTCACGGATATTTGGATATATACGGGAGATTACGAATATCGTACATATTCTGCTTTTAACAATTTTGTGCATCAGATATTTAGTGTTTGTAGAGTGCGTAGAGACCCTTGCAACTGTGTTCCAGCAAATAATATTTATTGTGTGTTTTAACCCATTTGATACTATTGGGAACAAAAACATTACCTTAGCCTAACAGGATTAATCACAGTACAGCAACACCGTGGGACACGCCAGCATAAGTGCCGAACCCTGCCCGCCTCGCTGGGACCACTTGGAAAAACCCGCAGTAACCTCTATTTGCGAGCTGGATGGAACATATACTGAAATACAAATCGTTACACACACGTTCGTTAGGGGTAGCGTGGCGTAAACCATTTGTAACGGTGACGAGGATGTATCTTCGCAATTCCTGTGTTTCTGCATCAACCCACAGTATACCCAACAACATTTCTGACATCCCTTCCTATCAACTACTGTGTTTTTAATTCAGGTTACCGTCTCTATAAGGACAAACAATCCACACTGGGAGACAGATCCACCAGATCCAAACAAATATTTCTTGGATCTCCCATAGACATCCCTAGGATCTGCAGGCTGCTTGTCATGGGACATTCAAACATCCAGAGCGCGATATCCTTCCAACATACCAGGGACATCTGTTGTTTACTGGAGTAAGCCCAAAACGTAATGAAATTGTGCGATATCCCATAGATATCCTATGGATGTCGAGATATTCAGGGCGTTCGCGACCTTGTAGGGATGTCCCATGGATATTAATGGTTCGCTGGGATGATGCACAACAGACGCTTTCTCTAATCCCATCGAAGCCAATTCTAATCCAGCACAATCTAATTCTAATCTAACAATCCAGTTCTAATCCAACTCAAGTCACTTGTAAGCCTTGTGCTTGGACTATCATAGTTTCCCCTTTCACGCTGATTGGTCTTTTTTAGGCCTACTGATCGCTGATTGGCTAGTCATAGCTCTGCCACTTTTAACTAGCACCACCCCATCATGCTGATTGGTCCATTTTAAGCATACTGATTGCTTACTGTCTTGTTCGGCTCCACCAGTCCTCCTCAGGTACCCGCGGACGCGGCTGTAGAGTATGTACCACTGCCCCCATACACCATGTTGCAAGCCCATTGGCCTAGACTGTGCGCGCGTTCCGATTGGTCGAGAACATTTTGAAATCACATTTTGTAGTGCGCATGTGCGTACAGCGTCTCGGCCGTTACAGCATAGTTTCGAAATAGCATGGCCGGCATGTCATCCTCCTGTGTTCGGTGGTGTCAATCGACAGAACAGTTTGCAGAAATATGTTTGCGGGTTTATTAGTTCGTCCTTGTGAGTCTACGCATGTTGTGCTGCTTCTGGACACAACTGTTATCCCACGAACAACTTGTCAACTGCGGTACCGGAATGCTTCATGAGTTGGAGCGCGAAGAACAAGTTCGAGCTCCGTTGGACTTCGAGGACTGTCAACAAAGACAGGATTACGTGCCACACAAGCGCTTTTCGCTTCGCTATAATGGATGCACCGCAGGCAGCGAAAGAAGATGCTCATCATGAAATGGTACGCACTCATGAGACTGGCTCGGTATTAGGAGTTGAACGGTGTGTTCGTTCTGCTTCATGTTCGAACTTTGTCCCAGTGTGTCAGCAATGCAGTGGGCTTTGTACGCACAGTGCACCCATGCATCAGATCTTTGAATTAGTGCTTTATATCAATAAATCTTTATTTTACCCCAAAATCGCTTTCAATACCGAGTAATGGTGGCAGGCCTGAAATCCAGTAGAAGTCGATGGTAGCCAGGACCGACTGAAAAGCCAGCCAGACATGAAGGCTCCTGATTGGCCGACTGGTTGTGCATAATATCCACCACGTCGCAATTTCATTGGTCGTGTGCCCAGTGTTGTGTGAATTATCTCAAACTATGGGCTCTATGGGGAGCTGTTGGAGCCTGGCTCCACCTCTTCATGCTGATTGGTCCATTCCAAGCCTAGTGATTGTGGATTGGCTAGTCGTAGTTCTGCCCTTTCATGCTGATTGGTCCATTTTAAGCCTACTGATCGCTAGAGCTGAGATTACTGGGACAAAAAATTACTAAATTTGGATAAAAGTGGGAAAGGAAATACTGAAAAATTGGGCCATATGGGGACAACATACCCATCTCTGAGTATGTCCAAACTGCTTTTATTAGCTTAGCTACATTATTTTAACTTGTTTTGCATCACCGAAACCGACAATCTATTCTCGTGCAATGAAGGATATAGTCAGGAACATTTCAAGCATCTTTCGGCTCAAGCTGTGCATGCCTTTTCTCTGTTAACAGATTCTTGAAGTCTGAGAACGATCATTCCACTTCTACAAAGACTAGAGGCAAAAATGTGAGTGTTCGTTTTACATCCAAATCATAACCGCCATTTAGAGTTCTTGGTGAACGTACCCACTCTATGACAGGTCCCCCACAGGGGGCATCAGCATAGGCTGATGTTTGGTGAGTGGTGCCACTACGGACCCCAGCCCCCAGTCGTAAGGTGTTGTCCGTACCATGCCAAGGGGATGAAAGGTGAAGGGTAGAAGCCTTGAATGGTGGCGGTCAGGGTATTGGTCAGGCCTTGGCCTATGGGTTATTGCAACTTCGGGACCTTTCTACGTGTATAGACATGAAACATGGCGACCTTCTGGAATGTCCATATCTCACAACCTTGTACGTGTAAAAATTTCCCATCACTAATCGGGGACGGAAAACACCCTTGGACTAACGTCTACAAATAGCCATTGAATGTCTTTCAGGCTAAATATATTATCGTTAGTAATGTAAGCACTGAGAATGAAAAGATTACTCCACTTGGAAAAATCTCACCGTTTTTCATTGAGAAGGTGGTGGCATCTCTATTAGAGAATGTCACCGAAACGAAGCGTCTTAGATCAGGTGACCTACTGCTAAAATGCACCTCGGAAGCCGACTGTGAGCTCGTACTGAACACACACCAGATGCTTGGAATCAAAATATCATCAGCCTTGCACAGGACCTTTAATACCTGCCATGGTGTCGTGTCGTTAGCTGAAGTAATTGATGTTCCTTCAGAAGAGATGATTCTTGAAAATCTAAAAAGCCAAAAGTTGATTGATGCAAGGAAAATAAAAATCAGGAAAAACAATGAGTACATAACAACACGCAACACAATCCTCACATTGGACTGCCCGACTCTACCAGAAAGGCTGGAGGCAGAGGTGCGGTTATATATCCCTAACCCACTTAGATGCTTCACCAGCTGTGGCCATACTTCTGAAGCTTCTAGAGGGCCTACATGCTGTGCACGCTGTCACAAGCAGACAAGACAACATAAAGTGAAGAAACATGTACACATTTTTCTCAAACACCACCTCCTATAACAGTAGGTAACCACAATTTTTCAATCCTCTTCCGTGGTGTCGCCTTCAAGGACGTCACCTTTGTCATCACAACCTGTGGAGACGAGCTCTATGGAGTGTGATGATGACATGAGCTCGCAAGGCTCGCTCACGAGCGTGAGCTCGCAATCCTAAAGGAAGTCTAAGAGCAGTCTTTCGGGGAGTGGCTCACTCGCCGATGTGTCGCCGAATGGACTGGCGGCTGTTCGTAAAAAAGTTGAGGCAGCCCATAATGGCCCCAAAGAATTAATAATGAAAGTTACTTTGATCAGCACACTCTTCTCCATAATGCAGGTGCATCTTGCACACATCTTTCTTCCCCAAGAACACACTGTCATCCCAGGGGTATTTTAATTTTTTTATAGGGACCTTATTTTTTATTCCATGTGCTCACGCAGGGTAAATGAGGCGAAACCACATGCAGCCCTGATAACTTCTGTTTCTCCACACATCTTGGTTAACTTCCGTAATAAAGTATGTCTGTTCGTTTCTAGTACAATCTAGTGCAATAACGGGCAATGAGCGCAGCAGTTCAAAAATAAAGCAGGGAGAAATATAAAACACGCAGAAAAAATCTTGTCAGGGGCACTAAATCCAAGAAACCCACTCCGAAAGGTACTACAATTCTCTTCCGAAGCCAAAACAGATACTGTTTATTGCGTGTGTTGAAGATTGAGAATGAAGAAGGAAATGGAGGGCGTGGGTCTTGCGCCTGTATTTGCTTGTATGCTGGGCTATGGTTTGCTACAATTCAGTATCTTGCAGTAATATTTGTTGCTGGTCATCGGGTCTGGTCTCCTTTTCTCTACATTTTTCTTTTTATTTGGTCCATCGAGCCGGATATCATCGCAATCCATCCATGAACCTAGACCAGAAGGCCCGAGGTATCGTCCATGCCGCCGTTACGAGGCCCATTCATCAGCTCAAAGCCCTCTGCAGTAGTGATGAGCCCTCGCTCCCCGAAGTGGAAGATACGGCGAACCTCCTTGATGAGAAGTCTAAGGAGCTCAAGGATCTCGACACAACTGTTCAAGCAAGGATAAGCGACAAGCAGTTCAAGGAAGATTTCACAGCGGCCAGCCAGTATCAGGACGACATTTGCCTCGCTGTTTCGAGGGCCTAACGCCTCATACGAAGCTCTACGGTTACTCCAACAGCTCTATCCGATTAACGGCTGCAGACTGCACCATCAATAGCCGACGGTAGCCACCAGTCCGCCACGGTTCGGTCTGTCGGTCTTCCTAAGTTGCACGTGGCGGCATTCTCGGGGAAGGTGGATTACTGGCAGGGATTTTGGGACCACTACCGGACAACGATTCATAAGTGTGCATCACTGCCAAAGATAGAGAAGTTTAAATATCTTCTCTCTTATCTGTCCGGACCTGCTAGGTGAGCCATCGAATGGATTGGGATTTCGGATTCCAATTATGATACGGCCATCAGTACACTGCGACAAAGATTCGGACAACAGGCAGCACTCGTGGACGCACGCAAGCTCAAGTCTTCATCCTGTGGCAGTTGCGAAGGACGTCGAGAAGCTGAGAGATCTTTACGACTCAATCAAGTTCAGAACAGGCTGTCTCAACAACCTTGGCGTTTCCCAATCAACCTATGCGGTGATACTGCCTCACATTGTGATGCGCTGCCTCCCTGAGGAGTTGGCCATCGAATTTCGGCAACAGCAGATCGAGCGCACTGAGTCCACTGCATCACTGTTACGAGTGACATCGTTACCGCAGAACGCATCAAAGCCGTCGAAGACATAATGAAGTTTCTTCACAGTCATATAGAAAGCCGAGAAGATTGCCGCCTCGCCCATCGCAAGCGTCCCGCGGGGGAATCTTCAGATTCCTTGAGTGATGCTCCCCCGACAACCCTGTCCTTAACGGCATGATCGAAACCGACAAGCAGTTATCCCCGGAGTGGCCCACTATGCAACAGCATTACCCATGTGATAACCGAATGTCAAGTCACACTTCCTCCAACTGAAAAGCACAGGCTTCTTAGGGTCTATCACTGTTGCTTCAAACGCGGCAAACGAAACCATTTAGAACGGGAATGTTGATGGTCGGGATCACTCTAATGCATCACATGTCGTGGACATCACCTTTCACTGCTTCACGACATTTAACCAAGCCGTCTTGAGCGCTCTCCAGCTGCCATAAATACGTCTCTACCCTCGACGAGGGATCACAAATCCAGATACCCAAGCAGGAGCACCAACACAGTTCATGTACATCCAATACAGCAGTCACAACAGCAGCGTGCCTCCCACGAACTCAGTTTGTTTTGTTGCAAACTGCTCGAGCTTTCACCATCGGAAACAGCGGCAGTAGTCTTGTTAGGGTGCTCTTCGACACTGGTAGGCATCGTTCCTACATCCGTCAAGACGTCGCCATGCAGCTCCAATGCCCAGTTCTTGGCACAGAGAGCATAACCGTATACACTTTTGGGCGTAGCAAGACTCTAATAACGTACCATTGTCGGAGGATGGCTTTGACACTCAGAAGCCAGTACCATCCAGAAACAATCACCTTCAATGCACTAGAAGTTCCTGAAGTCTGTGCGGTTAGCAATCACTCCTTGGACGCAATCATCTTGAACCAGATACACGACCTTGGTCTGAACATCGCCGATGCATCGTCGCCCGCAGACCCCATTGATGCAGTCATCAGCATTCTGATTGGATTGGACGCTTACTGGACGATGGTAACCGACAGCATTCGATGCCTCCAATCGGATCTAACAGCTGTGGAAACCTTTTTCGGACGGATGCTTCACGGATCCTATCTTCACTCCACATCTGCTCCATCTATTCGCGTTTTCGACGACCTGTAGGTGGAGCATCTTAACTCCAACATGGCGGACGTATCCAGGTTGTCACTTAGTTTCGATTTTGAGATTGCTGAACTGCAATGTTGATTCTCGATGCGTTGAAGGCGACCGAGTATTAAACGCTGCTCATATACTTCTGGCAGGCGTAACCGAGTTGTCCAAAGAGAAGGCTATAGTTGTCGCGTATTATTTGCGAAGTTCTGGCGTGTTTGATCAACCACACTTCGTGAAGGTGAATTTCACGTTTACCGATTGCGAGGCCGAAATAACAAGCAACGAGTATCCTGTGCTGCAGGAATGTCAGAGACATGCAAGCACAGGATATATGTGCTGATGCTTTCTTGCAGATAAGATCTTCTAAGTGTGTAGCGCATGTACGAATGTAGTTTAGAATTTATAGGATAATGTTGCCACATCCGTGTGTCACTGATGCGTATGTTTTTGGGAAACCTTAGCGAAACGTCGCATTGTTTCTGCATTCTTTCCCAAGTGATTTGACGCGCTGATTCAAATGCACAGTTACAAAACTGACTTGATACACGTTTTCGCGCCATCCCTTGTACTTTATTGCACGTAATGGCTACTCAAGTTTGAAAAATATTGTTCTGTTTTGCCTAGACTAGGTTTTGCTTCTCTTCCTGACGTGAGTTGCACAGAAGTGTGCTTCAGAAAAAAAAAAAAGAAGAAAAGAAAAAGAACCTTCATCAGATATGTAGGCAGTACCGCTCCAAGAGCTCTGCCATACACACATAAGCATTGCGGATATAACAGGTTTGCTGATTTTGCGTCGCTCAATCCATCTCTTCCGAGGATGCGTGAAAGTAGGCGGTGTTCCACGTGTGGAAAGAAGAAAACGTGGAAAGACAAACTGGCTGTCCCCTCGGCGCGCACAGTCGCGTTGTGGCTCAGCTTAAAAGTCGTTTGGTTTAGTTTGCTGGTCGTTGTCTGCACTGTTTCCTTCATCCATGATTACAACAGCAAAATACAGGTGCAGATCAGCGACCCATGCGAAAAGCAGCAAGTTCTCCGCAAGTGAACGCGGGGTCGGCCATGTGTACCTGGATCGGCTAGTCCCGAGTTTCACCGCTGTGCGGCGTCGATTTGGCGAAAAACGCGAATAGTAGTCACTGCACTCTCGCTTGCATGTGGGCAAGTAGAACACTGTGACATGGACCCAGCTGAGATGTGGAAGCTGCACACCCTTAGAATCACTGACCTCGTCGATGAGAAAACTCAAATTCACCCAGCGCAAATACAGTTCAAAGATTATGTCACGCTTCAAAAAGACCGGTACCAGGCACCACTCCTCATCAAGCCCTCTTGCTGTGGAATGTTGGCTGATAACCACAGCATCGCATAGACGAGACTACTTTTTCGGCTTCGAGGTCTTCAGCACCATCCAGACCTCCTAAACCAGTACCATGACACTATTTCGGAACATTTCATCGAAGGCCACGCAGAGAAAGCCCCGGACATACTTGAGGAGAACCTTTACTATCTTCCGCTCCAAGCAGTAATCCGGAAGGAAGCAGTGACAACAAAGGTTTGTGTGGTAGTCGACGCTTTGCACACGTCAGCACATCATCCCAAATGGAACAAAACTTCCCGTGGTGTTCCTGGGGATATCCTTTCCCGGAAATCTCGGATCTCCTTGGCAGACAGACATTTTTCCGACAGACGTCCCCCACATCTCCGAGTGGCCACGGTTTGGACTTCCCACAAATATCCGTCGTTTGTCCTCGGAGGAAGTTACACGGAGATGCGGGGACGTCGCACGAACTTACTTGCGTACGTGCTCTGGGCCCTGTATTTTCTCATTATTATTGATAGTGTTTATTGAGGTGCTGCATAAGTGGACAGATTCCTACTAGGCATTTCCTTTATGCCCTTTTGTTTCAGCTTCGGCCACTGCATCTTTCTTTCTAAGTTGCCCCTCTTTGTTACTTTCTAGTATTTGTGTTACAAACAATGAGCATGAAGTGAAGCTTCTCTTAGAACCATGAACTTAGAAAAGCTGTGGCATACCTTTCCAAAGCGAAAAAAAGTCCAAAGTCCAAAGTTTGAGAGTCCTCTTTGCCTGTGAGTCAAACTAAAGGGTGAGGTGGTGATACGTGTACTGATAACACTGGACTGAACAACTGCATTAACTCACTATAACGATAGCGTCTGTGTTTCTTACTGCTTTTGATTCGAGGCATTCAGTTGGTTCAGCAAAAGTCGAACTCACGCTGTGACACACCTTGCCATGTTTCTCTGTCACCTCTGATAATGCTCCCTGCAACATCCCGTCAGGGACCCGATTCGGACAATTCTTCAAACGGCTGTTACAGTACATCCTGCGGATGTACGGTTAGGGACGTCCATTCATGTAGCTCCCAGAGATGTCCATTTCATATACATTTCAGGACATGGACGTTGGGATCTATTTCGAACGTCCGGAGGAGTTAGTGTTCTGTCTGGGATTAAACCAAGTACAGCATAAGGGGCCCAACATCAATGCAGACATATTGCTTCAGTTGGTGGCCTTCCGTTGTTAACCTAATATTCTCATCGCGGATATCCGTAAGGCGTACCTACAGATCTTAATTCGCCCCAAAGACTGCAACGCCCTACGTTTTCTGTGGCGAGAAGACCTTCCATTTCCAGAAAACCCATGCCCCCAGATCCAGGAGTGGAGAATGACGCGTGTCCCCTTTGGAGCCGCATCTAGTCCGTTTCTCTAGCCGCTACACTCCGTCACCACTTTGATAGTGTACAACATAAGTATCCAGCGGCTACAGAGCATCTTCGACACACCTTCTACATAGACGACCTCATCATAGGAGCCACATCAGAAGAAGATGCATTTCAGATTTATCGTGAGGCAGTCACGATGTTGCAAGAAGCCGGCCTGGACCTCCGCAAGTAGTGCTCCAACTCGCTGACCCTCAGCCGTCAATTCTGCAAAGACGGCATTGCTACAATACAGTGAACAGTCAGGAGACTGTGAAGGTCCTTGGGTTGCACTGGCATTGTCCCACCGACGAAGTTACGTTCGTCAGTAACGTCAATCTGTGCTGAAGGCTTTGAATCCTGTCCATCACCAGGGACTGTGACTTGTACTGGGAGCTTTCCGTACAACACCTAGCTGTTGAAAGTCTCGATGTGGAAGCAAACGAGTGGTCCTTAGCAAAATGTTGTTTCTATCTTGGGACTCCGTATGCACTGAGGACAAGAGGTTACCCTAAACACACTTTTTTATCCTACATTATGACCACACGTTTTAAACAGCTCTTTCTAAACAAACCAACACGTACCCCACCTTTTAGCATGCGAATTTCAGATGAGATTCTACTCTATGGCTTTACTGCTTACAGTTACGTGATCGCCGAACGCTGTCCAAGAGTACCTCAATGGCAACCATCCCTAAAATATAACTTACCTTTACAAAGTACAAGAAACCTGTGACCCCCTTCCCCAGTGCTACAGCAGGAGTTTCAGCAACAGAAGAGTAGTTTTTGGAACCACACTGAAATTTATACAGATGGGTTCAATACAAGTACAGGTGTTTCTTGCGCCATGGTATCCGGTTCATGTACAAGGTTGCAGCGCTTAAAGAGCACCACGTCCATCTTCACGTCAGAGGTTTATGCCATCATTTTAGCACTGCACTTCATTTCAGAAAGCACCATCAAATCATCAGTCATATACACGGATTATCTTGGCTCCTTACAATTCATATGCAATATTCAACCACAGAAGAACCACTTCATGCAGCGAGCACAGTACCTGACCAGCAGAATAGCAAACAAAGGTCTCTCTCTCATCATCTGCTGAGCGCGCAGCCACAGAGAAACAGCAGGTGACGAGCTTGCCGACAAAGCTCCTGCAGCTGCACTTTCGGCTGATATGACACCATTTGCCCTGCCTTTTCAGGACTTGAAGCCTTTTTGAAGCTTGAAGCTATTTGAAAAATGGCCGGAATACTGGGATACACAGACACAGAATAAACTTCACCTGGTTAAAAATAGCATAGGACACCCCATACAGAGCTTAGAGAAGAGAGCACACAAAGTTACACGTACACGGCTAAGACTTGGCCATACTCACCTCACCCATAGTTTCCTTCTTTGCAGAGAGCAGCCACCCGAGTGCATGCACTGTGGGGAACTCCTTTCCGTACTACACATCCTTACTTCCTACCCGTAGTATGAACCGCTTCTTCGTCACTTCCGGGAGCTTTATAGAAATCACCTACCGCTGCACCCAGCCCTAGTGCTGGGCGATGAAGCTCTTTTACCCTCCAGTAGAGTCTACAATGTTATTAGAGGCACCAGTTTTTTAAAGACCGTGTAATTTTAAGCAACCCATTTTTTGAAAACAGAATACTTGGTTTACTTTGTATCATGTACTGCACTCTTAAAAATGAACTTCACTGCATAGCCCACTCCTAGCCAACCATCATCCCGAATGTTATCCTTATCTGCCCTGATTTGTTCAAAACGGGAAGCGTACGCCTTTCTTGTGACACTAATGCTGTTCATAATTGTCACAAAAAAGGCTTACGCCTCCCATTTTGAACATATCAGGGCAGAGAACGACATCATTCGAGATTATGGTTGGCTAGGAGCGTGCTGTGCGGTGAAGTTCATTTCTAAGAGTGTGGTTTTAACCTTATCACTCAATTTATAACTAATGACACTTTCAACAACATTTTCGCGCATTATAGCCTTCGTCGCTGCTGCGCCATAAAAATATACTAACCATTATCTATGTCAGGTTTTTTGTCAAACAACTTATGAAGCTTGTCTTTCACTGGACCATCCAACTTATTTGCCGCAAAGTCCAAGATTTCAAATTTCTTCTCAACATCAAGCCCTGCTGTTTCCAGTTTTGCAATCATGCTCAGAATAAATCAGTACTTTTCCACAATGTCTGACTCACTGGCAAGAGCGTATAGTAAAATAAGAGACGTACTCAATGCACTGGCGACATAGTTGTGGCACTGATGCTGGAGCTTTCAGTAAAGCATTTGCCAGCACATGTGCCCGAAATTCAGATACTGTAGGAGATATGTCGAAAAAATGCAATTCTCGCTCCCAGTCATGCAAAATACTATCAACTGGTAAAAGACACATAGTCTACAGGCGTGTCTGCTAAATAATGGGACACTTAAGAAACAGGCTGGACAACCGGGGCAGCCTGTAATCGTCAGAGTCGCTCAGCATAAATTTGGGACAATTCGAGACAACAAAGTTGATGAAAACCATATGAAAACCGCTTCGTATATACATGGTGTTTGCCCTAACGTCTCCAGAAATTTTATTTAAAGCAAGCGATAAAAGAGGACCGAGCGCTACTTTTCAGCTACTTGACTAAGAAACAGGTGCTACTAGTGAAGCAGTACCTGTTTCTTATTCAAGTAGCAGAAAAGTACCACTTGCTTTTCTTTTATCGCTCGCTTTAAATATAATTTCTGGACACCTTAGAGCAAACACCCTGTATATTCCCATGGCTGACACTATTATCGGGACATTTTTTTTAAAAAATCGGGACATATCCCAAAAAGCCCAGCTCTACTGATCTCTGATTGGCTAGCTTGGCTCCACCTCTTCATGCCGATTGGTCCATTTTAAGCCTACTGAATGCTGATTGGCTGCACCACTTCACATAGCTCCGCCCCTGCTTTTAGCCTACTTGATTGGCTCTGCCATGGCTAGCCCCAAATTGCTTAGCCACAATGGCACGTGAAGTGCATTTACCAGGCTGGCACAAATTCCTTACCTGTCCAGTGGTCTAGAGGTGATCACTTACAGTCATTTCAAAGCTCAGGATAACATAGACAAGGCCCCACCAACCACTGCCGCTCCGCAACAGCGCAGATCCCAAGCAACATGCTAAATATGGCCCAACATTGGTAAAAAGTTGGCTAGCCATACTGGCCAAACACTTTCCAAGTTTGGCCAAAGAGTATGGGACCAGTGTTGCATTGGTTCCTTGGCGAAAGGTTTGGGGGACCAATGTGTGCCCAAACATAGGTCTGTAGCCAATTTACCCATCCTTTCACTCTATATATACATATAGTATATACAGGGTGTCCCAGCTAAATGCGAACATATTTTTTTAAAAATATAGATATTACTTTTTCCGAGATTAAATCAATTGCAAAGCATATGCTGAATGGCACTCCTTAGGAGGGCATTAGCAAACTACTAACTAGAAGTGACCCATGATTGGCTGTCCTAGCTGGACTAATTGGCAGCTGGGCTGAATGTGACTGGCTGTCCTGGGAAAGTTATCAAAGCTGTACTGAGTAAAGGTTGAAATCAATTTCTCGTGCGTGTGTGTTTCTCTGTCTGAAGCTGTTGCGGTGTGGCGGCGACTCGTGGGGCCTTGTTTATGTTAGGTTGGGCTTGGAAAACCCAACAAGATGACTTACCGGAAATGGCCACCTCTGAACCAATGGACAGGTAAGCAATTTGTGGCAGTCTGCTAAATGCACGCGACCAGGGGTTGAGCTATGTGGAGAGGGTGAAGCCAATCAGCGTTCAGTTGGCTTAAAATTTACCAATCTGTATGACGGGGCAGAGCCAAGCTAGCCAATCAGCGATCAGTAAGCTTCAAATTGGCCAACCAGCGTGGAGGGACGGAGCTAGCGAAAGGGGCGGAGCTACGACCATGCAATCTACGATCAGTACCCAGACAACACGAAATGGTCCGATAAATGTTACTGGGATGTCACATTGGGGATGTTGCGGACATCCCATGCATGTTCCAAACACAGCCTAAACTTGTCCCCAAAATGAAAAAATGAGACACCGAGAAATGTTTCAGGGAGATTCTGTGGATGTCCTCGAGGGATGTGCATCAGACATGAATGAGATATCGCTGAGAAGCCCCTCCCCCTCGTGCCGTCCCCGTTTTAGTGCTGTCCTTTCCACTTTTTAAGCTATATAATGTATTATAAGCACTGCAACCAACGTGCACACACCTTGAGTAAACATGACAACATTTTATTGTTCCTTTGAGTTACATCTGTCATCATGGCAGACACACATCTGTACATGTGTGTCTGCCAGCACATTGACCATTAATACTATGAAGCTAATAAAATATCACAGTTCCAACAAATACAAACACTTGTATGGGGTTATAACTGTTCCCTGTAAACACTAAAGAGTCCAAATGAGGGGATAGCAGCTGCCGCTTCTAAAGAAATTTAAAGCTCCAAATAGATTGGTAAAATTGCCCTCTGTAAAAACACTAAAGGGTTCCCAACCCGAAAAGGGTCAAATGGTGAGGTAGCAGAAGTTTAAGTTCATTATAAGCAAGTATAGGCATTATAATATGCAACTGCTACATTCACGAAATCCTTTCTGCATTACACCGCAGCGTCGGACTTTGATAATGCAACTTGCAACAAGAAAAGGCAGTGCAAAAGTTCAAATAGGATGTTGCAAGTAACGACAGGTACTGAAAATTTTACCTGAAATTTTATTATGTTACCTCGTAGAGGCGCATTTCTGGCTTGGATAGCTGAGGAAAGAGCGGAAGCTGAGGCAGAGGTAGATGTATGGCGAATACGGCTGACTGCAATTCAATAGAGAGTTTTAATGCACCGTATGCTATCGCCTTTGCGTATATAAGAAATAGTGTGGTGGTTCTGCGCAATGCGCGAAGCTTTCTCTATGTTTTGCGCGTGCACAGAACCAGCAACGCTACCTCTTGCGTAATGCGGTAACGTACGATCCACTAAAACTCACTATTCATACAGAGGAAATTAAATGTACAGGTGAATATGCGACAATGGTATAAATGCAAGACATACCACAGGCCCGTAGATTATATAAAAAATTCAAACGAAAAATTCAGTGAGTATGGAAGGAAATTGTCCAAACGAAACAACAAACAAAAGAGTCCAAACTAACAAAAGAGCACAAACTGGAATGTTCCTGGTACAGGATGTGGGGCAGTTCAACTGTGCTTCTGGTCTGGGCAGCAGGAAGAGCAGAAGTGGAGATGGAGCGAATACGGCTCACTGCAAGACAACCATACAAAGGGAGTTAAATGTACAGGTGAATATGCAACGGTGCCAAAAGTGGGAGATGTATCACAAGAACGTGAAACTTGCTCTCAAACATGATGTGGCAGAGTATAGGCCAAAACTGATCTTTTGTCAGCGGATGTCCATTGACGTTCATAATTATCGCAATTTCGACTTAATCCTTCCAGTGCGCACCTCTTGCCAAACCGAAATGGAAATTTTTTGCCATCTTCCATGCCTTCCACCCCGGATGCAAAACGTGGTGGTTCGTAGCAGGACGTTGCTATCAAGCTGGGAGATCGGTAAATGACGGCTGCGTCTTCAGCAATTTCAACACTTTTGTCAGATCTACATGTGACACAGACGATGCAAGCGCTCACAACCTCGGCCGCTCTTCAAAGTTAGCATGCGGAGGAACACTGGATGGGGAAGCGTCTCCCTCGTATTCTTGGTTCTGACAACTCGATTCCATAGATGTTTCACTCAACACGGTGTCAACGTTGTGAAAGGGTAATAGACTAGAAACCGCGAAAATGTTAGCTGGCACAGCCGTGTTCTCAACGGACACAGAACGCATTTCATCTTCGAAGGGCACGTTTTGGAGGAAGTAAAAGCAGCAAGTGAGGGCACATTAATTGCTGATAAGTTTCCTTGCACCGCTTTCCGTAAGTGATGGTGAAATATTTGTCTACATTTCTTCATAGTGAAATACCTCTCAAGACTATGCAGCCCACACATAATCCGAACACGTCACCTCATCTGCAAAGAGTAAAGCGGCCGGGAGACGTGCTTTGTGTTTCAGCTGCGTCTGCCTGACGTGGTCATGATGGGCCTGCACCCGCAATAGTAGTCACATAACAATGCTGTTCAAGAGTACGGAAAGTTTAAATATACTTACTTTTGCTTGCCATTGCTAACGACAGTTCCGTAGCAGACTCGCAGACACGAATCACAATGGACGCCCGAGCGGCCTCCTTCCCGCCGCTTTCCGTACTGCTCATCGACGAATGTCCCAATTTGGCATCCACAGGGCGATTTCGCGGATTTCAACCCAGGCGAAAACATGAACTGGGAAGTCAACTGGTACCAGTTTGTTCCCAGTTGCCTCCAACTGGTCATGAACTGGAACCAAGTGGGATCAAACTGGCGGCAACTGGAAACTAAAGTGGTACCAGTTCAAGCTGGGCTGGTGGCAACTGGAAAGTGAAGTGGTACCAGTTCAAGCTGGGCTGGTGGCAACTGGACATGAACTGGTACCAGTTCAAACTGGGCCGGTGGCAAGTGGACATGAGCTGGTACCAGTTCAAACTGGGCTGGTGGCAACTGGACATGAACTGGTACCAGTTCAAACTGGGCTGGAGGCAACTGGACATGACCTGGTACCAGTTCAAGGTGGGGGTGGCAACTGGAAAGTGAAGTGGTGCCAGTTCAAACTGGGCTGGTGGCAACTGGACATGACCTGGTACCAGTTCAAGGTGGGGGTGGCAACTGGAAAGTAAAGTGGTGCCAGTTCAAGCTCGACCAGCTGACATGTTTGGGAGAAGTTTCGGTTTGGGTTCCAGGATAGGTTTGTAATAACGTATATGAAGATTATGAAAGAAAGGTTGGGGGGACGATCGGAAAGCAACTTTATAGTAAAAAAATGATATCTCTATTTTTTTGAAGGTGCGCTAATGTTAACAAAAGCTAATTTGGAATTATTATGTTTGCATATTTTGCGCGTTGCTGCTCTCCTGATGAATGACGCGTTTGAACAAGGTGTAACGGTCGCTTGCTACTTCCAGATGCAGCGTTCGCGCTTGTCTGCCGTGTTTTGACTTTTCGCGTTCGTCTCAGCATGCCCCAAGTGACACTTTTGCTCTTAATGTTATTAGCGTGACATGCGACAATATAAATTACAGTGAGCGTCATCGGCTTCAGTACGACCAGACAGGTGTCATGCGATTGCGGCTCTGTTGCAGCTGCGAAGACTGCTTCATCGTGAGTACTATGCTCAAGTGTTTTTTGCTTCCTGCGAACAAAGCAGAAATATAAATAATGGTACCGTCCTGCTGCACGTAAAGTTTGTCTCCCCAGTGTGTTGCACGAGAACATATGGACGCGTTTCTTTCACGACCAAGACCCGGTTTATGCAAATGCGATGTTAACGTTAACAAAGCAACTTTTTGCACACCACACGCTGTGAAAAGTGTCTCTTGGTTTCTCGTTCTTTTATTCATCATGTGCCGTTAGTCTGCGCGTTCCTGCATGTCATTCTCATGTTTCAGATCCTTCACACGGAAAACACGGGTTGCTCTAGAACCCGCATAGCTCACCAGAGTACTCGTGGCGTGGATCGGAAAAGCATGTGAGTCTGTTGTGGAGTAGTTGTGCCTTTCAATTAATGTTTTGGTGATAATATTGTGCTTCACAGGACGACTGCGAAGCAGTATGTCGGACTCCACAAGCGCCTCCTGTAACGGGGGATACACAGGAAAGGTGAATGTCTGCGACATATGTATGTATAGTGAACTAAATGAATTAGTAATGATAGTCTTCTGGCAGCTCTATACGTAGAAAACCATGACTTTACGGCTGCCCGGAATGCTTCCTGTTTTCCTCAACCGTTTCTGTAAAGTCAGTGAGAAACTGCATTGTGAAATACAAAATGTCTGTTTCAGAAGTGCACAATAAAATAATTCATGTTTATTTCAGTATCATGCATCTGTGGGTTTCATCATGGAGATCCAAATGAGCTCCCGAGTGGCTCAGTTCCGGTTTGAGAAGAAACGTTGCTACTTCGGCTGCGACCAGTTGCAAGCTGGTATTTTGAACTGGGACCAGCTGCCAACTCGTTTTGAACTGGTCCCAGTTCAAACTGGGACCAGCTCAAACTGTGTTATTGAACTGGGACCAGTTCAAGCTGGGACCAGCTGCAAACTGGTTTTCAACTGGTCCCAGTTCAATAACACAGTTTGAACTGGTCCCAGTTGAAAAATTTTTCATCTGAGGAATGCTGCGTTTCAAACGCACATCCTACCAATGTACTAGATACATCGCCTGTGGGACTGCGGATGTTGGGACCTGTTTGGGATGTCCCTACAAAGTTTCGTGTTGTCTGAGTAGGCTTAGGATGGACCAATCAGCACGAAGGGGCAGAACTACGCTCGACTAATCAATTGACTCGCGTTGGATAAGAATTGGCTTCTACTGGATTAGAAAAAGTGGCCGTTGTGCATAATGGTTCTATACTACTCACCCACACATGCCAAGAATGTGTGACCTATATTAAACACTGCGGACATTTGTCCCCCATTCGTGAACGGGATTACGCACTGGTGTAGGTGCAGTGCCTTCCTTTCTCCCTCACCCTCCGGGGTCATACTTGTAACGTAATGTCAGTATGTCGAACCGGGTAGCAGATTTTCCCAGCACCTCCACATCCCCCTAACATCCCCAAAATCGTGCAACACTCCCATAATACCGGCCAGAAAGGCCAAAAACACCACAAAAGCAGCAGATATTGGCGTCACCCCCACCCCCCACAGGGCACGGGCACTTCCAGGATTTTTTCCAAGGAGGGGCAAAGTGCTTCCTGGAGGGGAAAGCAGCAAACCCCTACACACACCTCTTTTCTTGGAGTTGACGGCTGCAGACTGTGCGGGTTGTTCAGAGATTCATATTATGACATCTGACAATAATCATGACGACCTGATGAAACAGTGCACAATTGACACTGGAGCTACCTGAGTCCCACAGCCCGTCTTTGCCCCCTCAGTACGCCCGTGCTACGATCCCCCCTCCCCCGAGATTAAGATCCTGGGAATATCCCTGGCCTCGATCATTGTCCAGATTTGCTGTGGCAGTCCGTACTGGGAAGACGACGTACAGGGCGTCAGACAGCAATCATTCCGTGTCTAGTAGTTTTCCGGCGCAACTCGCCGACGAAAAAAACTTCCATGACTTCGTAGCCGTTTCGTACACCAGTCGCTTTCTGAACCATGCGGTCTCTGGGTCTCGCGTCTCCGGTGCCGAAGAAACCGCTTCTTATTGCGCACAGGCAGCAGGGGCGGATCTAGGATTTTTCCGAGGGGGGTTCCGCTATGGACAAGTGCCAGGTGCATGCTGGGATTGGTCCATTGAAACCTATGTGTAAGTCTCGAATTGAGGGGGGTGTCCGGACCCCCGGACCCCCCCCCCCTAGATCCCCGCCTGACAGGCAGTGGTTTACCCAGAATTTCGTCCGTCACTTCGTGACAGTTTCGTCCAGAATTTCGTCCATGCGCAACCACACAAAAAGTTTAGGGGGATCTTCTCTAAATTTTGGGGGTGTTAGAGGTGTAGGGGGGTCTGGATAAATCACTGCGCACAGGTCTATTTTCACGATTTTCACAGCTCGGGGATAACTTGCAACATGTACAAATTATTGTAGCCAGCTTTGTCAAAGAAGTAAGTACTGACCAATTGCGGTTCACAAGACTTACATGTGTGTTTCGGCTTCTGAGAATCCCAAGGTCCCATATGCGGGAACAATGTTCAAGAAGAAGGCGAGGACTGCGATTGCGGCTATGACGAAACGGAGTGCAAAGACAGGTGTTGCTTTCCGAGGGAGAGCAAACAGAACAATTCTCGTGGATGCACGTTCAGGTCCAAAGCCAAGTGCAGGTGAGAGCATTTATATAGGTATCGAGTTCAATCGTACATGCTCTGATGTGTCAATTCCGGTCAACTTCTCCACACATAACACCAATTGTGATACGTGGTACACTGGCTGCTGTTGCAATATACAGTACAGCCGTGGAGCCCCAACCACTCGAGTTGCGGCTCTGATGTCACCGGAGGATTCAAGTTGACCGACTGTTGGAATATTAAACAGTTACTAAGCATTATCGCCGTACACGCACTAACGAAATTTTCTGGTTCCAATTATAAGTGGAGCTTCAGTGACTCTCTCAATCTGCCTGAGCTTTGCTGGTGACTCCATGCGACAATTCACAATAATTCAAAGTGCTGAACAACCGTGCATGATATATTGTGGGGTAAACGCTGTTTGTTGTGATATCTGTCCTTCCCAGGAAGCGCAATGACCGAAAGTATATATACGTAGGGCTGACTGAGTCGACGAAGGCTGTTTTCATGTTAACCCATTTAGTGGATTCAGCTGGTAAGACCATCTGCCAGGCACACCTATGTTCTCCAAGTTTCAGTGTGTTGCGTTGCCTGGTCTGATCCTTTAAAGAGTTCAGTGGGTACACTCCTGTGCATTGCCAGAGAAAACCATGATGCCGATGTTTAGTCGTGCCATTTAAAGCTGCGGGCTCCACGCACATTTTCCAGCCCTTCCAACAGCCCATGCTGCACTGTTGACTGCAAGTTCCACGCTTCAACGCATATTTGCCGCAATGAAGACGACTGCAATTGGGAAGCATATTGCGAGTATCCTTAAAGGGGCTATGAACTGTACCAAGCTAGCCCGTCAACTGTGATTGCCAGTCGGCGAGCAATCACTACCGCCTCCAAACGGTGATTTTAACTTCACTCTTAAAAATGAACTTCACTGCATAGCACGCTTCTAGCCAACCATCGTCTCGAACGATATATCATTATCGGCCCTGATTTGTTGAAAACTGGAGGCGTACGCCTGTTTTGTGACACTTATGCCGTTCATAATTGTTATAAAAATGGCGTACGCCTCCCATTTTTAACAAATCAGGGCAGGTAACGATATCATTCGAGATGATGGTGGGCTAAGAGTGTGCTATGCGGTGAAGTTCATTTCTAAGAGTGTTGTTGGCTGGGACACCTTTTGTGTAGATGAATCTGATACGTCGGTACCTTCACCACATATAGCACGCTGTCGTCCAATACCATCATCCCCAATGACAATGTTCTCGCTTCTGACTTGTTGACAACGGGAGGCGGAGCTATTATGTGTCATTATGTACGTCATTATGGCTAGAAAATAGGCTCCGCCTCCCGTTTTCAACAACTCAGGGACGAGAACGTTGTCATTCGTGATTATGGTTGGCGAGGAGCGTGCTATGTGGTGAAGTTCATTTTTAAGAGTGTAGAGCAGAACATTATGTGTACCTCTGCGTTGGCGTCTGATTGGATGCTACAATTCTTCAAATGACGTAACAATGGATAGAGGTATCTCGATGGCGGTACGTCTATTCGCCCGTATCGGAAAAAGAGTGTGTTTTTGTATTAACGCTGCACACGTTATGAAGGGGAAGTATTGAACAATAAATTGTAAAGAGAAATGCGAAGCGCAGAAGAACAATATTACACCTATTACACATATAACTAAATACCTGCAGATAGGAGTTCTTACCTCCTTTAAGCCCCAGTCACAATGAGCCTTATGTTTTGTATTGAATACTACAGTTGCTCTCTTTGAAACTCCTTCAATCCAAAGTCGCACACCACATATGGTAACTTCATATGTGAAGCTTAAGAAACCGAAACACATGGAAGTCTTTCTTAGATTACTTGCCATATGCATGATAATCCTCAGCAAGCAACTTCAGCGGAAGAACAGCCAAATGTCCGCCAAGTACGACGAAGGCCGACGGGACTCTCTGTAACTTTGGCACTCAGCTTTGTCACATGGGAGTCTGCGAGGTGTCGCTGTGTGAAATGTACAAAATGAAGCCTTGCTACCTTTCCGGGCCCCATTGGGAGCCGCAAGAAATGTGCCTCATCGCATGCAACAACTCGAGTGAGTCCATCTGGTCGAGTGGTTCGATGGTCGCGCTGAGCTTCCGGATGCAGGGGAGACCGGAGAGAGTTGTCACAGTTCTAACTTCTGATTTTGCGGTGACGAAAGTCGTTCGACAGGCTGATGAAACAAAAACTGCATGTTAGTGCGATCTTTTGGCCGCACAACGCACATATTAAACTAAAGCTGGCTTCAAAAATAGTATATAAAACAGTATTTGCGCGGAGGCCGTCAGTTATGACAGTGCGCCCCAATAGCGGGGCAGTCTGTCGCACGGGCTGGGACAGGTTATCTCAGCTGCATTTCCTCGAAATCTCTATTGTGGCGTGTACCGAGTGGAATACCCATTGCAAGTGCATGTGGAAAACAAACTAAATGGGCAGAAAAGAGCCTATTATCTTAAGCCTTATATTTGCACAATGAGCACGTCTGTCCTAGCGGTACAGGATTTATGGGTGCAGTGCAAGCTAGCCATTATTAGCTGTAGACCGGCATTGTAAATAAAAAGGGGGAATAAATTATTACACGATCTCTAATACAGTTTCTTAGTCGCTCTACCAATTAAAACATGTGACAACCTACCCCCCCCCCAGGAATGGGCCAATTAACGGACACCCAAAGTGACTTTAGCTCACCAGTGGAATTAACTGTGGAACGTATTCTGCTGAAATTTCGCGAAAAGATTTCCAAACGGCGAATAAACATTACAAACACGTGCATTCTTTAGAGAGCTCTCTTTAGTATGCGTCGTGCAAAATTTGAAAATACAAGAACGGAGAAGTTCACTTATTCATCACTGAAACAAGTTTTGAGTTGTGTGCACCTTGCCATACTTTCCATGACAATGAAAGTTTCAATTACTGGCAGCTCGTGCCTCTAACAAACAGCGGGAAAATGGGGGGGGGGAGAATATACTTTTATTAGAGGGAAAGGTCTGCAAGACCAAGGTCAGCATGCTATTCCACAAAAAAACATTGGGAAAATGGCTTACCTGCTGAGCTTCGTTACCTTTTCATGATTATAGGTCATCTACGCTGTATCCTATATCTGTTAAAAACACAAATAATTCGTTTCTTGGAACTATTTCACATGACACGCAGAGCACAATCTTGCCCATTTCGACCTATAGGCCTAGATGGAATATTCCCAGGCTCCGAACCAACTATGGTAAATAACTGTTTAAATAAATAAGTTTACTGTTCCTCGACTTTTGAATGATGCGGAAAGTGCTAATATCGACGTAGTCTCTAGCAGTAAGAAAGATATCTTAGATTACTTTCTGTGTGCATAGGGAGTATTATTATGTTATACATTTATATGATATGGTGTCACTGATGTGACTGTGCAATTTTGGCCTACTTTTCGGAGTGCATTGGGAGTATGTTGTGTATGATAGGATGTCAGTTATGTGAATTGAGTCCTCTATACTTATGATTGTGATGGCCTTTTTTTTTCCTAGTGCGAGTTGCACTATATTTTCCCTGTTGCACTGTTGTGCTGAAGGGGCGAGCCTCGTCAAGCCGCCTCCGCGGCTTTTTGCTTACCCCTTTTCACAGTAATGTGAATAAACTTATTATTATTATTTAAGTAAAGTGTGACAACTGACCCGTGTGACAACTCTCCCAGGTCTCCCCAACTTTTTGCTGTCACATTGTCTTCCGTCAGCAGTGGCATTTGTCTACACTGGGAGCAGTACGTAGTTAGCACTGAGTTAGCACTTCTTTACCGTTGGACAGAGGAACGCACACGAATCACGCCTTTTTTTTTCTGAAGCCGATACTAATCGATCCTCACGTGGTTACATAAGAAGAAATTCCTGAGGAGGAAAATGAAAATCTGTTCCAGCGTCAGCTGGGGGATTACGAACATCGTAAGCTTTAGAGACATCCTCTTTCAAGACATAACACTTTTATTATTCAGATATAAGGACAGTGAAGTGATGGCTTTTTTCGACAGGGAGATTCCATAGCCGGAAGGCCCTCTGCCAACCATTCGACTCAGAGAATACATGATGCCAGGACATCGACGGAGTGTCAACATGCGTTCATCACATATACAACACACTTGCAAACACTCATGCTGGTAATGAAATGTTTCATTAACATTGATTCGATGGAGACATTCATCCAACTGACGCGTCTCGTTTCGTGTCAGAGTAACACCATAGGGCTTCGCTCGACCATCTTTATCCCACATTCTAATGGAGAGCAAGTCCGAGGGGCACGTGTGCACATAAACGTATTCCTCCAGTTCTACCTCCAGGGTACAGTTGCCTTGTTGAAGTTCAGTGGAAAATTGTGACTTTTTAAACTGTAATATCAGTACTATTGCGAGACATATATGAAACCCATGAGAAGTGACAAACCACCCGCACCTATCCATGTCACACAGTGAAATGACAAGAACGGGGCTTTAAAGAGAATTTTTGTTTCGCTTTTACTACATGGAATTTTTTTAGGCAGCAGTCTATTTTTAAGAAGGTCGATGGTTATAATACTAATGTAGCCTGCCACAAAATGAAGTTTTGAGCGGACAGCATACTCCAGCAATTCGTATAGCATCCACTTCATTCACGTAAAGCAACAGACTGCCAATTGTACATGCCCAGTCTTGGATTACTTTCATACCTCCTGGGGACGACCTCAGCGAACAGCCACTGTGGACTCCAGCATAGATTTTCTTTGCAGTCTTCCAAACACCCCTACTTAGAGAAGGATCTGGCATCGTCTTAAATAGCACCATGTCTGTGACTACCTTAAAGGCTTCCACTATCACTGGATCGGATCCCTCTGTCAAATTGCAGTCCATCATTTCTTTCCACGTTGCATGAGGCTTTCCACGCAGACCTTGCAGTCGAAAATCGAGGTATTCGATAGTCCTGCATCCTTCAGGCACATCCGAAGTCTGGGAGCAGTCCATATTGAGTCAGTCAATCAAAAAGATAATTTCCTGGAGTAATTTACCGGAGTGAATCAAGTACTGCAGCTCGCCATTCTTGGCTCGTCTTTTTATAATCTTTTCTACGGTTGGAATCTGTCGCACTCATACAAATTCGCTCTCACAGAAACCACCAATGATATGCTCAATGTGCAGGTCACGTAATAGGTAGGTATCGGGATAACCCAGTTTGATAGCACGCACAATGAACAATTTTGTTGTTGCAGAACTTAAGTACTACTTTACCAACTGGTGTCTGTATTTTGCAATTCGTACAACATCTGCAACATTGTAGCATGGTTTCTTTAGTGGTCCAGCTGGGGTGGGATAGAGTCTCGCTCCAAAAATGTGTTCATTTCCTTTGTTTACATTCACGGGTCTAGCAGAAAGAGATCTATGTATTCGATTGTTGTATGCTTTTACTAGGATGTCTACATATCGTTTGTGGCCGATATGTAAAGATACGATATAGAGTAGACATTATAGTCCTTTGAATTATCTCATAGTTAGCGGCTTTACACTGAGAATGCGAGCTGTACCAATAAATACCCCTTTTCTTTAAAAACTTTTGCACTAAACTGTTGACGAACTCGCCCCCGCGATCCGTATGCAGAAGACTGGGTGTACCGATTCGTCTAAAGGCAAGCTTTAAAGCACGTACTATCTCAGGTGGTCTTTTATTACGAATGGGTACAACTGCAAGAAGGCGAGAAAAAACGTCTATGCGGAATAGCACATGGTGAAAGCCACTGTTATGATGTTTAAGTTTCTGTACATCCTTCACGTCGCTTTGGAAGGTTTCCTTCACACCAAGGGCTACTATTTTATGGGACATCGAAGGCTTCTTGAACTCTTTGTGCAGACTGTAAGGATCACCCGTCTCCAGAAACTTGACAACTTTGCTCTTCTTTACACCAATGCCTTGCACAAGTCTCTGTTTTCCACCAAAACTGGCAACATATTGTGGATCGTAAGTAGGCAGTCATTAACATTTTCGCTTCCTGCCGTGCACTCGAAGAGCGTCGAGAGCCAGATATGCATTAATCGTAGCCGAAACGTCACCTCTCATCCAATCAGGTTGCTTATTGTGAAGTTTGTACCGCAACAACTCCACAATAGAGGATTGGGGAATCACCTCTGGCAGTGACAGATAACTCTTCCACTCTCGTCGTACGCCAGTACAGTTGTTATTAGTTGAAGCATTGCCAATACCTTTTTATGATGTCTTGAGGGGAAGTGAGACAGTATCTTTGCATCCTCAAAGTAACCCTTTTCGTCTTCAGCTAAAAGAGAATCCATTGTTGATGTCGAGCACGTTTTGCGGCACGTGTAAGCGGTGGCGATGTTTCAGTAGCGGGAGTTGGTGAGCGTCTGCTTGAAGTCGATACTGTGACACCCTTTTGAAGTCATGATGAGAGTACAATGGGTGACGGCAAATTCAATTTCTCCAGATGAGGTAACATGCGATCAAGATATGGAGGTCTCTGAGTACTACGAGCTCTGGATACGAGATAATAAACGAGGTCAATTATATTGGTATCCTCTTCTGGTTGTCCATCATTAATGATCTGATAGGTTTTCGGATTCCACGAAATGGTTTGCTGCAGTATATGCAAAAGTTGTTTGGCTTTGACCTTATAACCACTGCTCATAAAAGCAGCGACAGCGTCACTTCTCTCATCTTCTGTCATCTGTGCACTCTCTTCTCTCCTTGTAGCTGTCGCAGTCCTATCCGTCACCACATTGGGATGCAGCAAAGAGTGGAGATATTGAATTATCTCTTTTGCTTTGATGTCATCCAGTGCATTCTTGTGCAGTATTTCAGGAATAGGAGATTCGCGATATGGAACAAGCTCGTACTTCTGCATGAGTTATACTCCGATTGCTTTTGCAATCGCTCTGCCCCTACCCAGTAAACCATAAATGTCCCTGGGATGACTGCAAGACATCCTTACCAGGATATCTGGACTACCAGTGGACGTCCACAATCCTCCCGATGATGTCTGAGTGGACATCCCATGGATGTTAAAACAAGCATCCATATCATGTCACTGGAATGTCTTTCAGAGACATGATCTGGTACCTTGTTGGGACGTTTTTTATGTTATGCTAGGTGTATATACTTTGAGCAATATCATGATGCAGATATGTGGTTCAGCTTCAACGTTTATTGGTGTACTGACTGTGTACAGTAAGACAGCTTTACATAAAAATACTCTCGACTAGAGTGAATTAAAAGCAAGATAGGAAACTACAATAGTACCACAGCAGCTAGGAGCTTATACATATGCTGGGTTTATAAGCATTTTTAGCAGAATTGAGACAAAAATAACAGGTTGTGTAGAGAACCAGGTTAAGCCACATTGTACTACATAGCATGTAACCAGAGTAGCAGAGGCACTGCCGTGGTAACACACGTTTATGGGTGTGTTCCCTATTGACCAGTGATATCAGGTTTGATGTGATTGGGGACACTGTCTTGATGCTCATGTTAACACGTGGAGCTGCTCTGATACTAATGTTAACAGAGCTGTTCAGGCTGATGTTAAGACTAGAGCCGCTCTGATGCTGATGCTAACATGAGGGCTGCCTTGATGCCGATGTGGCACAATAGTTGCATTGATGCTGGTTATGGCAGTCTTGAAAATGCTGCTGTGTGGCCATGCAGCAACGGCAAGCTATTCACCGCCCCTCCTCGTCGCTGTCTGCATGCTTTCTGAAATGTTCTGCGAAGTACGCCGCTCATGTCTGGGGGAGATGAGAACCCGCAAAAACCCACGGCGAAACAGTAGATAGAAGCAAGAAATCGCTTTATTCACCACTCACGAGTACGTACCTCTGAAATTCATTCATTCCCCATTCATCATCAACACACCTGAGCGCTCGTCTCACGCGGGCACAAAATTCGCAATGATCAGACGACGAACAACAATGAAAAAAAAAAAAAAGCACATAGATTCTCACTACCGGTCCAACTTGCCCTTCTCAAAGTATTTGCAAATCTTGTAATGACGTGCATGGGTCTCCGCCACATTGAACGCAATGCTTGCGTCTTTCTTCCTGGTGCACGTTGCGCCATATACGCCTAATCTGCAAGAAATATCTTTTCAGAAAACACGATAACAGCATAGCCATGTGCAGTAGGTGTCAAGACATATACACACCGTCTGCACAAAGTCGCTCACGGTTTCATCTTGGGTTCCATCTCCCTGTCGTAGTTCAGATTGCCTGCAAATGGACTGAAATCTACAATGACATAATGACAATGCATATGCACAGCCGAACGTATTTTTCACAGTTATATTGATTACACACCTGACACGGCAAAAATCCTGATGGCGAAGAGCGATTTTGGCTTCAGATACAGGGCCGAGTCCTCACTTGACATTTCAAACGAGCCTGACTGGTCTGCTGGGGGTTGGCAGAAACATTTCCCCTTACGGGCCCTTTCTCAGACGGGTTGCTAGAACGACAGCATAAACTGGGAACTGCATTACAAACCCTCAAATAGCTGCAGACTTAGCGGAACAATAACACGCTCGAGATCATGCGTACCACCCGCGGCGATGAGAAACGTCCGTTACAGCCAAAGCGAACCCAACAAAACTGCGCATGCGCGAAAGACAGCGCTGGCTGGTGGCATGGTGAACAGGCAAGGACACGGGAGTTCGTGTTAGCATGCAGCCAATGCAGCCATCGCGGCCCAAGAAGCAAAAATAGCAAACTGTACACAATAATTTTTGTCCATTTAAACTGAAAAATCTTGTATCGGGCACGTGCCTGGTATCATGCATATCTAATTCCACTGAAGTGACACTCACCCCCACCTTAGAACCACATTACGTCCAGAGCAGAATGTCAAAATACAATCCACAGGATGCCATGCAATTGACAACCTTTGTGACACTACCTATGGATGTCCTAATGATGTTTAAATTGGACGAGGACGTCTGGACAAGATGAGGACGTCCATGGGCTTTTTATGGTTTATTGGGTAGCGATGAGATGAGATCGAGTAGTGGTGGCAAGAGGAACTGCAAAAACCCACCAGTTTGTTGCAATACTCTGCGAACTTTCTGCACACTGCTACCGTCTCATTTTCCAATGCTTGAATTGGGATTGCATAAGGTTTCAGTTTTTTTCGCACACTCGTGTTGAATTCCAATGGCAGATTCAGAGCGCCTCCGGAGCAAGTTTTGTTGCTCCGCCGAGATCAAGTCTGTTCGATTGGCAGATTGGGAACAGTTCTGGAGTATTCCAATGGCAGCTTCGGAGCGGCATTCGAGCCAAGGTCGCTCCAGGGAGCACCCCAGACTGCTCCGCCAAAATAGGCAGATTCAACCGGAACTCTACGTGACGTGTCACTTGTCGCGCGTGCTTCCTATTTCCTGTCTCTATTTCGCCAACATGGCTGCTTTGCAACGCGTCTTCGCCGTTACTAGTATTTCGCGTCGTACGTTGCCGATTTTATTTCATGAAGGAAGCGAGAATCAGACATTACCAGGGCAACGTTAGGAGATTAGGAGGACCTTGACGTTGCAAAACATGGCGTTATAATGGAACATGAGCATCTTCTTCTTCTTCTTCCTCCGTCTCTGGCCGCCATCCACCAAGGGAGGTTACCCAGCGCTAACTCCAAGTTGTGCGGAAGTGTTCCAGTCGCAGATTCGGATCACTTGCTCTAGGCCAGATCAAGCCGCTCCACTGCGGAGCCTGCCACTTGCTCCGACTCTGCCATTGGAATTCAACATCGGAGTCACTTGAATATTCCCTTTACAGAGATTTATACAAATCTCTCTAATAGCTGTTAACTGATTCTTTGTAGCATGTTCCAGGAGATGGTAACGTTGTTCGGGCGACTTTGTTTCAGCAAGCAAGTGCAGGAAATGAATATTCTTCCGCACACGCTACATGTCTTATATACTATCTGCCGTCGGTCGTCAGGGAAAATATTTGTCCACACTCGGAGGTGGTCCAGACACTTTTGAGACAAATCGATTACTACGTATGAATATGGTTCCTTGCATGCATCTTTATATATGGTGGAGAGCAAGTCACTTTTACCTCGCCCAAACAACTGTCGGGAAAGTAACTGCATCTGATCCACTATACGTGCAGAACGACACAAAATCAGAGCGCTGCTATTAAACTGACACCGATATAGGGGCTCATTGACGAATAAATATTGTGTAATAAAAGTAGATGAACAATTTAGATGGTGACAGCTAGCTACGTAGAAATTAGATTTCTTTAAGTCGACCTTTGTCAGCCAGACAGTCGTCAAATATGATTAAAGAATTTCTGACGTTCTCCAAGTTATCTGGTATATCTCGCGTAAATGTGACTTCGGAGAATTTATCAAAGATTGGTTGCTTGTATAAGTATACAGGGTGTTTCAAAAAACGTGTCATTCGGACTGTATAAAAAAACGGGGCGACGGAAAAATACGGGGTAAACGGCCAGGGTGTCGGAGCAAACCGAAAACCGGAACCGAAAACCGAAAAAAAAAACGCTATTTTGGTGCGAACCGGAACGGAATCGAAACCGTATACGTTTTTTTCGCTCAGGAGGGAAACCGAAAAATATATTTAACGGTTTTCGGTCTAAAATAAAACTTCGCCGGTTTGGACTACGGATAGGCGAATGAAACAGACGTCGTGTGCTCTGAAGTCATGTCATGGGTACCATACGAGGGTTACGGTTACGGTGGAATGTATGTCGGTATACTATGACCCTTAAGCTCCCTTTGTAATGATTTATCGTTCGCGCACGCACACAGGCTTAGAGGTACATGTGACTCTCTAGCAATGTGCCGTACTGTTCGTTCTAATTTGATCCCCGCAAACTCTCCTCAACTAAACAGCGACCCAAGGGGGCTGCATAACGGCTTCTTTATATGTAATGTCGTGCAACGCGTCCCTTGTTTGAGAGCATCTAAGTTGAATACATTTACGTATACGCGAGGGCAAGTCCGTGCGAAGTGGCAACTCTTTTGTGGACAGGACACGAAGAAAATAAAACGGAGCCCTCGAGCGCGTTTGTGAGTGAAGGTGTTCCTCGATTTGCGTCGTGCTCGTGCGGTGGTGCTTGCTGGCTAGACAGTAGCAACAGACATTCGGATGGGACGCGATCGCTCCAACCCAGCAAGAAAGTACTTTACGTATGACATCACGACAAACAAGTCCGTTTGTAGCATGTGCTTCAAGAAAGGAGAAAGCCTATTTGAACAGACAGTAACCTACAGGATCCGAAAGCTACCAATTTCACAGCTGTCTATTAATATCAAATACAATGTATGCGGAATAAACGGGTTTACATTTTGTAACATTGATTTTCTTTTGTGGGGATAAATATTCCCAGCAGAAGCGGAACCGGTTAAAAACCGGTATGAACCGTTATTTTTTTGCTCCGGAGCAGAACCGGTACCGGATCGTTTATGATGTAACCGGAACGAAAACCGGAACGAAAAACGTTTCGGTTCGACACCCTGTAAACGGCACTTGTGTGGCAACTGAATTTGCCATCTTGTAAAAATATTTTCATTTGATTTTAATTAAAACCAATCGAATTTCTTTACTTGAACTTCAAAATTTCCCAAGTCAACCTCACGTTTTTTTTTACAGAATTAGAGAGCCCGTAGCGAACTCAGTCAGAACAACCAAGAAATCCGCTCGATATTGCAGAGGGAACTGCCCAAAAAAAAGTCCCGAAGTTGAGGCTTCCGAGTTTCGGGTATTCAACAGCGCACCAAATCAGTCGCAAAGATGCGCGAAGGGCAGGACATGTTCCTGCCCCCATGAAGCTAGAACAGTTTATCTAAAAGCGATAAAACCCCGGTGCAGGGGACACAAAGAGACAACACAGACGAAGCACTGACTGACAAACAACTTTAATGGCAGGGACACATCTTAAATATACCAACTGCACACCCGACCCCTAGTGGCAGCCAAGGCCGTTTATCGCCGGACCGGCGTGCAGCACAAGACGCGCCGATAACAAGTCGCGTGACATTCCACCATACGTTGATAAGCGGCAAACAAAAATGATTCCGCTTCTTTTTTCCCCCGCCCTGTTTTTTTTTTTTTCGACCTTCTATCCTTCATGGGGGCAGGAGCATGTCCTCCTCTCCACGAATCTTTGCGTCTGATTTGGTGCGCCGTTGTATACCCGAAACTTTGAAGCCTCAATTTCGGGACTTTTTTGGGGCAGCTCCATTTGCAATATCGAGCGGATTTCTTGGTGGATCTGACTAAGTTCGCTACGGGCTCTCTAATTTTGTAAAAAAAAAAAAAACGTGAAGTTGACTTGAGAAATTTTGAAGTTCAATTAAAGAAATTCAATTTCTTTTAATTAAAATCAAATGAAAGTATTTTTGCAAGATGGCAAATTCAGTTGCCACACAAGTGCCGTTTACCCCGTATTTTTCCGTCACCCCGTTTTTTTATCAAGTCTGAATGACACGTTTTTTGAAACACCCTGTATGTAAAATATACAATGAAATGGTTTGATGAAATGAAAAACGGATGCTCTGTGAGTCAAAACTCTTGTTACCAGCGTTGTTTTCCCACTCTGACTTTGCCCTGAAATGGTTATCGAAGCAGGAGTAATGAACCGGTACGGTCCGACCTCGGTCATCATTTTTTTTTTTTCACAGTGAAATACTGTACAGTATGATATTATGTGAGGTTTCAGAAACTGACAGCTCATGTAGGAGAGAGACACCACTCCAATCTACTTGCTACAGGCAACTGAGAAAGTTGTTCATAGAATCTGAGTTTATTTGGCAGTTGCTATACATTAGTTTTCAAGTTGATAATTGAGAAAGTCAATCACGAACAGCGTGACGAACTTTGCTGTTGAGTGATATCCCAACTTCACAGCGATTTCGACAAAACAAAGGCTTTCTGTTGAAAGCAACAGAGGATCGATTTGTCGTTTGTAGTCCATCAAATCATCGATTTGGTGTGACCAGTTGGTTAGCAAACCGAATGGTGTGTCGTATGAAAGGAAACGCTCTTTATTGAGACTCGCATACAGTCTCCCAGATGCCAATGTTTGGGAAGTTCTTGAAAGAGGACAATGTTGGTGACAATCTTGAAAGCCTCCACCAAAGACATTCGTTTTGTTTCCATAAGACCACACCTGGAAAGTTCTTTCCACGACCTGTGCTGCTGACGACATGGTGCTAGCATGCGAAAGACACTTTTGTTCAATTTGTCGCACTCATCTCCGTCTGCTGTTTCTTCATCACTGTCTGATGGGGATCACGAACCACCGGGTTGACTTTCAATGTCGGATCACCTTGAGCTCTCCTTTGCCATGGCACTCTGGTGTCATCGTCAAGAGCTACTGCATATTTTACTATGTCAAACTCGCTTTTATAACTGTCTCTCTCACTTCATAAATATATTTCCTTTAAAGACTACACGTAACACAAAAAAAGAAACCTGTTGCAGCAACTGCTTAAGAACAAATAATATAAGAAATGTGAAGATTATGTTCGGGTTTGCAGACGACTATACAAGGTCTTAAAGATCTGGCAAGACATAACATGTCTATGCAAGTTAGAAAAAATGCAGACAGTAGGTTCAAGGTTGTAGCACATGTCCATGCGAGACGTTTCAAGAACTAACAAGATATAACATGTCTACACAAGTTCGTTCATCATGTGGTGTGAGGAGGATGCAGACATTCAAAAGGCCTGACAAGATATAAGCTCTTCAGACATTCAAGGTCATGATTTGCAAAAAATGTTGTTTTCTTCAGTGAGAATCTGAGTGTGAAGAGGTATGCTACCTCTGAGCACATGTTGAGCTAACTAATTTTTCTCCATGCGTTTTCTGAGGAAAGCATGTCATCGATTTTGGAGAAACTCAACAAACTGAAAAAGTCGGGAGATGGAGCAATTCAAAAGATGAGTATGCTATCAAAGAATCAAAAATTTGATGTTCTGGATATTCGCAGAATTGAGACAATGTATGGAGATACTGTGTATGTGGAATTACTGACAGACAATGAGACCAAGGTGAAAGTCTACCTTTCGAATAGATTCAAGCGACTTTCGGACGAAGACCTGGAAGATGATGTGGCAGTTACCAAATCTCCAAATGGAGAAGGATGGATACCGCAATGGCAAGAAGTTGGCGTATCCAGACATCATTTTCACTAATGACAAGAAAAAGTAACTTCGGAAATCATGGTCACCTGTCACTTGCGTGCTCCGCATGAGCGACAGTTCTATGCAACACCGCTAGGACTCCAAATTCATCTGGAAAACGTACACCAACTGGAGACACCCTGCATCCCATTCTGTGAGACTTTATGCACACTTCGAAATTACACAAGACGTACGCTTCGAGCTGCACTTGCATGACAGAGACGAAGCTGGACATGATGTGACAACATTCTTTCATCTATACGGGCAGTATATTGATAGTGTGTTGCGATACTTTGGTTTCGCATTGCGTTTTCACATCCTTCTCAAAGCAGAACTTGGACGACATACAGTGGATGATGATGAGATACGACTTGATACACGATTCGTGCATTCCAAGGTGAGGACAATATGGTCAGAAGGTGACATAGAACCCGCTATTATTCAGTCAGGCAGTGAAATTGTGCACAACTTGGGAAGTCTTGAAATCGAAGGCTCTGGTTTTTTCCTCTTTCGTATTCTCACGTGCATTATCAATGTTGGACGTCTACTGCCTGAACTAATTGGTTGTAGTGACTTTGAGCTGCCTGCAGACTTGAAACGTAAGAATAGGTCTCTACTGAATGTGGATTACGGTCTGCACGAGGGTGAGCAAAATATGTGTTTCGCATTTTCCGTGATAGCAGGATTGCACCTGCTGATCGATTTCGAAAACATAGAGCATCCTCGTATCGGCCATACTTATATATCAGTATGTACTCCCAGAGTCAATTCCCATCACGTATCCTAAAGATGTAGAAATGTTTGAAAAGCAAAATGGCGTCACCATTAATGTCTATGCATATGAAAGGGAAGAGAAATTTGTCTATCCTATAAAAGTTGTGAACGAGGAACGCGCAAAACATGTGGACCTACTCATGATTGATTCTCATTTTGTGGTCATCACAAATTTCAATGGTTTGTTTCAAAAACGTGGACGTTTCCATTGCAAGCAATGTATGGGTTTCACTACAGAAGCTGTCCTGAGTAATCATTTAAACATGTGCAAACTTCAGAAAGTGGGCAAAGACAGTTTATCCAAAGAAAGGAGACACGTTAGAGTTCGCTGGTGAACGTCTTTTGGCTGAAGTACCTTTCTATACTGTGTGTATGACTTTGAGAGTGTCCTGTCACCATGTCTTGACGAAGGAAATGTGTTTGAAGATCATATCCCCTCCTCCTTCTGCCTCTTAGTTACACGAGCGTCAGATTCAAATGTTCTCCAAAAACACCTTTTTTGTGGACCAAATTGTGTTGCTGTGTTCATGAGTCTACTGCACAGATTGCATGACGAAATTTTGGAGTGGATACGACAGATTGCACCTTTGGAAATGAGCGAAGAGAACGAATGCCAGCACGCCGCCGCCACCCACTGTAACTTTTGCAAAGAGTCGTTTGCAAAGAAACAGAAAGTGCGTGACCATGACCATGTAAGTGGAACGTTTCGACAATCCTTGTGTCAATCGTGCAACCTCAATTTCAGAACACCTCAGATGATTCCAATCATTGCTCACAATGCTAACTATGATATGAGTTTCCTTGTGTCATATGCATTTGCTCAAAAAATCGAACATAAGAGTGATTGCCAGCAGCTGTCAAAAATTCAAATCTAACGTTGGGTCCTTTAGATTCCTGCACAGTTTCCTAAATGTAAGTCTTGAAATGTTGGTGAAAAATCTGCGTGACAAGGGGGTGGAAAACTTTCATTGTCTGCGACAGTTTTTTTTAAACGAAGAACACTTTAGACTTATCGTTCGCAAAGGGGTCTTTTGCTACAGTCATATCACTGACTTCGATGTCTATGATGAGCCTTGTTTACCACCCCGTGAGAAATTCTTCAATACACTCAATGGAGTGGAAGTAAGTAAAGATGACTACTACTACGCGCAGAATGTCTTCGAAAAATTCCAAATGACAAGTCTAGGTGAATATTCAGATATGTACCTGCTCACCGACACACACTGCTTTTAGCAGACGTATTTCAAAACTTTCGCAAATGGACACTTGATGTGCACAAAACTGAGCCCCTGCATTTCGTATCTCTCCCAGGGTTAAGCATGTCCTGCGCACTAAAAATGCGTCAGATACAACTAGAACTCATTCACGACCCTGATGCATACCTGCTAATTGAGAATGGCTTGCGAGGAGGTGTAACACAATGCTCTCTCCAAAAAGCGGCCGCAAATATTCCAGGAACAGAGCAGTTTGATCCAACACAGCCGACAAGAATAATTAACTACATTGACGTTAACGGTCTGTATGGATCAGTAATGCGAGAGTCGCTATACCCTATGGAGGGTTTCAGTGGTTGACAAAGGAAGAAATTGAGAACCTAGATGTAACTCGCATTCCACATGATGCATCTATTGGTTACTTTCTCAAAGTGGATCTGTTATATGAGCAAGAAATTCATGATCGACATAGTGATCTTCCAGTTGCACCAGAGAAAATGTCCATTCCCTACAACTTATTGTCGGACTACCAGAAACAGTTGATGGAAAAGTTTGAGATTCCGTCGAAAGCTATCGAGCCAAAGCTGCTGCTAACATTGTTCAACAAAGAGAAGTACTTTCTTTACTATCGCAATTTGCAGTTGTACATGCAATTGGGACTGCGAGTCACAAAGGTTTCACAAAGTTCTAAAATTCAAGCAGAAACGTTTTCTCCGCGACTATGTGGATTTCAATCACGAACTGTAAAAAAATGCTACTAATACATTCGAACGTCAGAACAAGAGTAAATTGATTTTAAATGCTGTCTTTGGGCGCTGTTGTATGCAAGTGAGAAAATTTGTAGACTGTCGCCTCACAGTGACGGACGAACAAGTGTTGAAACTCTTGCACAACCTAAACCTCAAACAGTTTCGAGCATTAAGTGCTCATGTAATCCTGTTCCAGTTCTCTCTGGCAGTGCTTCAGATGAAACAACCACTATACTTGGGTTTCACAATACTAGAACTCTCAAAGCTTAAGATGTTTGACTTCTATCACAATCATCTGATGCGTGTAGCTCCCGATACTAGACTGTTGTACAAGGACACAGATTCCTGTATAATAATGCTGAGCGATGAAAAGTCACTGCTTGAACTAGCCGACGATCACTTGGACAACTCAGCCTATGAGCAAGGCCCTATCCTCGTGAAAACTAATCAACCTCGATTACTGTACGTCACAAGCTGTAGGGCGGGGCTGCCACGAAATACTCCGCCCTTAAATCCCGCCCGTTTCAATTGAAATTTTTACCCAGTTTTCCTTCGCAGCCTCTCAGCCCTAATCTCAGACCGTGACCCTACGTCATTTTGACGTAACAATGACGTAAAAGATTAGTTTCAAAGCTGAAAAGTAATGTAGCGAAAGAGGGTCGATTACTTTGAGCGGCGATGGGTTTCGTGATGGGTCCGCATGTGCATTTCCGTTTATTGTGTTGTATAAAGTCTGTATGTGCTCATCACAACAAAAAATTCATATCTTTCTTCATTTTTGTTTAATAATGATACAAAAGCATCGCGTAACACCGTTTCTCTGCGCCGGTCGCGGCATCGTATGCGTGAAACTGGCGGGCTTTTCGAAGCGTCGTCAGAGCCGTACGTCGTACAAGCAATGTTATTGCAACGTAGCGGTGTGCACACAAAAAACTAATCGCTCAAAGTTCACTGTTTGTTGAGTAAAACTATCAACGCTCATTTGCAGTATCATTACCACCCCCACAGCTCATGAGCAAAAGAAGCATATTGAAATGCGAATTATCATTTTGCATATCGAGCACATGAACACACAGAAAAATATAAAGAAAAGCTCACAAATAAAGCTCAAGATTTAAAGCACGAACCAATTTCTCGTAAATGCGTTTACGGCTCGCGCCACACTGTCCGTTCGACCCTTTGCAATGATCCTTCGCGCTTTTATCGTTTTGTTGCCTGCCATAAGCGCCATCTCACAGGCATATACCGAATTATAAATGCCAAGTACAATCACGGTGTCACACAAACATTGCCGTCTCGCACACCTGTACGTCAAGAAAAATGACAAACAGCAAAAAAGGAAATTACGAGCGTGCTTTTCCGCGCATTTTCCACGAAATTCAGTTTCGAAATTTCAGTTTTACGCCGGTAGAGTTTTCTGTTTCCGACACCAAAGAACCGAAGCAACAAGGCAGGCCGTGCAGATCACAGGTGTGGCCTTCGGATTCTCAGGAGGAAACACCGATAAGGCGGGTCGCTTTCCAAGATAACACGTGGGGTGATTGGTTGATAGAAGGTGTCAACCACTTTTAATTTTCACGCCTTTTTCAATTGTGCACCAATGACAGAAGAAATTTAAAGTAATCGAGGTAGATTACTTTGACCAGGATAGGGCCCCAAGACAATCCTTTATATTCGACAAAAAACAAAATGGTACTGGGCAAGTTTAAGAATGAGATGCCTCGTGATCATATACTTGGTTTTTTTTGCTTAAAACCCAAGCTGTATGCACTAGATCTCTGTAGCAAGAAACAGTACAACCGCGCCAAAGGTGTAAAGCAGTGTGAAGCACAAAAACTTCACTTTTTCATGTACACAGATGCTCTTGAACATGGCACAATACACAGGGTTAAACAGAACCTCATCGTGCAGAAGGACAACGTAAACAAAAGCGTGTCCATGACAAAAATAGCTCTCAATCCTCTGGGGCCCTATCCTCGTCAAAAGTAATCGACATCGATTACTTTACGTCGCAAGCTGTAGGGCGGGGCTGTCACGGAATACTCCGCCCTTAAATCCCGCCCGTTTCAATTGAAATTTATACCTAGTTTTCCTTCGCAGCCTCTCAGCCCTAATCTCGGACCGTGACCGTACGTCATTTTGACGTAACAATGCCGTAAAAGATTAGTTTCAAAGCTGAAAAGTAATCTAGCGAAAGAGGGTCGATTACTTTGAGCGGCGATGGGCTTCGTGATGGGTCCGCATGTGCATTTCCGTTTATTGTGTTGTATAAAGTCTGTATGTGCTCGTCACAACAAAAAAAATTCATGTCTTTCTTCGTTTGTGTTTAATGATGAGAAAAAAGCACCGCGTAACACCGTTTCTCTGCGCCGATCGCGGCATCGTATGCGTGAAAGCGGCGGGCTTTTCGAAGCGTCGTCCGAGCCGTACGTCGTACAATCAATGTTATTGCAACATAGCGGTGTGCACACAAAAAACTCATCGATCAAAGTTCACTGTTTCTTGAGTAAAACTATCAATGCTCATTTGCGGCATCATTACCACCCCCACAGCTCACGAGCAAAAGAAGCATATTGCAATGCGAATTATTATTTCGCATATCGAGCACACAAACACACAGAAAAATATAAAGAAAAGCTCATTAATAAAGCTCAAGATTTAAAGCACGAACCGATTTCTCATAAACGCGTTTACGGCTCGCGCCACACTGTCCGTTCGACCCTTTGCAATGATCCTTCGCGCTTTTATCGTTTTGTCAGTTTTGTTGCCTGCCATCAGCGCCATCTCACGGGTACATACCGAATTATAAATGCCAAGTACAATCACGGTGTCACACAAACATTGCCGTCTTGCACACCTGTACGTCAAGAAAAATGTCAAACAGCAAAAAAGGAAATTACGAGCGTGCTTTTCCACGCATTTTCCACGAAATTCAGTTTTACGCCGGTAGAGTTTTCTGTTTCCGACACCTAAGAAGTAAGAACCGAAGCAACAAGGTAGGGCAGGCAGATCACAGGTGTGGTATTCGGATTCTCGGGAGGAAACACCGATAAGGCGGGTCGCTTTCCAAGATAACACGTGGGGCTATTGGTTGATAGAAGGTGTCAACCACTTTTAATTTTCACGCCTGTTTCGATTGTGCACCAATGACAGAAGAAATTTCAAGTAATCGAGGTAGATTACTTTGACCAGGATAGGCCCCCGGTCACAATGCGATATATTTGCTCAGATGGAGTAGAGACATTACCTTTTGGTATGACAGTCTTGTGATTAGCTACTGTAATGAAAGAGTGGTGACTGTATCGTAGACTTCATTCTGGAGTTCACATGTTGAATAAGAAAAGGGAAGTCACCGCTTTTCTCAAGCAACAAAAGTGTCGAACCTCCTTTTTTTTAATCCCACAGATACTTGTAATTGTAATTAAAAGTCCAGTGTCTCACAAATGGTTGTAGTTGTGTTATCCCTATTCCAATAATTATATGCTTGATTTAGACAGCAATGCCTGTAAGCACCACGTCTTGTATTAATATTCCTGAAAAAATGCAACTTTTGGAGTAATGCTCTCAATGTCCTGGTACTCGCACAAAAGTTTTGTATGTAGCTTATCTTGTAATATTATTATAATGTTGTGCATGCATCTCAGAGACTCAAATGAAATTGCGTACTTGATTTAAACAGCTATGCTTGTAAGCAGCATGTCTTGTATTATTCTGAAAAAAAGTAACTTTTGAAGCAATACTCTCAATGTCCTTGTACTCACACAAAAGTTTTGTATGTAGCTTATCTTGTAATATTGTTATAATGTTGTGCATGCATCTCAGAGACTCAAATGAAATTGTGTACTTGATTTAGACAGCAATGCTTGTAAGCAGCATGTCTTGTATTATTCTAAAAAAAAAGTAACTTTTGGAGCAATACTCTCAATGTCCTAGTACTCACACAAAAGTTTTGTATGTAGCTGATCTTGTAATATTGTTACAATGTTGCGTATCTCAGAGTCTCAATAATGCTTTTGTATACCCTTTTGTTGACATAAGTAAATAAAATCAGTTTGTTTGGAAAACAACAAACATGTTGTTTATTGATCTCTTGGAGTACACTACAGCATGACAGCATCTTCCCTTTCTGGAATTGTTTACACACAAGAGTTGGTATAAGTCTGTCGTTGAGCTTGAAATTTGTTGGTGAGAACCTTCGGGTACACTCTTGTAGTGGGAATCCACAACAGAGAAGTGCACCTACGTAGAGGCAGTAGAGTCCACAGGTTGCAGATTCATATCCCTGGAGTCGTTTTCGATTATAGTGAAATGATTTCATGTGATCAATGAATGTGTAAAATTCCTTGTACACTGGAGGAGTACCATAACTGTCGAAATAAGAGATGCTTCCATTCCGGGCAATATGACATAGTGTCCAGTGTTCTCCATGTGAAGATCTGGGAGTGGTGTTCACCACGCAAAGACCAGGCTCGGCTTTTTGCTGCGCAATTTTGTCACATGCAAATGTCCCACGGAAGCAGGACCTTGTGCAATGGTTGCGGGAAAACGTTGCATAGAATTCCCACTCTTCCATCTTCTCTAGACGAACTTCACTCGCCGGTCTATGTTGATTTCCAGAACACGAGGAGTCTCCCAAATAAAAAGTACAGTCACAGCTTCCGTAAGGTTTGCAGCAAATGTCAGTGTAAGGCGAACGTTGGCCTGCACTATTGGACTGAGTGAGTGCAACTCCACGTCTGGTGTGAGGTGGTAATAGAGCATAAATTTTTCTTTTTGATAGGCCTCTGAAGGTAGAGGGATGTCTTTGCACTTCAGTTTGTGAAGCAAGTTCATGTAACCTTTTGTGTAAATATCCCGTGGAAAGTCAAAGTCATCAGTGTACTGTTGACCGCCAACATCACACTGCTCTCTTTAGTTTAAAATGCTCCAGTTTCGAAAGGGTTTCGCTGCAAGTTGCCCTGGTATGCAACGCTCCTGACCATCAACACCGTCAATTTTGATGCAAGTCTTTCACTGTAGTGGTCATCGAATATCGCCTGAGACTGGTTCGGTGCAATCGTTCTGTACTTAATTTCCAAACTTCGGAGGAGATACGAGGCAGGTGTGGTTTGAAGTCTTCGCTCAATGCCGACAAGTACGCTGGGTGATACCTGCACACGTCGAAGGTAGAGGATAATGCGTGAAAACTCCACTGTATGTTTTTCATTCTCAGCGGGACCAGAGGGAAGTCTAAATTCGTCAGTCGTTTGCCGGAGCACAACCCGGATATCTGTGCCATTAAGCAAAAAGTTTTCCTGCTGACAGATGTCACTGAAGATTGGTGCATAAAGATCACAGAGTGCAGATCCTTTAGTACGTTTGTAACGAGCAAACATCCCTTTTGCTTCAGCAGGCACGGCAAAATTTTCTGAGTGTGTGTGAGTTTGAGTAACATTGTTTGCGTTGGTAATGATATCCAGGTAGGAACGATATGCATAGTGCTCGAAATTAGAAACCAGTGTCGAATTTAGATACATGTGCACATGTTGAAAGAGCCAAAGAGGGAAGATGCAAAACTCTGAACAGGGATCACGTTGTCTGGTGTCACAGTCGTGCCTACCGTGGTGAATGCCACGTTCCCATTTTTGCGAACAATCTTGCATTAAATGTGTAAGAAACTCGATTGTAGATCGAAGAAGCCACCTCCAAGACCAGGAACGTTATACTCAATCACACCACTCGATGTTGGTGCTGAAACTGGAAAGATAACTCCACGTATTCTGACTTCTCCAAGGAAAAGTTGGTTGGAGGCAATGAAAAGAGCTCCAGTTGATTTGTTGTGCAGAGGCAGGAATTCTTTTGTACAATAGCAATGCTAGACATGTTTCTCAGGTGAAAAAGTCAACCTTTCTTCGTTTCTTCTCCACTTTCACTGACCGACCAACCCTCTTGCGTTTGCTTTTATTGCTTTTCCTTCCTTTTCCTGTAAGTTTACGAAACAAATCGTCATGGGTTAAGTGGATCGTGCGGCCAACACCTCTCTTTACAGCCTCTCCAAATGTTGTTCCTTGTTGAACTTCTTGAGCTATATGACGTCCTGTGTCGAGGAGTTTTCGACCCACATATGGTGCCACTTGTTTAGTTAGTATAGGCATGAACTGCTGCACCAGGTCTGAGAAAAAGCCCGATCCAACTTGATAAAGCGGACCCGAATAATGTGGAAGATCCCGCTTTCCGGCACCAAAATGTGCGACGCAACAAGGTGACTGCAATATATGCATTTTTTTTCTTAGACTTTCCTAAAGTGTAATGTGACCCCGACACGTCCTGAGCCTGCAATGAATGGAATGAAATCACCTATCTCGTTTGCCAACTCGATTTGAATGGTAGTTAATTCCTTTGCTACTACATATTTATAGTACAAGTTTGTAAAAGAATAAGAAATGACTTCGTTACGATTCTGTACCCTGAATGGAAGTAGACGTGAAAGTGGTGCAGTTATATCTCCTACAGCGTCGTTCCCGATGATGCTGTGTAAACAAATATGTAATTTTGTGCCGGAAAAAGACATGTATCACGCTTTCCCACAGCAAAGCTGGAGAAAGTTGTTCTCACTCCAAATCCCAACATTAGAGGTAAATATGGATGAAACGTGGTGCAGCCATCGTTATGACGTTCCAGCTGACAGACGTTGTTGTAGGAATTGTAGAATAAAAGACGAGCGTTCTGTGGCAGCTGTAACTGTGTCCGATATGCATGATTTATTGCATCTATGAGATCCTGTGCTGAGCTGTAATAGCCTTCTGGAATTTCATATTTTTTTTGTGCGTGACTGATAAACAATTCAGGTGATTTCCCCTTCAGTATCCACTTTGTACTTGAGTAGCTTCACAGACTGACCTTTATCAATCTGCGAGCGACCAATAATCTTCTGAGTAAAGCTAAGTTTAGCTGCCAGCGTGGGACTGAATTCCAAGCCAGCATTCACTGGAAGCTGTATTTCATACTGACCAGTTGCACGTATTATTCGTGCCTGTGTCCTGTAATGATTTGCGAGCAACTGCTTGATGGGTGGGAGAATATTTTCTCCTGCTTGAAACTTGATCTTCTCCTTTGTGGTTGTAGCACCGAACATGATTGTCTCTGTTATCTCATTAACACCATCTGTGACATTCTTGATTGCAAACGGAATATTGACCTCTGTCAGGGCAACTTCCCACATACCATCTAGACTTAAAGGAGCATTAAAGTGGTATCTACCATGGCCAAAAACTGCTGTCATCTTGTAAAGCAGTATGTGAAAAGCACTCCCACAAAATATTTCTGTCCAAAGCTGTTTCACCACGGTGCAATTAATTTGGAAAATCGCTGCCGCGGTACTCTACTGTGATGTTGGTGGTAGAGAACCCCTCATTCGTTCGCAGGAAAAACCGTCGTCTGCTACGAACATTGCGAGCTGTTTCTTGTGGACTTCTATTCTTTATATGATTTATATCACGTTTTCTAAAAAAAGCAAAGCATATATGCAGCCTGAGAAAGTAAGATTACAATCACAAGAGTAATATATCCGTGGCTTCTGTGCAATCTCAAAATTCACAGTAGCAGAAAGCAAAGGATGGCGGCGGTATTGTGGCGCCACCTGTTAGCCACTGAACCAACTGCGCGGTGAAAACTGTCGGACGGGCTGCACACTGGCGAGAAGCACGGGATTTTCGCTGTACAAGCGCAGTTAATTTCGGGCTGCACCACTCGTTCTTCCCGTGGTATCTGCGGTCCAAAAAAATCGTGGTTGTGTCGTGGACAGCCTTCAAACTCTCCATTTCGGACATCACGTAGCCGGAGAACGTATGGCGTCTCCGAAGCGGTAGCAGACGCTCCGGCCTGCGCGATTCTGCTCACCTCGATCATGTGATCCCAGGTGACGCGTGTGGTGGGGCTCATCACGTGCCTATCGTGAAGGCGAAGGAGGGTGTTTCGCGCACGGGAGGTTCGGGGAGCTATTTCAGGCGTCCCAATTTCGCTACGGTTGTACTAATTGTGGGAAAACTGTTTTCGGCCGCCTAACATTCCATACTGACCAAAACCAGAAACAAAGTTGTGGGCCTCTAGACTGCTCCTTTAAGGGCTGAGAGAGCTTAACACGAAACTTGCTCATCGTGTTATTGGGAAATTCTTTAGTGGAAGCGTTCGAGAGCAGATTTACATAAAACCGGCTCGCCATTTTCCTTCTTTCTGGCAAACTTTAAGTTGCACACACTACGTTTATATGCAACTGGTTTGCCACTTGTTTTCTAAGCCGGGGAAAATCTCGAGAAATGCGTTACACACACCTTACAACAAAAACAAAAAGTTACCAGATCCTCGCTGAAGATAATGTTATGCGAGAAAAGAAAAGCTGTTGGTTGCTCAAGTCGCAACAAAAAGAAAGAGATCCACGAGTCAAGATAATTGATCCGAAAACTTGTTTTGCGAGAGGGGTACTAAAGCGAAGTTTTTTCCGGCGACCACAATGTGGTATGCTTTTCCTCAAGATTGTTGTCGAAGTGTTCTCCTCAGAACTCCTGCTAAAGTGGTGCGTCCTACTGTTGTCTTCAAATCTTGTTACAGTCTCTGTTCTTTTCAGTGGTGTCATGTGGATTGTGTGGTATATCAAATTCAGAGGAGTGGTAGGTATCTGGCTAGGTATCTCAGTGCTAACTACACTGTAAACTTTTTCACACCTTTAAAGTGCGCTATGAACATTCAACCTGGTTGCGTAACATTGCATCTCCAGGATGATATTTTACAAACTTTGGAAAGCATTACTAAAGATCAAGTGTCAGTGCAAATCTTGCTTTCATTATGTCTTGGATACCGTGGGTACGAGCTAATGCATATATGCATCGCTATCGATAATCGAGCACGCGCAAGTGTCTACAATATTGTTGAACAATGTTGAGATGTTGCAAGACTGAATTTTTGGAGGACAGACAACACTCGAGTAAAGAAAATTTGTGCGAAACCGTGCTCCATTATGATGCTACCAAAATTACACCTAAAAAGGCGTGCGCCATGCACGTTGTTACACCTTTAAAGGTGTGAAAAGATTTAGAGTGTACGTACTGTTCCCAGTGTCTAGTGCTCCCAGTGTAGTAGCGCGTGTCAATATAGTTACGTCAGTGCTCCCAGTATAGACAAATGCCACTACTGGTCAATTGTGGTCACATGTGGTCAACATGTGGTCATCTGGTCACATGTGTCAATTTGTGACAAATTATTCATTTGTCTAATGTATGCTTTCTTCTATTGTTCGAGGCTTTGGTGTATATCACGACGGACAGGAGGTATAGACGATATGTGTAGCAGTGACATTACACATATTCACACGTGTCACTGTTTCCTATATGATGTAACTATCATTCATATTTGTCAAAATGACTAAGTGACACCAGCAAGAGAGTTCCAGTTGTGCCAGATCGCGTTCGGCGAAATGGCGCAGGTCCAGTGTCATATAGCTGGCACCCTACCTTCTTGTTTTGCATAAATAGTATTGAACTATTGTGTAGCTTGGTAAATCACTTTTTGATCATGCATTTAATATAATAATAACTCGTTACTCCAGCCAGAATGTAATGCGTTAGCCGATGAATTAATTTGCAGTTAAAGTAATGAGGTGATGTCATTGAAATTACGGCCTTAATCTATATTGGAATGTATGCAAAAATACAACTGATGTCTTTGCTTGTATTGCAGGAGGCGAGTGCAAGCCGGTATGTGAGTACGACAAGATGTCTAATCACTGTGGAAAGCTTCTGGAGCCCGGTTCGGCGTGCAACAATCTGATGGGCTATTGTGATGTGTTCCACGTGTGCCGCCCTATTGACACCGAAGGACCGCTGTACCGATTGAACCGCATTATTTTTGGAAGTGGTTTGCTACGAAATTGGCTTCTCGTAAGAATACACGACATAGTGTCTATTTGTCTTGCTGCGCAAATAAACGTGGAAGGCACTTCAAACATATAATTTTTGTTATGAACGTACTGCCTCCAGAACCAGTCACGCAAAATATTATGGGAAGCGCGCATTTCCTTAGTAGGTTGGTACGCAAGAGTGCGCACAGGGACGGTGAACTTTCTCAGCTCCTTGTGGCCTGTTATGACGTCAGGTCATCTGGGCTCTTTTATTGGCTGCCAAGAATCTTCTGCTACAGCACAGGAACAGGGCGACTGGTCGACTGCTGTTTGCCAGACGCGGGCGCGCCGCCAAAAGCAAGAAAGGAAAAAGAGTGCGCGCGCCTCACTATTGAGCGGATGACGTGACGTAACAGAGTGGCAGGCAGCCGAGGGAACAGCTTTTCTGACCCGCGACCTTGAAAGCTCTCTTGCACACCAGGATTGCGCTCTGCAATCGTACTTTATGTTCGAGTACGTGTCCCAGGCTTTGTACTGCCCCATAAGGAATTTCCACTCCTGCTGACATATTTTTTCGAGCCCTTCTAATGTTACTTTAACACAGTACTTCAAACACATAACATGTTGGAGGCCAACCATGTCATAGAGGATACCGTTCTCACTCCTGATTTATGGAAAGCGCCGCGGGGAGTACGTCCTTTTATGACAATTAACAGAACTGCGTAAGTGTCACAGAAAGGCGTGCGCCTCCCGTTTTCAAGAAATCGGAAGAGAGAACGATGTCGCTAGCACTGGTGGTTCGGTAGGAGCGTGTTATGCCGTAAAGTTTTGTTGCGTTAAGAGTGTGACTACGAGTATTTAAAGGAGCATGGAAGTGACAATTAACATGACTCGAGATCCTGCTTGATTTGTGCAGCTGTCCACAAGGAGTCACCATGCAAAATATTTCCGATCTGCGGCGTATTGTCACTGCGCATTAAAATTTACAAAAGACAGTCTGAGAACGGCAGTCGCGGGCGAGGGACACGAGCCCCGCGTGACGTAGAAGCTGCTCGGTTCCTTTTATCTTTGTCTTTTCATCTCGGCTCA